>NC_054858.1:3319538-3621314 GCF_016861865.1 Aspergillus puulaauensis
CTGCGGCTTGCGGAGTGCGACGGGAGATTGTGTCAACTCGCGTGACAGCTGGGTTTGCAAGAAGGCTGGAGAGGATATGACCTCCCTAAGAATGTATGAGTTCTCAGTGCCACGGATCAAGCTCTGTGATGCGCTTGTATTGATAACATCTTCAAGGTTGGCCGTGATACAAATGCGGAGTTGAAGAACATACCACCATGCCTGTGCATCCAATCAAAGCCACGTTTGCCATTTTAGATGATTGTGAATGGGCTAGTTCTTTGCTGGCTAGAACAAGAGTTGGGGAATCGCTGGCGCTAAATTGAAAGGAAGCAGAGGCAGTGGACAATGACGTTGTCTTTCATTTCACAGCTCGAGTTCGTGGGCTAAGCCTAGACCGGATAACTGATGCCTGAGGCGGTAAACTGGAAAAATTGGAGATGATAATTACTAATGCGGGGAAAAGTGTCGTCGGCCGAAAGCGGAGCGATTCTGCCAGCATTCACCGCCCTTATTTTGTCAGATAAGAAATTGCGTGATCGCCACTAGGCTGTTTTGGGTATAAACCCCTGGCATTTTTCCTGGGGGACTATAGAGGGAATCCGCCTCCTCCCAGGCGCACTTTTTCTCTCTTTCTTCCCATTGCTTTTGTCTTTTGTCTTTTGTTCCTCTTGTTGGGATAGCAGATACTTTCGTCTGGTGTCTGAACAGGAATTTTCACCATGGGCTCCTTCTCTTCGCCAGCCCTGTCGACCATCGGTGGCCCTACATATGTGACCGCTCAGACCCTAATTCAGCAGGTCGCCTACGCTCTCAGCGACAAGATCTTCTCCTACTCCCCGGAGTCTTTTGAGCTGGATATTGCCATTCGTGAATGGGCTGCGAAGCAGGAAGTCAATGCCAATGGCGACTCCCCGGCTGTCCAGGCCATGGAAACTCGTCAGGGTGCCGGAAACATCGCCCTCGGATACCTTTTCTCCCAAGATTTTGATCTGAAAAAGCGCCATGTTCCTCAGGGTATCGTTGCGTCCTCCGCTACACTGCCGTACATGCGTGCCGCCCTGGAACAGCTTTCCCTTCTATACTCTGTCGCTAGCCCCGTTGCCGCTCACGTCGCCGCTGTTGACTATGCAGGAGAGGATGGATTAGTTTCTGATTATGCTTCAGCTCTCTCTCTTGCTGAGGAGCTCGGACTTGGTCTTGTCTCGAGTGCCTCCGTCCATGAGTCTCAGCACATGGCTCTCCTCACCACATTGCTTGCGAATGTCCTGCCCTCCATCCACATCTACGATGGTGTCCGTGTTGGACGCGAAAATACCCGTGTCATCGATACCCTTAGCCAGGCCGGTCTTGCTCGCACCTACGAGACTGTTCGCAAAACTTTGGAAGACCAGCGCAGCCGCCACCTCGATGACCAGGGCAAATTGCTTGAACTGATCCAGTCATTGAACGGTGAGCTTGGCACTGATTATGGTGCTTTTGAGTACCACGGTCACGCTGAACCCACATCTGTCCTGGTTGCTTTCGGTACTATCGAGGCCTCACTTACTGCGCAGGTTGCTCGTTCTTTGGCCAAGGATGGTGTACGCGTTGGTGTTGTTAACGTTCGTGTGTATCGCCCGTTTGTCGAGGAAGAGTTTTTGAAGGTTCTGCCCAAGTCCGTGAAGACCGTTGGTGTTCTTGGACAGGTTGTCAATGAGCAGGCTGTGCAAGAACAGGGCTTTCGTTCTACCCTTTACGAGGATGTCCTGGCTGCTCTGACATTCGCCACCGACCGGGAACAGGCGCCTACTTGTGTGGACATCAAATATGCCCGTTCTCAGCGCTGGGACTTGATCAGCATCGCTGCATCCTTCCAGCTCGTTTCGGAGAAGCCCATCGTTCAAACTGATAGTGCTGCCGAGCCCCTTCAGCTCTTGGACCCCGCTACTGTGCAAGAATTTACCTTCTGGGACGTCGACACTTCCGCATCTAAGGATACCGCAGCCCTTCTGTCACAAGCGCTGGCCGCTGATTCAACAACTAATGTCACCACCAGCCAGACATTTGACAACCAGATCCAGGGTGGAGTTTTCCGGGTTGACATTCGCAAGAGCCCGAAGACTTTGGATGCTCCTTATGCTGTCAATGCGGCTGACACCGCTTATGTCGGAGACGTCAAGTTGCTGGGAGAAATTGACGTTCTTGCCTCGCTTAAGAACAACGGCAAGCTTATTCTGAACGTTAGTGGCATCAAGGATGACGACGAGCTGGAGAAGAAGTTGCCTTCGGCATTTAAGCAGGCGGTCGCTCAGCGCGGAATTGCCCTCCACCTTTTCGACGTGTCCGCCGTGGAAGAATCTGCCCTCGAGCCCCTTGTTGCTCAGCAGGTTGCGTTCCTACGCGTGGCTCTTCCCGACCTCGAGGCGTCTGGTGTTAAGAAGCTTGCTGCCATCTCCGGCAATGGCGAGTCATTAGAAAAGGCTGGCAAGGAACTTGAAAAGGTTCTCAACCAGCGTGAGATTCCTGAGGCCTGGAAAACTCCTGAGGAGGGTGCTGAGGCACCTAAGCTCGTGAGGGATTTGAACGCCAACAGCTTCGCGCCATTCGACAAGGAGGATGCCGAGCCTGCCACTTTCCTTAAGGACTGGCAGACTGTTGCTAAGGGTCTGGCATTCAAGGAAGCCTATGGTGTCCAGAGCTCTCTTCGTCCCGACCTGCCTACTAAGACCTTCACTGTTCATGTCCAGGAGAACAGGCGTTTGACTCCCACCACCTACGATCGTAACATCTTCCACATCGAGTTCGATTTGGGTGACTCAGGCCTCACATACGACATTGGTGAGGCTCTGGGCGTGCACTGTGAGAATGATCCCCAGGAAATTGTGGAGTTCATCAATTTCTACGGCTTGAACGCCGATGATATCGTTGAAGTCCCAAGCCGCGAGGACCCTGCCGTGCTAGAGAACCGCACTGTGTACCAGGCTCTCATGCAGAACGTTGACATCTTCGGTCGCCCCCCTAAGCGCTTCTACGAGGCTCTCGCCGAGTTCGCCACCGACGAGAAAGAGAAGACGGACCTTCTCACCTTGGGTGGTCCCGATGGTGCCGTGGAATTCAAGCGCCGTGCTGAGGTCGACACCGTCACCTACGCCGACATCCTGCTCGAGTACCCGTCCGCTCACCCCGACTTCCACGACCTCATCCGCATCGTCAGCCCCATGAAGCGTCGTGAGTACTCTATCGCCTCGTGCCAGAAGGTCACCCCCACAAGCGTGGCTCTCATGATCGTTGTCGTTAACTGGACCGACCCCCGTGGCCGCGACCGCTTCGGTATCTCCACTCGCTACCTGAGCCGCCTCCAACCCGGAACCCCAGTCACCGTCAGCGTCAAGTCCAGTGTCATGAAGCTGCCTCCCAAGTCCACGCAGCCGCTCATCATGGCTGGTCTCGGAACCGGTCTCGCCCCTTTCCGTGCCTTCGTGCAGCACCGTGCTCTCGAAAAGGCCCAGGGCAAGGAGATCGGTGCAGTCCTCTTGTACATGGGATCTCGTCACCAGCGCGAAGAATACTGCTACGGTGAGGAATGGGAAGCGTACCAGGAAGCTGGTGTGATCACTCTTCTCGGCCGTGCGTTCTCTCGTGACCAGCCCCAGAAGATCTACATCCAGGACCGCATGCGCCAGACTCTCCCCGAAATTATGCAAGCTTACATCCGTGAGGAAGGATCTTTCTACCTCTGCGGTCCCACTTGGCCTGTTCCTGATGTCACTGCTGTTCTCGAGGAAGCTATTGCCGCCGAGGCCAAGAACAACGGCAAGAGGATTGAGACCCGCAAGGAGATCGAGAAACTGAAGGATGACGAGAGATACGTTCTCGAAGTCTACTAAAAAGCTAAAACTTAATTTCGTGATCGTATGCAGCATTGGTGCCCTCTTTTGTCTATACAACTTGTTTCAGCGCTTTTTGATGTTCTGACATGACAACGATTACCTTTTGATAGACATTATATACCTTGCATATTCTGCGATTCTCTTGGTTATATTACATTATGCCTTATGAATGACAAATATTTGAATCTCTCTCAAATAACCTATACAAATCTTGCCGTTGTAATTAAGTAGTGTCTTCAAAACTTTGTTTTTACCATCCACCCGGGTATCTATTTTATATATACCTGTGAAGCTCCATGAACCCCTCTAAAATGCATACTCTATCTTTTAACGAAGACGTTAAGAAACAATGACCGGAAGTATCAAAAATATTTCACGCTCGTCCCACAGTTCCCAATTTCGTCTTACCGTACGCACCGCCCTTTTCTTTCCTTAGCTCAAGCGCTCGCCGGTATGGAGGGGCCATGGGCGGTTGAACAGGATCCAAGTTAACGTAGTCGGGTGGTAATGTGTATGAAGCGTCGGAATCCCAGGCAGACAGGTCACCGCAAGCAATGAACGAGGGTATCCACCTGTTTTCAGCAGCGAACTTCTCTGGCTTATTGAAGAGAGGTTCAGGTGTGGTCGAGTCGCCTGAGTCTTCGTGTAGCAGACGGGTTTGGGTGTTGCTATCTTTACCCTGAGGTGTTGATTTGACTGTCTTCACAGTTTTGGCTGTGCCCTGCCCCTCCTCCGGTACCTCCACGGCGATGTTGCCGTCTTGTGATACGGCCTGCGGGATAGCTGCGCCACCAAACAGAGGAGCCTTCAGAGAGTCTACGCCCAGAGCACTATCGTGGATTGCTGGTGGGATAAACCCCTCGCAAACGATAAATGCCTCGAGACTGCTCGCACGACTACTCCTTGGCTTGGCAACGCTTACCCTTTCGAAGACTGTGCGAAGCTGGGAATAGAGGAGGTCCACGTCTCGCTCACGGAAGATTTTGGCAACAAACTTGCCGCCTGGGCGGAGGACGCCCAAGGCCAAGTTCAGTGCAGAGAAGAGGAGCTGGGATTGGATATAGATGTCTAAATCGTGTAGACCTGTCACGTCCGGAGCACCGTCGGAGATGACGAGGTCGACTGGGTGTGGTTGGCGGATAGCGTGAGGTGTAGAGGATGTCGTCGAGTCATAATCTTCAGGGTCTAGTGCCCGTAGTAGAAGAGGGATTGTGGAGGGGTGCGTGATATCGGCTTGTAGGGTTGTGATGCCTTGGAGAGGCGCCATGGGTTGAAGATCAATAGAGACAATCTTGACATTTTCCCGTGGCTTTAAGGCAGTTGGGTCAGTCTCGTCTGAAGTGCTCGGGCCGGTCTCCTGGCCGTCCTTCCCCTCTGCATTGCCGTTGACTTTCGTCAATGCTGCTTGTTCCTTGCGCCTTTTCTCGACCCACGACCTGCGTCCAAAACTCTCGCCCTTAATCAGCACCCGGCTGAGTACTTGACTCCAGCTACCGGGAGCGGCGCAAAGATCGACGACTCTGGTCACTTTCTCCGGATTCTCATGCTCGAATAGATCGAATTGCTCGTCGATCTGAATCAATTTGAAGGCGGACCGTGCACGCCAATTTTGCTCCTTGGCCAGGCGGTAGTAGGCATCGCGCTTGTCTTTTGAAGACTTTCCCATATTCGTTTGTGTTATCCTAATGTGCGACGACGAAGTGAATAAGGTAATTCCAATGGAGGGACGATTTCCGATTTCTCTTGGTGCGTGGGGCTGCGATAAGATTTGGCTCGGAACAGAAGGCGGTACCTCATTTCTGCCGCTTTTTTTCTTTCCCAAAAATCGAACTCTTCGGGGAAGACAACATTCTGCGACAATCTAGCTCTATCATAATTTCGTGCTGATTTTTAATTCATCATGGGTCAGAAGCGTCAGCGCGATCAAAAGGGTTCGGATTCACAGTTCAAAAAGCGCAAAAGGACCGGCGACTCCAACGGTACGACGGAGAAACAGCCGCCGCCGGAGGTGGCTGTCGGAGTCGACGAGCTCAATTGGAAGGAAGTTGCGCTGCCCGATCGACTTGATAGCTTCGAGGGGTTCTTTGGGCTGGAAGAGATCGAGGGGGTGGATGTTCTCAAACCCCAAGGGAAAGGAGAGCTACGATTCAAGGTATGATATTGAGCTCCAATTATAACCAATGCATGACTGATGGTATTAGGCTGCAAAACCCGGAAAGTCTATTCTGAAGAAGTCTGAACCGAAGGCGGAGAATGCCAAATTCGATGACGAATGGAGTGGTTTTAGTGACGGGGAGTCTGCGGATCAGAGCGGTGGCTCGAAAGCGAAACAGGAACCCAAGCCAGCGAAGGTGAATGAGAAGAAACCCGAAGCGACCAAAAAGAAGGGAAAACAGGAGACAAAAAATAAGGATTCTAGAAAGACGCCGAAAGAACAGAAAGAAAAGGGAGGATCTAAGCCTGAAGACCGCAACATCAAACCTGGGCTTTCATTTGCTGCACTAGAAGATGAGGCAGATGATGACGGTGCTGATATTTCTGCGTGGGGGCCGTTAGGTCTCTCTCCAGAGACACTTACCAGCTTATCCAAGTTGAAGTTTGGCACCCCAACTGCAGTCCAAAAGTCGTGTATACCTTCGATTCTCGATGGACATGATGTTGTCGGCAAAGCATCCACAGGTTCAGGAAAGACCTTGGCGTTCGGTTTACCCATTTTGGAACACTATCTTGAACAGGAGCGAAACGAAAAGAAGGACGATTCAGAAAAAGAAAAGAAGGGCAAGACCCCGATCGCCTTGATTCTCTCCCCGACCAGGGAACTCGCACATCAGCTTCAGAAGCATATATACAGCATCATTTCGAATGCTCCAGGGGCTAATGCTCGAACGGCACTTTTGACTGGCGGTCTCTCTGTACAGAAGCAGCAGAGACTACTTGATACGGCTGACATTATCATTGGTACCCCTGGTCGAGTCTGGGAAGTTCTCCGTACAGGGCAAGGCTTGATTCGAAGAATGCAAGGCATAAAATTCCTTGTCATTGACGAGGCCGATAGACTTCTGAGTGAAGGTCACTTTAAGGAAGTTGAGGACATACTGGGGTCACTTGACCGTGTTGAAGATGGAGACCCACCCGATGAAGAAGGCAGCTCGGACGGGGAGGAAGATGCCCACCCTGGCTCTCAAAGACAGACCCTAGTTTTCTCAGCTACCTTCCACCGCGACCTGCAGCAGAAGCTCGCGGGGAAAGCCAAATCGACTGGTGGAGATATAATGAGCAAGAAAGAATCCTTGGAATACCTTTTGCAGAAGCTCAATTTCAGGGAGGAGAAGCCGAAATTTATCGATGCCAACCCTGTTTCGCAGATGGCTGAGGGTCTTAAGGAGGGAATTGTTGAATGTGCTGCAATGGAAAAGGTTGGTGATGCAGCCGTTGCCATCTCATGAGTTGTGCTAATCGATTCTAGGACCTCTATCTATACACGCTGCTTCTATATCACCCAAAGCTCCGCACTCTAGTCTTCACAAACTCCATTTCTGCTGTTAGGCGGGTAACGCAACTGCTTCAAAACCTACAGGTACCAGCTCTAGCACTTCACTCGTCAATGGCTCAAAAGGCACGTTTACGCTCTGTTGAGCGTTTCTCGTCTCCAACGGCAGAACCTGGTACTGTCCTCGTAGCAACTGATGTTGCGGCACGTGGTCTTGATATTAAGGGTATTGACTTTGTTATCCACTACCACGCTCCACGTACCGCAGACGCATATGTCCACCGCTCTGGTCGTACAGCTCGAGCGGGTGCTTCAGGAAAAAGTGTTATCATTTGCTCTCCCGAGGAGATGGTAGGCGTGGTTCGCCTAGCCGCCAAAGTGCACGCCAACATGGCGAATGGAAAACGAATGCCTCTTGAGTCTCTCGAATTGGACCGCAGGATCGTCTCGCGAATTCGCCAGAGGGTGGTTCTTGCAGCTCAAATCACGGATTCCAATATCGCTAAGGAGAAGATCACGTCGGAGGATAATTGGCTTCGGAATGCTGCCGAAGGTCTCGGTGTCGAATACGATAGTGACGAATTTGACCAAGCTCAAGGCTGGGGGCGCGGACGTGGTCGTGGACGGCAGGAGCGAGACAGACAAGTTGGCAGCACTTCCAAGGCTGAGCTGGCGGGGATTCGTTCCGAGTTGAAAGATCTCCTATCCCAACGAATAAACCTTGGTGTGAGCGAGAAGTATATTACGTCAGGACGTGTCGACATTGAGGCTCTACTACGCGGGGAAAGTAGCAACAACTTCCTGGGCCAAGTTGACCCTCTCGGTTTCTAGATTTTGTACAGATTTTACTATACCACTTAGCATATTCAATCAGGTCGGTGTTATTTCATTATCTGGTAATGTGCATAATCATGACCGTGAATTCACTATAGCGTAACCGTATCAACATTTATTAGGTCCCTACCCTCAGGGATTAGATGCCTGAATCTTCTCCGTTTAATCGATACTCTCAAACGAAAGCCCGACAGTGAATCATATCTCTTCTGCACCACAGGCCCCGGTCTAGGAGCCCCTCCACGGCTACCAAATTATATCAAACTCACCACTCGATATAAATATGTATTATAGCCGACAATGGGTATTGATGGTGCCGTCAATCCCGATGGGAAATGATCTGCTACCGGGATCTTTGAGTTTGTGGCATGTTCGGCGTGACGATCCACTTCGGGCTTCGGCATGCCGACAGATCATCGCAAGCTCACTGTGACGTTTGCCCGGCGTTGTTCAACCTGCGGGGGCTTGTGCGTTTGATCCACGCTCGAATGTAAATTTAAATCTATTTTCGATGTATTTGCAGCTTTATAGAGGCCAGGGCACAGACTAGAGCCTGTCGAAACCTCATTTACCAGAGTGTGCAGAACGCACGGCAGTTTGACTGAACACACCCGTATACAGCTTAAATGGATAAACAGTCGTATAATGGCATATACCAGGACTCCCAGCTCTTGGCCAATCCCATCATTCCAGCCAGCCCTGCCCTGGTCTAGACAAGCCGATTTCGTCATAAAACCCGAGTTCCTGACAGCACCGACAGCAAGAAGGGTGCCGGTGTTGAGCTCCACTTGGTGCCGATTCTCATCCCGAGAACCGGACCTTTTTTTTCTTGTCTTTTCTAGTATTTTCCTCCCACCAGCTTTGAAAGCCTTTTGAGGATCTTACCATTGAAAAAGCTAAAAGGCCTCTCTGTTCCTAGGTTCAGACCGTCTTGACAGAGTTAACTGCGGAAACGCTTTCCAGGCATACTATACGACAAACACATAACGATTTCGCTTAAAGATCTTCTCTATATAAGATACCAACGGAAAATGTCTTCCATCCCACGATCTCTATCTCACCTATTGCGCAAACAGACACCAGCAACAGCAGCGCGGGTCTCCAGAACCGCAACTGCCCCAATCCGCACTGCGCAAACCCAAGCCACCCCTTCAGCGCTCAAGAGCACACCACTGCCATTCCAACACCAACACCAGCATGCCCACCAACAGCCCCCATCCACATCCACACCCAATTCCAAAATCCACGACACCAACGACGACACAATCGCCAACCACCCAATCCTGCACACCCTGCGCCAGGACCGCAGCCTCAAAGAATCCCGCCCCCACCTCTCAATGCCACCTACCCTGCGCCCATCGCACTTCGTCGCAGGCACGATAGCCGGCGAGGGAAAGCTCACCAGCGCACCTTATATGTTCCTGTCTCGACACTCGAGGCGTGACCAAGAGGCCGATGGGGAGCCGCCCCGGAGCCACGGTGTGACGGTCTTCCACACAGGCACGCATATGTGCGGACATCCGGGGTACGTGCACGGCGGGTTCCTATCCGTGATGTTTGACGAGGTATTTGCGCACACTGTTGCGCAGTCGTTTCGGAGTGGGACAGGGATGACGGCGAATCTGAACGTGGATTTCCGGAAGCCAGCGCTGCCGGGGCGTGTGTATGTGCTGCGAGCTGAGACGGTCAAGGTGGAGGGAAGGAAAGCGTGGGCTGAAGGGACGATGATGATGATGCCGTCAGGTTCGGGGGGTGAGGAGGAGGCTGTGCTTGTTGCGGAGGCTAGGGCGTTGTTTATTGAGCCGAAGTTTGCTGAGGTAAGTTCATATTGATTTTCCTACGATTCTCCTTTCCGTTGTTGACGATACTGATTCTGGATGTTAGTCGATGGTGCCGGTATATCGGAACTAGAACTTACCCTTTGATACCCTGATAGAATTTTCATATTCCGCGAATAGATCATAGAATATAGAATATAGACCATAGACCCTACTTAATAAGATAGATACGACTTACCAATACATGTTGAATCACTATCATTTCTATCTAAGATACTATTAGAGATCCCCGATTTTAGGCTCCTTCCCAAGCCGAAGACACAGCAGGCCGTCGAAAAAGAATGAATAGACTAGGCACCCGAATGCAAGAAACTCGCCAAAGTAAACAAATTCACCCATGCTCTCGTGAATACTTCCCTCGGCTCCGAGGATAAAAGAAGTTTAAATATAACATTCATCGCTGTTCATTCCGTGGTATCCCATGTTCCGTCACGTCAGTTATTTTGACTCCAAATTGCTTATGTTTTCTCCTCTTGTTTTTCCTTGATCAGGAGAGATGGAACGCGCCCTGTCCTTCCTTGATAGCAACGGATAGTCGGTCTCGGAGGGCATCTAGAGTGCTATAGTCGGGGAGCTTCAGGTAGTTTACACATGTCATGACACTGGGCAGGTAATCGTCAGGCATGTATCCGGGTTCGCTTGGGCGGCAGACAACGGTAAATATTGGCGTAAGGCTCTTAAAGCCTATAGTACATATAATTAGTGAAGATTCTTCTCAACTTGTAGGGAAGCAAACGCTTACCTCCAATAGGCAGTTTGGGGCTGCCCGTAACGAACTGAAGGAAGTCTCGACGTTGTTGTGTGGTCAATTCACTCATCGTCTGCAGTAGATTTCGGACGCTGCGACTATCCATGTTGAATCCGTGATCGGCTTTAATGGAGTCCATCAATGCTAGAGAAATGGAGTTAGCAAACGCTGTTTAGCTTTACCTAAATCGGTGACTTACTCTCAATTGACCAGTCCTCCTCAGCTCTTCCGAACAACATGACGAGTTCGCTCGGCGTGAATGTTTGCAGGGCAGAGTGAGGGAAGACTTGCGAAAACCCGGTTCTGAAAGCTTCTACCTGGGCCTGAACCCCGCTACCCAGGGTCATATCCACAACTCTATCGAGATAAATGTCAACGTTTGACATTGTTACCGGAATGTTAGAGCCGTCTTTGATAAGCTCAATAGTGGGATATCCCGGGAGCGTGAAATCCAGACTCAAGTCTTCGACCTGGACTCCATCTACCTCCACCTCCTCCAGAGCCTGCACTTTCTTGTCTTTCGAAACGTTCTTCGATTCGATTTCCTTCTTGGCATTTGCAAAGCGTTTCAACAATAACAGAGATTTAGCGAGGTCATTATCGACGGCCTTGACCGTGCCAAGTGAAGGGGCCACTGTGGAGGAGGTGTCGGCAATCCGAAAGAATGCGGGATTGAACGAGATATCAATGATTCTGGAATCCAACATTGACCGAGCAACAAACTTGCCAAGCGTTTTGAACAGTTGGAGTTGCTTTTTCCCGAATTCTGACGAGATTTGTTGCTTGCTTAGTGGAGCAGGGAACAAACCACGGCTGCCAAAGGCGTACTCTCCAGCGTCGCCACAATCATTCTCACGCCACATCTTTAGCTTCTTTTTGGAGAACTCCTTGGAAACTGTTGAGTAAAACTCGAGGGTTGGCCCTAGCCCAGTACCAACTTCTTCGAAGTATTCAACCTCAAGTACGCTAGGGGATGACCCGTAGAGTTCCATGACTTTCATGGCCGACTCCAGAATGCGGCTTCTTGAGATGCGTACTTTTTGTCGCTGGAGGCGGCCTAGCATTGGCCGATCATCACGTCGATGATCGTGACGGCCGTCGTCTCCGGTTTGGGAATTATTCCACCGCATCATTGCCCGTGAATATCCAAACGCTGTGGACTGAAGGAACAAGTGGCGCGTTTCAAACGGGAATAAGAAGGCGAAGGAGCGCGCAAGATCTTCACTCCAGTCAGGAAGGCAACTGCTCGCAACAATCAATGGTTCTTCTAACTGCCGATTAAGCTTGGCTGTAAGTTTAGTGTTAATGAACTGAGCCAAGGATTCGGGCTTGACGGCAATGAGATCTTTGGTTTCCGCAAGTATGTCATCGAGCGTTGTATTCATCCCATGCAAAACACGGAGAAGACTCAAGATTGAGGCAGTGGTCGGGTCTTCACTTAGAGAGGACGGCATCCCGGTGTTGTTGTTCTGCGAACTGGAGCCGGAGGCACTAGACGCAATGGTAGAAGACTCTGCCGGTGGCGGGCCTGGTACTCGTCTAAAAGTGACCGTGTGGATCGCAGACCACACATTCCTTCCGTTGGGGTCCAGGTGTCGACGGTTATGATGAACAGCGCGATAGATGGTAGTATCGCTGGAGACTGGCTGGCCATCGATACAAAACTGGATATGCCAGTCAGACGAGGGAGAAGCCATGGCGGCAGCATACGAGAACGGGCGGCCAGACATGGCCAGAGAGCCATTACTCGCTGAGCTCAAGGAAGAGCGAGGCCCGGATGATGATTTGGACACCGGTGTCGACTGGGATGGCGTGGATACGCGGGTGCCGTCTTCTTTGCGCGCAGTAACCTTTCCTGACGACGCTATCTCCATGTTCACAGCTGAAGGGTCATGCACGTTCTCATCAGACATGTCATCGTCAAGATCGTTTACAATGGCGTTTAGTTCCTCGTCATCTCCATCGTCATCGTCGTCGTTTTCATCTTCGCTCAGCTGACGTTCATCAGCACATTCTAGTGGCTCATCGTCGTGATCATTGCCGGTATCCACGTGCTGATCAGACCGCCTAGTTCTCGAGCGTGTCTCCGGACTGCTGGATGAGTTCTCTTTTTCAGTGGTCCTCGGACCTGTATTGACGGATCTATTGCTCCCAGAGGGTCGCGGAAAGTCACTACCGTTGGAGCCGTTGTTTTCTGCTAGCTGATCTCGAAGGCGAGCTGCATTTGCGATTTGGGACAAGATCGTGTCCCGGCTGCGAGATGCCTTTGGTCGGTCCGACAAACTGATTCGAGGATGGAGAAAGTCGTCAAGAGCTTTAAAAGTCGCAATTGCATGGATGGAAACCATGATATTCCTATAGGAACGTGGAATATCAGAATCCTCGTCAGCAACCAACTTGAGTCGAAGCTGTTTGCCAAGCATGTATGCCGCATTGCTTCGTGTGTTCTCCAGTGAATTATGCCCAACGGTCATAACTTCGAAATGCTCTGTCCGACTAAGAAGATCTTGAAGTTTATTTATCAAGACACCGAAGGGCGTCGTCGCCGTACTTTGACTCTGCGCTCTTTCTGAAATAGTACATCCCATGAACGCCTGGAGGAAGGCGCTGCGGGCATCACGCATGGATGTACCTATATCTCGAAGAAAAAAAAATCAATTAGCGACAACCTTGGGTTTTCGGGTAATAAGAATGCTCACCTTTAGAGTCGTCGAAAATATTGAGTAGAGCACTGATAATCCCGGAGTTAAGAAGCTCGGAGCTAGTGATACTTTCCAATGCATCTCCTTCAAAATAAGTTGCCAGTTTGCGGAAGAGCGCAAGCCCTTCAAGATTTTGACCTCCATGACCCGCATAGCAAGTCTCTATTTCTGTAGCAAGCTCCTGAAGCTCGTTCAAAGTCTCTAAGGCCTTCTCTCGCATCCCTCCACCTTGGCTAGTTTCATAGAGCTCCATGAATGCGCGCGCATCCCGGACGACCAAGTCATTCATTGCATTTTCCATCCTCGATGAGAATCCTGGGCCAGAGGAAGAAGAGCTCTCAGAATCCGACATATCCTCATTATCTTCATCCTCGTCATCTTCGTTATCCTCAGAATCATCGGCGCGATCATCATGGCTATCGCCATCACCGTCTTCCTGGCTGTCGCCATCGTCCGCGTTTGGTTCGGCACCGCCGGCGGGGCGTACATTGGACTCCATCCCGTGATGTGAATCCTCCGAAGTATCCATAACGGAAGCAGCAGGCGAATCCCGAGATGGCTTTCCTTGCTTTTCAGTGGATAAAGGCTCCTTGGCAAGCCTCACGATCTCCGAAATTACACCTTCACGATGGAACTGATGTTGATAGACGTGCTCCAACCTTTGAAAGAGGAGTTCTGCGCAGCGAAGTGCCGATGAAACTAGAGAAGGATGGTCTTTCTGCGACAGTATAGCTGCAAGGAAGGAAGGGTAGTGCACAGAGCGAAGAGCTTCCTCGATTAGTGCGGGGTCGAGGTTCTGCAACATCTTGAGTTGTGCGATGAGAACTTTTTGCCGAACCTCTAGGTTGACTGTGCTTGAATATGCATCGGTAAGTGTCGGTAACAGGATTAAGGCAAACCGTCTCAGCTCCTCTTTGCAGCTCATTAATAGAGATCGTCGTTTCTCGGGGGATCCCTTTGGTGGAGATGACTTGAAACCAGACATCGCAGCAATTTCGGGGTAGGGCATCAAGGCATCGCTTTGGGAGTCCGAACGGTTGGAAATGCCGGGCAAGAGCTCGCAGATCACATTAAGAGTCTCAGAAACCTGCTCCTTGGGTCGATGAATTAAAGCTTGCATTACAAGGACGCTGTCCATCTTGACGGCTTGATCTTCCAGGTTCTCTGGTGGCGAGACACCAGTCAATATCTGGTAGAGGGTGTCGACCACATCCGTCTTAAGCAACTCCACTGACAAGCGTGGGCTTGCCTTAGATGTAAGCGCCAAAACTCGTAGGAACTGAGTATGAATATGCGGTCCAATAAGGTTTGTGGTGCCTGGCAGAAGCAAACGCAGAACAGCCTTCAGCATGTCAGGGCTGATTAACTCCTCAAGCTTCTCTGGCTTGTGCTTGAAGCTTTCCACTATCCGGGAAACACAGAGACAGCCCTGCTCAACTACCTTGGGGTCGTTACTGGAAAGAACGTTCAAGAGAATGGGCATGACATCTCGGACGACCGGAAACGAATCATGAGGCAAATTCCGGCAACAGTTGGCAGCCGTTGTTACTGCAGTACGTTGGGTACTCGTGGGGAAGAAATCAAGATAGGTCAAGCATGCCGTCAGGCCTCCTTCTCGCACAATCGATGCTGGAAAGTCCACTGAAACTTTTGCTAGCGTCTATGTTTGGGTTAGCACATATGTGAAAAACAACTAAAAGAATAACCATAACAATGGACATGGTATATATGATGCCAGGAGTTGCAGGAACAAAAGAAATGGGTGAACTTACACTGAGTGCCTGCTCAGCTAGGTCGATGAATTGGATGTCCAGTAACTTCTGACACAGAATCGGCACCGCGCCCCCATAAACCACATTGGCCACCGATCCTCGCAAAGCCTCCATTAAGTAGGCCAAGCAACGGCAAGCAACCAGCATAATTTCTGGATGTTCCTCCCCGAATTCATTGGGTTGCATGAGAGTCACTAGCTCTTTCACGTAAGGGTCGGGAGAAAACTGGCCAGATAGATTGTCCTCGTTCGATATGAGTAATAACTCCGAGAGTTCCTGAAGAGCGATCAATTGTACAGATGGGTCTTCCTTCATTCTGAGATTTTGGAGAATATCCCGCAGGCGAGTAGACATGCCTGTCATCATGCCAGTAAGCGCACGAAGCGTGTTTTGAAGTCCAAGAGAGCCCCGTGATCCAAACATGCCGTTATGAAAGATATCTCCTTCATCTTCCTCATCATCCTCATCATCTAGACCTGAAGGATTTGTACCATCATTACTATCGCTTGGTGGAGAAGGCTCGTGCTCTTCGCTCCTCTCTCGCCTTTCTGAATCATCATCCGCTTCTTTCATGACGACATCGGGCCGATTTCTCGAGGAGCGCTTCTTTTGTCGATTGGGAGGAGGTGACTGGGTAGCTAAAGGACGTTCTGCGTTGTCCAGAGTTTTAGTTCCCAAGAATTCCTAAAGTGGAAGAATGTGATATTTCGTGATGTCTTACCTTGGGACACTTTCCCATGTCGGCTGGACTTCCTCCTCTGTTGCGGGGGCGAGGCTGGCTTTTTCGAAGATTCCTCTGCGGGATGTGATGATGGACTGCGAGGGAAGGTTAAATCAGTACACATTCGTTGCTGGTGCAGAAAGGGTTCAACGTACCCTGGGTGGGACATAGCTGGGCGGTTTCGTGTACCACGACGAGAGGCTGCAGCGAGATTGGTTGCTCGAGGTGAAGTTACACGCCGTTGTCGTTTAGATTTTCGATGGGGGGATTGAGGTTTTGGCCGCTCCGAGGAGTCCGGTGATCGATCGCGGCGTGCGGGGGCTTTACGCTTTCGAGACGGGGCCGAGCCAGCGGCGGGGAGTGAGGAAGAGGGACCGGATTCGACGGACGGAGGAGAATCTGCAGCTAGTCTCGCGGCCGAGCGAGTAATTCTGGAGGACATGAGAACCCAAACTTGGAAAGCACAATAGATGAATACGAGGGATTCAGTGGTGATGGGGCAGAAGTTATGGCCGCGGGGAGATGATAACGTTGGGGGTAGGTGACGGGGATCAGCTTCAAAGAGTAAGGGAGTGCTCAAAGAATGTCGATATCGGCGATAGTCAAGGGCTCGGTGACTAACTCCCAAATACCAAAGCACATGGAAGCTCAATGACTAGTTGCTGAGCCTTTGCCAGCGGAATATCGAGTCTAGAGCACCAGTATAGGGCAGAAAATAATGAGGTAGAGTATTCCGAGGGACTTGGACGCCAACGTGGGGTAGGAATATGAGAGGGAATCTGATATGTACCTAGCGGCAGTTGCGGAGGCACCAGCAGACGAAGGCAGTGCGCGAGAGTCCTCAAGAGGGTCCTGGCGGTGAATGTCGGGCCTTTGCCTGGCCATATGTTAATTGCTACCGAGAGCAGGGCAGGAAGGGCTCGCTCGTCATCCAGTGCCGATCAACCCGCCATCCGTTACTCTATCGAGGGCAACTCGGGAGAGCTGGTCGAAAGCGAGGCCGCTTCGGTCGTTCGCTTGGGGGCACAGGAGGGGCGGGCGGCTGATTGGGGTCGAGCGAATCGGAAGGAAACGAAGTACTCGTAGAAACAAACTGTAATAATAAGGATAATCAAAGGAGAGTCAAGCAGATGAATGCAGATGACAAAGTGACGAGAAGTAGCTGGTAAGAAGCAGCTGTTGCGTAGAGAAGAGATGGAGGAGAGATGGAAGCGATGGTCCGTCGGTTGGCCTCGTTGACGTGGTTGGCTGCTCGGGGCGGTGGTGACGGTGACGGCGACTGCCCGGCGACTGGGGATTGTCCGTGACTGACCACCACTGGCGTCCGGAGCGCAACACGCCTCCAAGGTGCAACCGCCACGCCCACTACGAATATCAGCCAAGGTTCTTTAACTCATACACTTGGTTTCCTTCACGCCCCAAATTCATTTTGATTCCTAACTTAGCCGTCTTTGCTACGAAGCAACGCCTGACCCCGAGTTCTTCTGGCGACCGGCCTCAACTGTTTCAATATATCTTGGGTGCGATGGCGACTGCATGATTTGTCTAGTCACTATCGGTCATGGATTCTTCTTTTGGCGGCCCGACTTCACTGCCATCGGGGTCCCCATACGCTTGATAACTCCACAATAGCTTGCGTGGAGGCCTAGACGCTCTGACATGAACTGGCGAAGGCGTACACAAACCGTGAATTTCTAGTATGTGCTCAAAATTATTCGCTGGAGCCAGGGATACCTCAGATACACCGGGGTGTCAGCTGGCCAGCGCGCACTGCCGTCTCAGACCATCGGTAAACTAAGGCCCAGCTCAGAAGTTACTGCCCATGACTGGAAAAGCTATTTATCCTGGGTCCTAATAGAAGTTCGCGAACCCAAGCACATTGGTCTATTAACTTATAACACACACCAAATAGTGATCTTTGGAGCAAACTTGGGATTATTGAGCGGTTCGATGCTATAACTCCCTACGGAAACACTAGTTCGATGTCTGGATATCATCAGTTGTTCCCCGAATGTTGCCTTGGGCAACCCCAAACCAACCATTCGTAGTCATCTACCAGCGGGCTTAAGCCCTACATTCGTAGTGCTTTCTTTCGATAATTGAAACCTGGATATGAGTTGTTCAGTATCTAGCTAGTGTCGATAGACTCCTAGCGGTCAAGGATGCTGCTATAAGAATGCGCGAATCTGTCAATAGCTGCAGAGCACTCAGGGTAAATGTATACTTCGACCAAACTTCTCGAACATGGTCGAGTGGGGTAGTTTTGAATCGGCAACGAACCTAGGCAGCCTTACATTGGGGAATAATGAATTTGGAGTACATTCCGACATCTCCGCGATGCACCATATTGGATCAAGTGCCCCCACTGCTCGCGCTCCTCTGGCCGCGGTATCAGGATAAGATCCAAGAAACAGAGATACGGGGTAATTAGAATTGCATGGCGGGTATTACTGAACCTTTGGGACGGTAAGTAAAGAAGAAAGGCAATCGACGGCCTCAGGCAGAAATGAGGTGATCAGAAGTGTCGTTCTCTCCGAGGGCCAGAATTGGGAACAGGCCCGCTGTGGTCCGGCGAAAATTTCCCCTCTTTCTGCCTCCCCCACACGGCGGCTGACTAACGGCTGCCTGCCCGCATCCGACCTTTATCGTTCTTGATTTCCGAACTCTTTCAAACAGTCATCTTGGTTTGCTCTATTTTGATGCCGTGACCCAATTTAAATAGTGACTTGCTTCGTTTCCTTACTCTCACCACAGACTTCCAACCTTTCTACCTTACCATCATGGCCGATGTCACCCAACCACAGGGCAACCATGCCCGCCCGCCGCCTCCCGACCCCTCAACGCCAGCGGAGGAGTACGTTTTCCCAGAATATCGCTTGAAACGTGTCATGGACGACGCAGAGAAGACGCCATTACTGCTTGTGGCTTGCGGTTCATTCTCCCCTATAACGTTCTTACATTTGCGCATGTTCGAGATGGCGGCCGATTACGTCAAGCTGAGCACCGACTTCGAAATTGTTGGAGGATACCTTTCGCCAGTATCAGACGCCTATCGTAAGGCAGGTCTTGCAAGTGCTGAGCACAGGTAAGTTCTATTTTTCATTTATTCCTCCTATCTTTTTGGTTTGTTAGCCCATTACTGATTACTCACTATTCGGTAGGGTCTCAATGTGCCAGAGAGCCGTGGATGCATCAGATTGGCTGATGGTGGACACATGGGAGCCGATGCACAAGGAATACCAGCCAACTGCTATTGTATTGGACCACTTCGACTACGAGATCAACACTGTACGAAACGGAATCGACACCGGAAATGGCTCTCGGAAGCCGGTACAAGTTGTTTTGCTCGCTGGGGCTGATTTGGTGCATACCATGTCAACCCCTGGAGTATGGAGTGAAAAGGATCTTGATCATATTCTTGGACAGTATGGGGTATGTTTGGCAACAGCACTCAGGCCGAAATAGGATATGCGCTAATCCCTTGGTTAGACCTTCATCGTTGAACGGAGCGGAACAGATATCGACGAGGCGCTCGCAGCATTGCAGCCATGGAAAAAGAATATCCACGTCATTCAGCAGCTCATCCAAAATGACGTTAGTAGCACGAAAATCCGCCTGTTCCTCAGGCGTGATATGAGCGTGCGCTATCTGATTCCCGATCCCGTCATCGGTTACATTTATGAAAACAGTTTATATATGGATGACGGCACAACACAACCAGGTGCCGACAAGGGCAAGGCAAAAGAAGAATCAACGGTAGCGAATTAACATTTTCCACGCCATTCTGTTTAATTGTCCACTCACTCGACGGTTTATCTGACGATTCATCTCGCGGATATTACGGAAAACGACTTCCCGGGGACATGCAGTTCTTGTGTTTTAATATGAACACTCGCTGACTATATTTCCCTTTGCGCGTTGAGTGCAAGCTTATGTTCATTGGTTTAACTGTCTCATACAGTTTCTGTTTGACTGACCAATTATGATAACGACATAACCCGGCTATGGTACCGGTCTCCTTCGCTAATCTGCTTGCCCGTGGCCGACAATTTTCCCCTGAGAACAAAGCCCAATTTGCGCACCCTCGGAAATGCTAAACCGGTGCGAAGTTCTGAACAGTGCGCTAAGACTGCAAAGTTTTTGCTTTTCGAGAAATAGATTTAGGCTCAACCAACCTTATTTTGTTTCAGTTGCGGAACTTTCACCGCTAACCTGCATTCCCCGATGATGAGCCATATATCATAACGATTGCTGGTAATTGTTGCTGGCGGTTATTTGCTTATATTGCGTTTCGCTGAAGTTATACCCTTTTCAATGTTTATGTACCGATATTTAGAGCCCGGTAAAGCTAGACCTCACAACTGGACCAATCCGGCGAATGTATATACAGAGGGCCGGAATTTTGAATACAAGCTTGCCAACCAAGCACTATTGTTATTGTTAACCTTGATCAATTCAACAGGACATGGTTCGTTGCATGACTACACGACTTTCAACTGGAATCTTAATTAAAACTTCAACCTAGAAGAACCACTGGCCTAGTCATTTTCTGTACCGCGGCCGTACTAACCTTGGATCAAGAACACCCTTCGACAAGCGCAGCAGGTCAAATGTCATCACCATAGAAGTTAGCAAATAACGGAAGAGAAGAGCCTCTTGAGGTTAGGTTTGATTCGTCCAGATTAGGCAACGAAAATGATTAAAAAAAGGAGCAAAACAACCCCGGCTCTTCTATTATAACGCATATTATATTGCTGAAGCAGTTGATCATCTGATGTCATTACTGCCGCACTTATTACACATCATTTTGGCTTCAGTATACAGCGGAGCTCGGGTTCCACCTGGTCCATGGAAGCTTGACGGAAGCATCCGCCAGATGATTTTCTCGGAGTAGCTATTCTAAAATCTGCCGGTCAATATATAGATAGACCTTAAATAGAACTTACCGCAATCTGATGAAACAAGTGCAGAGAATGCTGTTAGGTAAATGCCCATATAATGATTTCAGTAGTGGAACGATGCGGCTGTCGGAATAGGTATACTTATTAGGCATCGTTGTCAATATACACATTCTGTGTTAGTTAACCCAGTTTTGTGTGGGCTGCCTTTTGCAAACCTGGATCGGTATGCTGAAAATAGATGTATCTAAACGGTCCTGGCTTTTTTTCCCGGAGTTTTGACCCTATACAGTATTACGTGGTGGAGTTCACCAAGAAGAGCCTGTATATGATTTTGACTCACAGTCTACCTGGACTATTTTGATTGTTTCCGCGCTGTCGATGGGATATAACTCTTAGAAAGTTAGAGAATCAGAATGCTGCGGTAGCTATAACCGACCTCAGGATTCATCGTCAGGTATAGCATCTGGATATACCTTTGTTTTTCGTGAGAATGACCCACATCCCAAGATGCTTTTTTAGTAAAATGAGCTCCGGACAGGTATGAAATGGAAAATTTCACCAGGGGACGGTGTCACAGAAGTCCGACGAAAGGACACCGGGGGGCGTAATTGACCTGCCCATAATGAAAATGAATAAGAGGATGTATATACTGGATATCAGCCGCCCCATACTTTTGTCATCTAGAGAAAGAAGTCTAGACAACACCATAAATGACTTCAAGGGTGACTGTGTATGCAGATGAAGTTGTAAAACGAAACTGAAGAAGAAAGTATAAACAGGAATCATAACAAAGGTCATATACATCGTGACGCAAAAAGATATATGGGGCTTATTAAGTAGGTTGCATTCGCCCATCTTCCAAAGAGGTAAGTAGTAGGTAATGTAAAGCAGGCAGCTGGTAGGAACGGCACGACAGAATCAAACAAGAAGCGGAAGAGGCCCATGAATAATGAAACTGAAAGGACACGATTCAGTCATTATCATCCCATAGATCTTGAACCTCCAACATGCCGAGGATGTCATTATGGTCCTGCCCACGCACGACAACAATTACCGGTCTGCCAGCGTCTGGGGATATAAGACGGCGTGCTTCCTCAACAGTACATTCGTCCGAGATCAGGTGCCAATGGTCGCGGGGTATCAAATCAGTAGAATCCAAATCGCTCAATGAGGTATCCATGTCGACATAGCCCCGGGAGAGAGATCGGAGTTGCCGAGGAGGGATAACCACGGATGGGGAGACAAAGACCCACGATTTCGCATTCGGGTGTTGGATTGCTGTGAGTAGGACGTCTAGAAGTTTTATTTTCTGCGTTGCAGAGGAGACAGTGGGTATTTGATTGAGGGTGGCGGTGATAAGGCTGGAGATGGAGGGGCTCTGCGGGGACTCTTGGTGTTCAGTAAAGCTGGGTATCTGCGGACGGACCGGGAGGAAGTCGGACGGTGTCGAGGTGAATGAGGTGAATGAGACACTGGACATGCTAATTGGGGTTGATGCAGTGGAAGCGGCTCCGATTGCACCGCCAGGATGGAAGCTCTTGAATACCTCCGCAGGGCCTCTTCCGGGGGAGGTATGTAGCCTGTTAGCGGTGGCTATAGCCAGGGCATCACCAAGCGAGAGGGCTACTGTTGTGGAGGACGTTGGAGCGGACACCCCCACTGACGTCTCTTCGTCTTCATGGATGGGGGCTGGTAGAAGAATACCCATGTCGGAGGGCTGGAATGACAAAAGTGGGCATGTTGATGGGTGCAAGTGAGATGTGAGCGCAATGATCGTGACTGTCGGAGGTATATGAGGAAGTAGAAGGAGCAGTTCTGGTGTTCGGCCGGAGAAGGAGATTAAGAGAAGGGTATCATTCTAGTCAGTCCGGTTAGCCTGGGTCAAATATCTATAGACTGGATGGTGAAGGCCTTACCGGTCGAACCATCCCCAGGTCACCGTGCAATGCCTCTGTTGGATGTAGAAACGTGCTGTAAATCCCCAAGCTGTTCATGGTAGCTTCCAGCTTCTGGGCAATTTTCCCACTCTTGCCCACCCCGCAGCACACCAGCTTGCCTCCATTGCGGGCGGTACATGCAATTTGATCTACTGCGCGGCCAAGATGGTCCTGTGCCAGCTGGTCCGTTTCATACAAGCGCTCGAGATGCGCGAGAGCTGCACGCTCGGTAGAAATCACATGGATGGCCGTGCTAACCGAAGTAGCACCCCTGGTAGGCGTCAAGACGCCGTCGGCAGGCTCAGGAGGGGTCATCGGGAGACATGCGAAGCCGTCCTGCATGGACGCGCTGGAGGAGGGCATGGCGGCAGAGAGCGGAATTCGATATTGCTGCTTCAGGTGCCCCATTGTCAAGATGGCATTCTCCAAGACGGAGTGAGGAAGGAACCGTCAGCTCCCACGGGAGAAGGCCTAAGAAAAGTCCTTAGATCTCGCGTCGGGGCGACGACAGGAGTGGAGGAGGGGCAGAGCAGCTCCCGAGGACTATTCTAGGGAAGTGGAGAGATCAATCGGCGCGTTCGGCTGCCATGGGAGGATTTCGGAGATAAAGAAATTTCCGCGGCGCAACTACTGATTGATAATCGCAACAGGAAACACCAAAATAACTTTCAATACCACTGCAAAGCATTTTTTCTGCCCAGTCTGCGCGAATGGTTGATGCAGGTCAATGCAGGTGCAGTCGGCTCAATGGAGGCAAATCACCTCATCGGAGGCGATTCTGATGCTAAGTCGATCGTTCTCGTCTCCCCACTTGGCGATAAATGATACGGAGTACAATCCGTGCGGCCCGGCGAGAACCCGGTGGGCAGGTATCGACAATAACAACCAGATAATAATATACACTATCTACCCAAATACTAGTATACATGACCTCCCCGCATACGACCCCAGCCTGGAGGGTCTATTAAGCCCGGGGGAGTGGTTTAATTCCCTTGTGGATAGCGGCAATCCCCCCTGTGAGGTTCTCGAAGCCTCGACCGGGGATCATGAATCCAGCCTTCTGAATCATTCCCCGGAACTCTTCCTGGCTGGGGAACTGCTCAATACTCTCGACCAGATATTGGTAGCTCTCCCGATCTCCCGCCACCAGCTGTCCGATCAAGGGGATGGCGCTAAAACTCCACTGCTTGTAAACCGTATTAAACAAGGCGTTGTCCACCTTGCTGAATTCCATGCACGCGAATACACCGCCCGGCTTCAACACACGGTGTGCTTCCACAAGTGCCGCCTGCTTGTCGGTGAAGTTCCGGATGCCAAAAACCACGGTATACAAATCGATAGAGTTATCCGGTATTGAGGGCATGTGCTCCGCATTGCCCTGCATAAACGAGAGCCGATTCGAGTTGTAGTACGGTGTTTCAATACTGCGCTTCTTTCCCTCCGCAAGCATTTCGGCGTTGATATCAGCGATTGTTACTCGGGTTTCGCTATCGTGGTTGATGTTCGTTGCGTGATCTAGCATGCGGAACGCAATATCGCCGGTGCCGCCTGCAATATCGAGGATGTTCCAGCCTCGCCCGGTGGAATCACTGTCGCGCGAAGGAAGGGCAGAGCCGGGGTTTAATGAGCGAACGAAGTGATCTTTCCATAGACGATGAACGCCCATTGACATGAGGTCGTTCATGGTATCGTATGATGAAGCAACAGAGCTAAACACAGCGCCAACTGGAGGAAGCACAAGCTCTAGTCAGCCGCGATTATACAGAAACAGAGTCCTAGAACCTAGCAATTGCAAACGTACCCATTGTCTCCTTCTTATCCTCCGGCACATTTGAGAAGCCGAAGTGCGTCATTCGATCCTTCTCGGACTTGAACTCGGACTGGGTCCGTCGGGAGCAGGAGAAACAGCGGTATGAGGTTTCGCTCACGGCAAATCGTCGCCCAGTGGTGAGATTTAAACTCCTCCATAATGATCGGGAGGCCATTGTGCTATATTTTGGGGGCAGCGAGTGGGAGGGATGGAGGAAAGCCTGTGACGGAGCGGAAATCGAGACCGCAAGAATGTTCGCAGCTGCGGCGACGCGGTGGAAATTGTTCATTGCCTCAGGCATTCACAATACCTACATCAGGCAATCATACGCCCGGACATAGTTCGCCAACACCATCACCTATCATGAATTGTCCTATTCTACGTTCAAATGCTAGAAAGGGCTATTGAAGTTCTAGCTCAACTAGATTATGGCTTGTACTCCATCAAAGCAGCTTACCCCGGAAATCGGCCGACTTCTCCCTGATACATATGCGGGGTTCTCCTCCTTTCGACTGTGATCGGCCTCCGCCAGCTCGGGGAATGGAGAAACAAATGCAACATTGAGCTGCACAAGCACAGTAATTCGTCGCTCTTCTGCCCATCTCGATGATCGAGTCCGCCTGCATCCCCATCGCGTCCGTGGTCGGCTGGCTGAGTTTAGGCAATAAAACCCCTTCCTACCTCCAAATCCGCGGCGAAAGTTTGACATCCATATGGATTTCCAGAAGTTAGGGACGCAAGCTGTTTTTGCGTCTAATGTAGCCTGGGAGCACCATACCATGGATTTGAGCACTGTGAACTGGAGTCTATCGGGCCCAGCCCTGGACACCATAGTGCCCGCCTCTATACCTTCCCATGTCCACTTAGACCTGTTTAATGCGGGTGTAATAGGTATGTGACCATTCAACCTGTTGAGCCTTGGGATTCCTAACAATAACCGCAGATGATCCGTAAGTGCTCCGCATGTCGCGAGGATTAATTAGTTACTCAACTATCTCCAAGCTACTATGGTCTGAATGAGATCAGCCTTCGCTGGGTTGGCGAGTCAAACTGGACATACACGAGCGACCCTATATCTGATCTGTATGTACCTCCCATTTTAATAGGTGCAATAACCTAACAGTGAATAGGTTGAGAGAATATGAGTCAACTTGGCTTGTATTTGAAGGGCTAGACACGTTCGCAAGCATTTCATTCTGTGGACATCATATCGCATCCACGAACAACCAGTTCCGCCAGTATGCGTTCGATGTTTCTTCGCCTCTGAAAAAGTGCACGGGAGACCCAACAATTAGCATAGACTTTGCGAGTGCTCCTAAAACCGTCGACGCAATTGCCGCAGACCCAAGTTCACCTCAGTGGCCAGTCCAGCTAACATCTCAATACCCAAACCGCTGGTTTATGCGCAAGCAGCAGTGCGATTTTGGTTGGGATTGGGGCCCTGCATTTGCCCCCGCTGGACCTTGGAAACCGGCGTACTTGGTCCAACTCGAAAAGCCTGGAAATATTCACATCCTGAATACGGACTTGGATATATACAGGGAGGGCAGTATCAACCATCTCCCGCCTGATCAAAACCAACCTTGGGTTGTGAACGCCAGCATTGATTTCATAGGTCATCCTCCAGCGGAGCCTCAATTATCTGTCGAGATCAAAGATTTTGAATCTGGTGAAATACTAGCCAGTCAACAAGCCGAGGCTGTTAGCGTCACTGAGGCCTCAATAACAGGCGTAACCACTTTCGATAGTCTTTCCCCGAAGCTCTGGTGGCCCTTGGGCCTCGGACCACAGAGTCTATATAATGTAACGATCACCGTCCACGACGGATCGGAACAGACCGCACTTTTCAGCAAGCGAACTGGCTTCCGGACAATATTCCTCAACCAGCGCAATATCACTGATAACCAACTGGCTCAAGGTATTGCTGATGGTGCGAATTGGCATTTTGAGATCAATGGACATGAATTCTACGCCAAAGGTTCTAATTTCATCCCCCCTGACACATTCTGGCCCCGAGTGACAAAGGAGAAGATGTCCCGGTTATTGGATGCCGCTGCTGCAGGTAATCAGAATATGCTCCGCATTTGGTCATCTGGCGCATACCTCCCTGATTTCATCTACGACTTGGCAGATGAAAGGGGGATTTTGCTCTGGAGTGAATTCCAATTCAGTGATGCCATGTACCCGGTAGACGATGACTTTCTTGACAACGTTGCCGAGGAAGTGGTTTATAACGTGCGACGAGTTAACCATCATCCGTCCCTAGCCCTATGGGCCGGTGGGAATGAGATCGAGAGTCTGATTCTTCCCCAAACCCAAGACGCAGACCCAGAGGGCTATCCTAAATATGTCGCGGAGTACGAAAAACTATACATCAGCTTGATTCTGCCGCTGGTGTATCAAAACACCCGCTCCATCACATACAGTCCTAGCAGCACCACAGAAGGGTACCTTAGTGTCAATCTTTCCGCTCCTGTACCCATGACCCAAAGGTACGAGCAACTCGAACCAGGTTCCTACTACGGCGATACCGATTACTACAACTATGACACCAATGTTTCCTTCGACTACTCTATCTACCCCGTTGGGCGCTTTGCAAATGAATTCGGATTCCATAGCATGCCCAGTTTACAGACATGGCAGCAAGCTGTTGATCCTGACGACCTACACTTCAATAGCACTGTAGTCGTCACCCGGAACCGCCACTATCCATCAGAAGGCTTCGGTGAGACGTACAATGCTTCACGTGGAATGGCCGAAATGACCCTGGGAGTTGAGCGCTACTACCCCGTCCCCGAGAACGCAGACCCAGCTGCAAATTTCTCCGCCTGGTGTCACGCAACCCAGCTATTCCAAGCGGACTTTTATAAATCCCAGATCCAGTTCTACCGACGAGGAAGCGGAATGCCTGAAAGACAGCTAGGGTCTCTATACTGGCAGCTAGAGGATATCTGGCAGGCGCCTACGTGGGCCGGTATCGAGTACGACGGCCGGTGGAAAGTGCTGCACTATGTTGCGCGCGATATATACCAACCAATAATTGTGTCTCCGTTCTGGAACTACACTACAGGCAATTTCGAAGTCTATGTAACTTCAGATCTATGGGAGTCTGCAACAGGAACTGTGAACCTCACCTGGTTGACTCTCTCTGGAGAACCGATTCCCAATAACGCCGGCACACCGACGACCCTCTCGTTCGCGGTTGGCGCCATTAATACAACAAGAGTCTACAGCACCAATATCAAAGACCTCAACCTGCCAAACCCGAAAGACTCCATCCTTACCCTTTCCGTGTCCAGCGAAGCATCTCTCCCCAATTCCAAGGAACCGGTTTCACTAACCCACGAAAACCACTTCACCCCCGCATTCCCGAAGGACCTGGCCCTGACTGATCCCGAGCTCGAGCTCTCATACGACTCTCAGTCTGAGGTATTCACAGTAGAGGCGAAGTCAGGCGTATCTCTCTACACCTGGCTTGACTACCCGGCCGGTTTGGTGGGTTACTTTGACTACAACGCGTTCGTGCTTGCGCCTGGCCAGAAGAAGGAGATCCGGTTTATAGTTCAGGAAGATCACTCGGATGGAGAATGGCAGCGAGAGGTTACTGTTCGCAGCCTCTGGGACCAGAAAGTCAGGGATTAGTTTAGTTTCGAACTTCCGCTCGTTTGTACTTAGTTCTTAATGAATCAGTTGCTTGCAATAATAGGGGATCCATATAAATGGAGTTGCTATCACCTAGATGGCTATATATAAAACAGTTCCATATCCCCCTCCAGCATCTGAAACCTTGAAATCCGGAGCAAAAGGGAGCAAAACAGGGGATAATGTAAGCAGGTAGCGATTGTTATAAAGTGGTTCTCATGATTTCTGTGACAGTATGCAAATAATTATCACAGAGTGTCCTGGGTAGCTTGAGGTTGAACTTTTACGATTACAGCTGTTTTTGGACCTGCATCTCGTACATCAGATTACAGAGTAGGGCTAGTATAGTGTATACCTACACCAGTATGGGCCCGAAGTTCCCCGGCGATGGCCTAATGTTCAAGTCCCACTCCGTAATCAACGAAGGTTAACATAAAACACCGATAAGAGCGAAATGTTGAGTAAGTCTATTATCGGGTCGAATTTGTGACTTGGCTTCTATGGTTGGGGCTATTTTCTCACTACCCTTGTAGGGTAATCTTGCAAGCAGTAAAAGATGATTTATTCTAGTCTAAATGTTTTGAACTGTATTTTCTGTATATTAATTTACTTTGCCAGCAGTACAGGGTTCTGCACCACGGGGTAATTGGGATAATTAGCCTTATAAACCCTCTGGCACCGACCATTATATTCCCCAGTCGTATTCATCACAGTCTCGCCCTCACGCCCAGACACACCCAACTGTGCCAGAGGCCCATTAACAGGCCTCGCCCTTTCCCATCCAGGCCCAGCAGGAGGATCCCGAATCCACGCAACAAACCAGTCATTCACGTAGTCCGCCAACCGCTGCTGTGCGTCGGTAACGTCACTCAACTCCGAGAAGCACTCATTGCCGCCGTGGAAAAAGGGGACTTCGCTACCGTGGGATGGCCCGATGCCGGGCATACCCAGTACGTTCGAGTAGTTGCCGAACCAGCGGTAGATCCAGGTGGGCTGGTCTGCGGCGCGGAGGTCGAGCAGGGAGTCGGTGGCGCAGATGAAGCGGGCGTCGCCATATGAGGCGCCGCTCATTGAGGGGATGGATGCATAGTCTGCTTCTTTGTATGCGCCTAGCATTTCGGACTCCGGCACGAATGCTAGGTCTGCGTCAAAGGTGCGGATCCAGGATTCGAAGTCCTTGTTCTCAGCGCTATAGACGTATCCGAAGATGGCGCCCTCCTGGTCTGAGTTGCCGACGATAAGTGGCAGCGATTTCGGGTAATGCCCGTTGACGAAGCAGTCGGTATAGTTGTTGAACCGGGTGTTGTTGTCTACTGCTGGCGCGAACCAGATGTTGGAGGTTGAATTGAAGTAGCTGGTTTGGAAGTCGTATGTGTCTGCTGCGCGAAGGCAGTCCAGGGTGTAATCG
The DNA here is from genome assembly GCF_016861865.1 of Aspergillus puulaauensis. Classification (NCBI taxonomy): domain Eukaryota; kingdom Fungi; phylum Ascomycota; class Eurotiomycetes; order Eurotiales; family Aspergillaceae; genus Aspergillus; species Aspergillus puulaauensis. Next base: position 3,349,193 of record NC_054858.1, read on the forward strand.
TCGGCTGTGCAATCTAGTGATACCCCAGAATCTAGCATATCTTGTACTACCTGCTTCAGCGCGACACCTGCAGGTGCGTAGGCGGGACCTGACCGCGCATTGGCGGACATCTCGATGGCACCGGCTAGAAAAGTCTGTGGGTGAGTCCAGAGGTAGTGGTCGACATGGACTGCGCCGGAGGAGTGGCCGCCCAGAACAATATGTGACTTGTTACCACCAAAGGCTGTGCCTTGGTTAGTTAAATTCGCCAGACGAGGAGGAGATGCTTGCCTTCGATGTTGTTGTAAACCCACTGCAGAGCCAGCTCCACATCCAGAATTCCAAAGTTCTGGGACTCGCTCTCCAGCTCAGGCACATTAGGTGAGGCGTAGATACTCTCGCGGTAGTTGAAGTTAACATAGATCACGCCCTTGCGTGCGAAATTATAGCCTTGCCATTGGGCATTGCTGTTTCCCCCAGTGACCATAGCACCGCCATAGATATAGACAAAGACGGGCAAATTAGTCTTGGTGTCACCGAGTGGAGACCAGATGTTCAGGTTCAGGCAATCTTCGCTCTGGGCAGTAATTTTTGTGCCGGACATTGCCTGGGCACAGGATGGGCCATAGGTTACTGCATCGAATTTCCCTCCGTGAAACGCATTGATCGGCTTGGGGGCCTTCCAGCGGTTTTCTCGAGCAGTGCTCTGGGCAAAGGGTATCCCAAGGAAGACGTTTGTGTTATTCTGCACAAAGCCATTGATGACACCCTGCTCAACGGTGACAATGGGGGAAACATTCCTCGGAAAAGATGCGCCAGCTTCTGCAGCTGCGCTGGTTGCACCCAGCAGAACCACTGCCAGCGTGCGGTAAAAAAAACGCATGATGAGGACCGGTGACAAGAAATAATCATTGGATCAGGACGCACAGCAAGCATTTAAGAAAAAGCTACCTAAGGCACTAAGCCCTGTTCATCTTGGAAACACCCCATAGTGGAGCACATCTAGATTGTGCGGTAACGGCTCCTTAAGGACCACTAATCAGTCCTCTTTCCCACGCAGACTTCAGGTGCCCTATTTGATTCTGACGTGCTTGTAAATTTGTGCATGCTAACTCATATCTTAATACTATTAAAGTACTAGAACAAGCTGTCGGGCTTTTAATAAATACCATTATAATAAAACCTTTATGTAGACAGCGGTAGTGCAACAGCATTACTAGTTAGATCACTAAGGGTCTTTTGGAGACAGATGACTGCGATAACCCCTTAGTCAAACAATACCAGTTTATCGCCAATATGCGGCGGGTATTTACTAGGGTTAAATTATATAGAATTAACACAAAGTTGCCTTAAAACAGGCTTCCTCCTACGTAGCCTTCCAGTGTCGGTACGCCATCTAGCTATTCATCGTATTTTTGAAGGCGCGAAATGGAAAAAAAAATTCAGAAGCGTTTCTCCATAGGATAGCGATGTGGTAGGCCTTTGGTAAACGATACGAGTTGCTAACAGGTGGTCGGTGGAGACAGAGTCCTACCTAATGAAGCAGGCAGAATATCATGGCCCCTTCGTTCCTTCCACAACAGTATAAGTTATAACATGTAAACCAATTCCACATAGCTACCAGCTTATCAATTTTCTTCCTTATTTTCTTTTCCCTGATATCGAAAATTTGTAAATTGGTTTATGTTATGTGTAATCCAGAGCCATTATGGTTCCTGTAATTAGACAAATATCTCACTCTATATACCTAACGCAGCTCTGGTCTGAGGCGATTTAAACCCAGTTACTCGCCTCGTTTGCAAATATTCATTCACTTTGCCTTAATAACACAGCCTTGCTATTGTAACTGATGTGCTTAAACTTCTCTCTTTGATCTTGTCTTACTTCTTCACTTCATCTGAGCGACACTTCCTCGTTGATTCTATCTCTCCGTGTCCAGCTTGACCACTAAAGCTTTCTTTTCCGTGATCTTATTCCTTTCATTTTCAACTCATCTATCCAGCTTCGACGTCAGAACTGAATCCTCGATACTACCTGCCGCTTCGCGCTCCGTTCGAGCAACACATCCGCGGCTCAACCAGCCAACCTCACCAACCCACCTGCGGAACTCTTCATACTCTTCTTTCATCCTATACACCGCATCTCTGGCCATCTTCTCCAGACTCGCAATCCGCTTTCACCCCAACAAAATGCCGCCAATCACCCACGAAATTGCGCCCAAGGGCGACACCATCCTCGTTGTCAATAACCCCAATGCGCCTTTTGCACCATGGCCAACGACTTCAGACAGAACCTCTGAAGAATTTGGCGAGCCGAAGTGTAACCTGGAAGTGCGTATTCGTGTCTCCTCCGCACACCTCAAGCTCGCCTCTCCCTACTTCGACAGGGCGCTGTCCGGAGACTGGAAAGAAGCGACAGTGTTACGGGAGACAGGGTCCGCTGAGGTTGAAACGAGTGATTGGGGCGTCGAGGCACTGCTGCTGCTCTTACGGATCTTTCATTGCCAGTTATCAGATCTACCCAAGACAATTACCCTGGAGTTGCTGGCTAATCTTTGCACTTTGATCGACTACTATGAATGTCACAGTATCCTTGGCTTTGTTTCAGAGAGATGGTATCAGTCTCAGTACATGGTGACCTCTTTGGGAAACACCAGTTTAGTCCCTTTGATGTCGAACGGAACCTCTGAGGTAACCTTGATTCAGATTGAGAGGCTTATCGATCAACGGCAGATGATGCTTTTTCTCTGGGTTACGTGGGTATTCAATAAACCCAACGCTTTCCTCGCTTGTTCTTCCTTCTTGATCTCAACCATCGATGGGCCTCTAACGTCCTTGGGCCTCCCGCTGCCGAGCACAATTACTGGTAAGCAATCACATGGCACGTATTTGACGTTTGAAGCGCAGCCCTAACACCATTTTTCCTGGAATAGACCAAATAAACGAGCGCCGCGAAAAACTTGTGGGAGACGCTATTCATGCCATCAGGTCGCAGGAAAGTATTTGGGACCGCGATGGTACATCGTGCGGGAAGATCTGCGACTTTGTGTGCCTCGGGACTCTCAGGGATTTTATTGCAGCGAAGGGACTATCCCCAGCATACGCCCCTTTCGAGTCATTTTCGTTGCACGACCTGCAAAAGTCTGTGCGCAGTCTCAAGGTCCCCAAGTGGCGGGAGTGGACTGAGGAACGCCCAACAACCCAGAGGCCACATGCTTGCACGAATACTACCTTCACTGAGTTGTCGGCCAAGCTCTTTTCCATGCCTGCTAAAGGTCTTATACTGGAGGATTTTAAGCCTCGCCCCAACGGGACCGAGCCTGGTATCACCCTCAATTGATTAATCCTCTATCGGTGCCCGGTACTCACGTCTAATATCGCTGGCTGTATCTAGTCTTTAGGATTATTCAACGCAGATAATAGCGCGTTATCCATATGTAAAATCTGACAAGGCTTGCGCAGGTTTTTCCAGATTAGTGCTTCATACATACTATAATGGACGCGTCTATTCCTTTCTCCCTTAGAATTCACAGCGAAGATGGCGATTTACTATCAGTTTCAGACCCATTTCCTTGATTTATATGGTGGCAGGGATAAGAATGGGAAGGGTGGCTCTGATATCCCCCAGAATAAATGCTCGGCTGGTCATTGAAGCCCTGCAGCGATGTAATTCGGAGTAGCGGCCCATCATACTTGAGCACTACGGACGGACAAACGAGGTGTCTGTTGAAAAGGTCAAGGTGGTCTTCTTCATCCTGCAGCTGGATGCGGTTTTTTTTTTTTTTTTTTTGGAATATCAGCGGAAGACGTTGACAAGTATCGATGCGGATATAAGTTCTCTGGATGAGTCGGACAGGCTGAGGCGAGAGGTCTTTTTGTACTACATGGGCCTTCTTGTAAAAGCTTAGTAGGCTTGGGACCTGCACAGTCTATGAATTGAGATATATGTGTCTTGAGTAATTAATCGTGATCTGCTATATCCCCATTTCGTACACCCATCAAGGAGAGATGTAGCCCGTACGCGAGCATGGTGGGAGCATGGGAGGGCTAGAGGCAACTGCGACAGCCGGGGAAAAAGAGGGCAAATGGGATAGTTGCCCTAATTTCCCCGGCTTGTATGGAATGTACCCTGGAAAGGAAGCAGCAATCAAGGTCGTTCCTTCCTGTTGAAGTGGGCGTTCCTTCCTGTTGAAGTGGTCTTTCCTTCCTGTTAAAGTGGTTGCTCTTTCCTGGTACGGCAGTATAAATTCCAATTTATCAAGAAGGCACGACTGAAGGTAAACATGCCAGATATGGAAGGAGTGACTTTGAACCTGAACGAACGAGGAAGGCACAATGCACATTCAGGGTCATCACTGCTGTCTACAGACTGCTGTCCTTCCCCAACCATTTTGGAGTATTCGGTGCTCAACCCTGTTCGAACAGGAACAAATAACAGCGCCGTTGCCGCATGCAACAGTTCAGTCCATGGACACACATTCATCAAGCAAGTGCAAAACCGACTCGTCATTGGGGTCCCTTCGATACCGTGTATACCTCATGAATAGCTGCTCTGGGCCCTTATTCCATTTGGAAACATCGTGTGGACCGAGTAAGAATGGTTGATCGCGCGGCCGAAAGACAGCGTAGTGATGGATTCGTGCTTCCTCGGGGATCTCTGTCACCTCGATATCATCCTCTGATGTATTTGAGGCGATGCTATCCCCAGACTGCCGTGCTCTTTGCCGAAGTATGCTCCTGCTGAGCGCCTCTTCCTGCTCGATGATCTTTCCCGCAAGCATCAACCCAGTTGCGCATTTGTAGAAGCTTTGCACTGGTGGTGATTTGCGCAGGAGTTCGAGCGCCTTTCGCCGCAGAGCTGGATCATGGCATTCCATGGCCGTCCAGAAGAGAGGTAACCCAACGCCAAGTTCAAACGTGAAGGCAGGCTGGGTTCCATTTGGACTAGCTGAATTGTCGAGTGCAATGGTCGCTTGTTCTACAATGAGGCGGAAGCTGGGAAGGTGGGCATCATAGACTGTTTCACTGCGTTCCAGACAAGTTGACGTTATCATAGACAACGTGGTGTGGTACATGATAAGCAAGGCTTGGATTGAGGGATTCGAGTTCATGGGAGGTGGGCTCGTGCTTTGCAACTTTTGCGTGAGGTCGTTGTAAGCGCAACACCAGCGTCTAAGGGCCTCTTGGAGTCGACTTCGTTTCGCTATGAGCTTAGGGGTGATTTTCGCTTCAAGGCCGATGAATGGGTTGCTTCCTGATTCCCTTTCCAGAATTTGGACCTGAGCCGAAAGTGGTATGAGCGCATCTCGAGCGGAACCCAGCGACGTAAAATTGTACGTTTCTCCGTTGTTGATATCGCTGAACAGATCACATATCGACGTCCCTGAAATCGACAAAGCAGCTGACCCGAGGCGCATGAACAGAGGAGCGAGAGTACCTTCAAGTAGAGTTGCCTGGAAACTGGAGGATTTAGCACGTAAGTCGAGTATAAGCTTGATCCCCTGGTTATAGAGTTGCAGGGCCTCTTCCACATGGCCTTGCAACGTCTCTATACATACAAATAGCACACAGCTAATCAAGGCAACTTGTGCATCAACACTACCACGGTTAATCTGGGTGCGAATCTTCGACAACGAGCGCGAGTACCAGCACAGGGCCTCGCTCTGCTTCGGGTTGAGCGCAGGAGACATTTCGTGTCGCAGGCTAAGGAATACGAAGTCATGGCACATATCAGGGTATTCAAACAAGGTACTGATTGCATTCACGGCATCCCAGATGGCAGGCTCGGTACGACAGGCCCAGGGGACGACACGGGCCCAAAAGTCCTGGTCAAGTCCCCCACCTAGGTACGGGGCCGCATGTTCAAAATAATAAGCGAAAGCGCGACGCTCTCGCCATACAGTGTTTGGAGATGGGGAGATGGGGAGATTGAGGATAGACGTGGTTGATGCGGCCGCGGCGTAGGAATCGTTCGTGGAGGTGGCGTATTCGCATTTGTATCTTCTCGCGAGACACCGTCGACAGCTAGGCTTCTCTTCGCCGCATTTGACCTTTCGGGCCTTGCATGCTTTGCAACCTCGTCGCGACTTGAGAGGCCCGAGATGGTCAGGAGAGCGTAGGGGATGTGAAAGGGGCATGGCGACGTTACGGAACGTTGAAGGTCATTCTATGGGTAAATGTGTGGGAATTAACCATAGCCTGGCGGGGTCAGTAGTAGTAAATTAATAGCCCCAGGAAAACCGAAAGTATTGCAGATTGCAAGTGAACCTTGAAACTTGAAAGCACGGGCGAGAGGAACGGATGGAGAATGGAGACGCTGAACAGCGGCAGCTCCACTTGGTCAATCAACGGACCCTAACTGCTATTTATATTCCTGCCAATTTACAAACTCAACACACGCTGAATCCTTAATTTCATCAATGCAAGCCCTATTATCCTGGAAACGCCACCCAAACTCCAATCCAACCCATCCTAACAAAAGAAACCCATAAAAGACATCGACATGCGAAATACATAATAATCCCCATCCAACCCAAATACCCCATCCATCCCATTGAGTAGTAGAAGACACCCTACCCCATCCTCGAATAAACCCCCGACCCAACCGGCGTCTCGATATCCGGCCGTGACCGCGCGTCTCGCGCGTCTCGCGCCATCCAGCTCATCTGTTTCAATCGGAACTCCCGCATATACCGTCTCTGGTCGTCAGACATTTCCTTGGGTTCTCCCTGTCCGTGGAAGCCGTTTGTAGCGAGCGAGTGGATGGAGTAGCCTATTAGGACGCTGACGACGCAGCCGACGATGACGATAAGGATGATGACTTCTTTTGCGATGGCCATGGTTGTTTATGTTGTTTCTATTAGACGGGTGGATGTTAGTAAGGTGGTTTAGAGGCCGAAATCGACAGCTGGGTAGGAGAAGGAAGTAGGGCTATCGTACTCACTCTAGTTTAAAACGAATGGACGACTTTATGCAAGCCAAAAGCGAGAGACAGGTAGAATAAGAAGGAAGGAATGGATAGGCAGATATAGCTATGCAGAAGAAACAGTCTTCGCAGAGATTGCAGAACACGCCCTTATAAGAACCCAAGACCAGCGAAATCTAAATGAAGATCCTTCCAAATTTACCCCATCCTACTGACCGTTCCAAGTCTAATTTCCCTTGCTCTTACTCTCACTATCTCTTCCCCCACCACTAGCTGAAACGGCGTTCTTGATGCATCGCCCGGAGAGGGTCCCTAGGGCTGTTTCCAGGACCATATACTTCCCAAAGCAGGATAGCGTAGAATGGTGTGACGTCATTTGCGAGCGGGCAAATCACAACACGCGATATCTGAACAAAATCCGACGCTAATTTTGACCCTGGGCGAATCAGAGCACGATCCGAGCTGTGGCTTGGACTGTCGGCCCTGGCCGTGCTTACTCTGACTATGGCAGGTTCATTCTTCTTAGTTATTCCATTGCTAGGTTCGGTTGCGCTGGAGATGCTGAGCCTGCAGAAGCGTGGTTTTGGATCGCGTGATTCGTGGCTTGGGCTTTCCCCCTGAATGTGAATTTGGTTTGAATTCCTTGAGTTCCTTGGGTTCCTGCTCTTGCGCCTCTGTCTTTGTCGATAATAGAAACTTTCCGGAATCCACGTGATTCTGCCCGTGCTGCAAGGCGCTGTTGAGATGGAGCTACGAAGTTGCACCGTTTGAGTTAGAGTATAAGTCATAAATCGTTCTCTATTTCAAGCTATCGTCTATGTCTGCGCTGACATAACTCATATCAAAGCGTCTATTGGAAGTAACCGGGGAACAACCAGTTAATCCGCTCGCTCGCCTCGGGAGACCACTGTGTCTGTGGTGTGCTGAGGCCGAATTTCACCGATCCAGCATACTGCTTCGCCTGGACAAGGTCCGAGTTGTGCTCGGCCGCCAGCTCGTCAAGGACAGCAGTGACAAAGTGCTTCGCGTTCACGGCGTTGGCCTTCATGTTGCCCATCACCATCTCGACGGTGACGTCCTCGGTAGTCTCGTGCCAGCAGTCATAGTCGGTGGACATGCAGATCATTTGGTATGCGATTTCAGCCTCGCGGGCGAGCTTGGCCTCAGGCAGGGCTGACATGTTGATAACGGAGCCGCCCCATGAGCGGTAAAGCTTGCTCTCAGCGCGAGTGGAGAATTGGGGTCCCTCTAAACGCAAAGGTTAGTGACATATAAACGTGCTAGCAATTCGGATGCGTACCCATGCAGACAAGAGTGCCGCGGTCATGCAGCGTCACGCCCTCTCCCTCCAAGCTGTGTCCGCAAGCCCGAACCACCTTGGCAACGCCCTCGTCAAAGGGATCACCGAAGGGGACGTGGCCGACGATGCCACCCTCGAAGAACGTGAAGGGCCGGATACCCTTGGTGCGGTCAATGACCTGGTCCGGGACGACGAAATCGCGAGGCTTGATCTCCTCCTGCAAGCTACCGACAGCAGAGAAAGCGATGATGGTGCGGACACCGATGGAGCGAAGGGCGGCAATGTTAGCGCGCGCGGGCACCTCATGAGGGGCGATTTGGTGGTGAGCTCCGTGGCGGCTAAGGAACGCAACAGCGACGGTCTTGTCCTTGACAGTGTGGTGCAGGATGGTTATCGGGGAGGAGGGGGTGCCCCATGGCGTTGAGATGTTGAGCGAGGCAGCCTGGGTAAAACCGGGAAGTTCACGCAGACCTGTGCCACCGATAACCGCGATACGGACGGGCTCTGTAGCATCCAACAGTGTCAGCTCGTTCTTTAAGAGGGTCCCCGCGGAAGCTAACCGTCGTAGGTGTTGGGAAGGGCAGCCATTCTTGCGGCGAGTTGTTTTGGCGATTCTATTCTCCTCGGGGGGCGTTGAGAAATAGAAGAGAGAGCGCGAGAGGAAAAGGATCGAAGGAAAGAGCGCAGCAGCATCCACCGAGGAACCAATGCCAATCAACCGCGCGGTGAAGTCGCAATTTCAGGCCAGCGCAGAAAATGTTCGGCGGCGGGGTCGATGCCCCTCAGTCCCGATTGGGCCAAGGAGGTCACCCACGTGCGTCCTCAGGCACCAGCCGGCTTCTACCAACAACTCTCCGTACGGTCTCGACTCTTGGAAATGCTAATCAAAGTTTTGAACACTCTAACGTTCGTTCTGCATATTAATCTGCCTATGACACTCTATTCTGCTGGCCGCCACTCATAATGGTGCGCCCCTTTACCCACTGGTCCTGGATCCTCCCCTGGCACTCCAGGCAGGTTGTACCCATGCGCTCCAAAGAAGTCCATCTGCGCTTCCATGAACTTGGTCGGCAATATTGTTCCTGCTTCATACTTGACGTATTCCAAAGTGGCGGAAATTGCCGGGAGATAATGGTCTGAGTCGATAGCGGCAATGGTGATCTCTTTCAGCGAGCCGTATGTTCGCTGCAACTCTGCCGCCACCTTGTCGATATATTTCATATTCGTCAATTCCTTATTATTCGAAAGAATTGGCTGCAGGATATCTGCAATCCCCTCGGATCGGATAATGCATCCTGCACGCCAGATCTGCAGACACTTCCCCAGGTCGATGTCCCAGCCCTCGTCTTCTGAGGCGCGAGCGATCATCTCGAGACCCTGACAAAAGCTTGCTAGAAATGAGGCATAAACTGCGCGACGCAGATGCTCCTTGAACGCCTCAAAGGTCTTCATACCTCGAATAGGAGTGGGGGTTGGAATTTTGAGCTTCTTCGCGACCTCGAGTCTCTCCGCGCGGTTTCCGCTTGAAATCCGCATATAGTGTGCTGTAGCAAGCGTTGGTGCAGAGACATGTCGAGCAGCAGACTCCATGATCGACCAGAATGGCGTGCCCTCCGTGTTATCGTCGTCCTGTACCACCTTGTCCAAAACATCGTCAAGCACGTATCCATTGTCTCCCACTCCTTGACCTTTACCGTCGCCCTTTGCTGTCTTCTTGACGCGCAGTAGATCGGCTCCAATTTCGAGCAGGAAGTTGTTTCGCAGTTCTCCTTTGTTATTCCATTCTGCAAATATGTCGGCAATTTCCTCGTATCCAAGCTCTCTGCCATAGTAGAGAAGAGACCACGCCTCGGCAACAGCTGAGAGCATTCCGCCTTCAATTCCATTATGAACCATTTTCACAAAATGGCCTGATCCGCCGGGTCCAATTCTGGTCACACAGGGAAGTCCCGTCTTTGAATCCTTCGCAGAATAGAGCTCCAAAAGAGGCATGACAAGGTCAAGCGCCTCTTTATCCCCACCAGGCGATAGACTGGGGCCCCGTCGAGCAGACTGATAACCCCCAGACACACCCAAGCCAATCCAACTAACTCCAATCTCCTGGCACTCCTTTTGTCTCCTCTCCGTACGGCGATAATTCTCATTCCCGCCATCAAGGATAATATCGCCCTTTTTCAGGTCACCCTTGATCGTCTTCAGAACAGAATCCGCAGGATCACCATGCGTGATCGAAAAGAGGAATATTTTTCGCTCGCCCTGCCCTTCCAGGCTTTTCGTGAACTTGCTGATATCGTAGAATCCCTCGATCTTGCCTCCATCCTTGTAGTTGGCGTGCTTGCTCGATTCAAGCAGCTGGTCTACATTCTCGTGCTTCACGTCCCAGATGGATACGTCGAGCCCGAGCTCCGAGAAGGCGAAGGCCATCATGGAGCCCATATTCCCGGACCCAACAATCCCAATCCGCTTGAATTTATTAACTATTTCCTGTTGCGACGGCATTGTGTAGTAAATTCTGTAGATTCGCGAGTAAAGTGAGGTTGATATTTTGCGGACGTAGTTTCAAGACTGGAGGATACTTCGGCAGTTAAAAAAGAAAAAGCTAGGTCGAAGTTACATCATTGGAACGCAGCTAATTACGGCTAGTATCTGGAATTATATTATTCTCAGGTCAAAATGAGGCGAACCCAAGCTTCGACAAGACTTGTTGGCTCGTCCATTTGCTCCGCAACCTCATCGTTACATCATACCGCTGTATCCGATCTATAAACACCGCTGCATACACCGTATATCCCACTTTAGAGTACAAATAACATAATAATATTCCACTCATCAAACGGAATATCAACTATCCAAAAATGCCAGTTTCAAACATCCCCCTCTCCTACGCAACCTGCTCCCTCGGCACTACAGACACCCCCCTCCCCTCCAAACTATCCGCCCTCAGCAGCTCCGGCTTCACAGGAATCGAGCTCGCCTTCCCAGACCTTCTCTCCTACGCCTCAAGTCTACACAACAACAAATCCGTCTCTCCCGAATTCTACTCCGAACTCAGAACCGCCGCATCAGAGGTCGCAAAGCTATGCAAAGCCCACAACCTATCCATAATGATGCTGCAACCATTCTCGAATTTCGAGGGCTGGCCGCGCGGGTCCCCCGAGCGGGAGGACGCGTTTGCCCGTGCAAAGGGCTGGATTGGGATTATGGAGGCTGCAGGGACGGATATGTTGCAGGTGGGATCGACTGATACGCCGCTGGACAAGCTATCGGATTCGGCGTCGCTACGGGGTAATATCATCGAGGATCTGCGCGAGTTAGCGGGGTTACTAGAGGAGAAGGGTATGCGTCTCGCATACGAGAACTGGTGCTGGTCTTCGCATGCGCCGGACTGGAAGGATGTTTGGGAGATTGTGCGTGATGTGGACAGGGATAATGTCGGGCTTTGTCTGGATACGTTCCAGTCTGCGGGTGGGGAGTGGGGGGATCCGACGACGGTTTCTGGACGGGTTGGTGGTGTGAACCCGGGCTCTGAGGGGGAGAAGGAATTGAGTGGTCGGTTTGAGGAGAGTATGGCTGAGTTGGCGAGGGCTGTGCCAAGGGAGAAGATCTATTTGTTGCAGGTGTCTGATGCGTATGTGCCTGTTGCTCCGGGGTCTGAGTCTTCGACGAAGACGACGAAGCCGTTGGATGCGGGTGTTGTTGATGGGACGGCCCCGAGGGGGCGGTGGAGTCATGATTATAGACCTATGCCGTATGATGGTGGGTATTTGCCTATTGAGGCTGTGGGGACTGCTGTGCTGAAGACGGGGTTTAGGGGGTGGTTTTCTATGGAGATTTTCGATGGTGGGGAAGATGGGAGTGGGAAGGAGTATGAGCTGGGGGAGTTTGCGGGGAGGGCGAAGGTTAGTATGGGGAAGTTTATTGAGAATTGTGAGGCGCAGGTTTAGACGATGTATAAATAGTGTATTGATATCAGAAAACCTAATGCAGTCATGACTTTTTTTCGTCAAATAGTAAGAAAAGAAAAACGCCAGATTATATGCAATGTGAAGTCAAACATGACAGACGTAACAAATGGGGAATAGTAAACGACCTGCTAAAAGACGCCTGTAGCAGCCTACTCGTTGCTGGGGTAGGTGACCTTGTACGTCGGGACGAACTCCTCCTTGATCGAGCGCAAGCTGACGAAGCGGGAGAGCAGGTTTCCGCTACCAGCCTTGTCGTTGGTACCACTGGCACGGGCGCCACCGAAAGGCTGCTGGCCAACAACGGCACCGGTGCTCTTGCAGTTGATGTAGAAGTTACCGGCGGCGTTGCGGAGGGCTTCATTCGCCACTTCAAGGGCCTCTCGGTCCTGAGAGAACACGGAACCAGTCAGGCCATATTCACCGGTCTGGTCAATCTTCTCGGCGATACGAGCGAATTCGGCCTCGGTGGCATCGCTGTAGGTGTGGATGACGAGGACGGGGCCGAAGAGCTCGCGAGTGATAAGAGGGTGGTCGGGGTTGGATGTGCGGTAGACGGTGGGCTGGATGTACCAGCCCTTGGAAGAGTCATAGGTGCCTCCAGCAACCAGCTCAAGCTCGGGGTCGTTCTTGGCTTCGTCGATGACCTTGCTGAGCTTGTTGAACGATGCCTCGTGGATAACGGGACCGCAGAAGTTAGAGAATTCAGAAGGAGGGCCGACCTTCAAGTTCTTGGTCTCAGTAGCGACCTGCTCCACGAACTCATCGGCGATAGAGGCAGCCACGTATGCGCGCGATGTAGCACTGCACTTCTGGCCTTGGAATTCGAACGCGCCACGAACGGTCTGGACAGCGGCATTGCGCACGTCGGCCGACTTGTGAATAAGGTGGAAGTTCTTGCCGCCAGTTTCTCCGACAATGCGAGGGTAGCTGCGGTACTTGCCAGCCGCAACTCCAGTGGAGATCTGACCATACAGGTTGCGGAAAACGTTGGTGCTACCGGTGAAGTGGAGAGCAGCGAAGTCGGGGTGGTCAAGAACAGTCTTGGTCACCTCTTCGGCTTCACCAGGAACAAACTGGATAACGTTCTTGGGCAGACCTGCCTCGAGCAGGATCTGGTGGACGAGCCAGTTGGACGCAATGGCAGATGGAGAAGGCTTCCAGATGACAACGTTACCCATCAGTGCAGGAGCACCAGCCAAGTTACCACCAATGGCGGTAAAGTTGAAGGGACTGATAGCATAGACGAATCCCTCCAGAGGGCGGTATTCAACGCGGCTATTCCCGTTAGCATTCATTTTCTTTTTACCAAGTCGTATGTTACATTGAACTTACTTCCAAACACCAGGCGCATTGTGCACGGGCTGCTGCGCATACAGATCCTCAGCATACTTGACACCAAAGCGGAAGAAGTCAATGAGCTCGGCTGCGGAGTCGATCTCTGCCTGCCAGGCATTCTTGCCCTGGCCGTGCATAGTGAGAGCCATCACATCGTAGCGGTACTTTGTGGAGATCAAGTCGGCCGCCTTGAGGAAAACACTGGCACGATCAGCGAACGGAGTCGAGGCCCATGACTTGCGAGCTTCGAGAGCGGACGCGATAGCCGCTTCAACGTCTCTGGCCGTTGCGTTGGAGTAAGTTGCCACCGGGCCGTGAGAGGCGGGGTTCGATTGTGTGAACGATTCAGAAGCTTTGATCTGGTATTATTAGTTTCTTGCTTCCTCTCTAAGAATGGAAGCTACGGCGAAATCTTTTCTTACCTCCTGTCCGGCGATAACTAGAGGAACGCTGAGAGGAGCATTCTGCTGTGAGCGAGCCAAAGCATCTTGGAGAGCTTTCCGGTCAGGAGAGCCAGGAGTGTAATGTTTCTACCATATAATTAGCAAGGTCGATTTACAGCAACAACAGATGTTCTCACGTTTGGCTCATTGTCGATGCGAGGAACCTTGAAGGTGGCGTACGAGGCAGTCTTTGTACGGGACAAGGCGGAGGAAACAGTAGTTCTGGCGGCAGGGAGACCCCTCGCGCGGAGCAGCAGCGACGATTGCATTATGTATCTCTCTTTTCGTGAAATGAATACGATATTGAAAGAGAGGAAGTTGAAGAGGAGAGGTGAGGAGAGCAAACACGGCGGAATGCAGGCATGCGGGGAAGCTCCCGTGATTTAAAGCTGCCGGTTACCACCGGTGTTGCAGGGCGCGTTTCTGCGCCAATCGCATATTTGGAGACGGTCAGAATATTCAGCCGTCTTTTCCATGGAAAACTTCGCCCCGCAACTGCAATGCGACTCGTGAGTCGTTTCCGCCGGTCAGTCTCAGTCGGGAATCTACAGTACATGCCGGGGTGCTCCCGGTGGGACTGACCGGGCCGGATCTCCAGTGGCACCCGCCACATTCTTTATTGTGTTTGTATACAACAATACGGATGGGCATCCGATACATTAATCATCGGCTGCTATTCTGATTGTCGATATTGTATTTTCCTGAAGATTTGCTTTGGTTTGTTTCACATTCCTGTCCAGCTTCGCACTCGGTGCTTCACGATCTACATACAATATATATACCAGTGTATACTCCCCTCATTATTAACGGGTGCTCACGAGTTAATAACGAAGAGAAAGCTCGAAAACCGTAAAGCCTAGCTCATAGTAAATCTACAATGTGAAGCAGCTATATGATGATCATTCCTGAAGCAGTGACTTGTTAACGCTTATCTACCTCTCAACAGCCCCTTTTGCTAAGGCTAGCAGCAGCATAGCAAAAAACTGGTGATTTGTAGCCGGCAACAAACCCAATGCCATCTTTTTTCGATGCTCCGTGTCCGTGGCAAATGGAGGAGGCATCCCCCTCCATGATCTTAGCTGACGGGGTACCCATCTTAGCGATGTCGAAGTAGAATGTGAGATGGGGATACAAGTGCATCCCAGGGCATACTCCAGATTGAGTCAACGACCTACTTACCATTACACCATGAGATAAGGTTAATATTACACATTAATGGTTGTGCGGAATGCTAATCCTATTGGCTTCTGGTATTTTAAGCATCGTCAAGGGTGATATGGGCCCGGGGAGGTCGTGGGACGTGGTGTGTCCAGTTAGTGTCCGATTTGGGTAAATGGACAGGACTGCCCTGGGCCCCTGACTGCAGAGGGAACCGGGACTCGGAGAAAGTACCAGCGATAATGTGTTAGTGTGGTGATGTGATTTCACTGGCGCTGGGGACTAGGCATTGTCGAGTAGTAGTACTTAGCCAAATGTAAGATAGACACCTCCTCACAGCTGTCCTTGCATAGTGGCAAGTAACAACAAATACAGATTTGGAGGCATTCGTACGTCCCTGCAACATTCTACAGGGATCTGTACGATGTAGATAGACTCTGGAATCCTCTCCGCAAACTGACCGCACGGCGCAGTGTGAATGATCCCTACTAGAATCTGCCACTAAACAAAAGCTTGGCATTTGGTGAGTGTCCTGCGAAACTGATTGGATCAGAATGGGAGATCAGCCAGATAGCGTGGGTGTGGATAGGCCGGTCGGAGATTGACCGACAAGAAGTCGACAACTCGACATGGAAGCTGGAACTTTGAAGGAAGGAATCTGACCCACTGAGCCAGGCCATCAGCAAACCAGAGACAGGGGATAACTTAGATAAGACGGCGCGCAGGTCGCCTCCCACTGCAGCAACCGGGCCGGTCAGAAAACTCCATCCGGTGGAGTCTGAGGGCACCGGCCCGTGGACCGGCGCTGTCTGCAATGCTCAGTTGCTCACACACTAATACGTACTATCAAACCAGGATCTGGCACGCAATCCGAGATAACAACTGCCGGTCCGTGCTATGCATAAGACCTTGCTTTTGATTGCTTTCCCTTCGGATGGGTCTCCGGGGAGAAAAAAAAAATCTTTTACTCATAGAAACTCGACAATCACAGCCATTTCGGCCGAGCACGACCCATCTTCCCCATCTTGTGAATAATTCTCCAGCTTAGCAAATCGGTAGATCTGGCGCAGGCGCTCACCGGCTCCTGGCAGGGTTGGAATGGCACGCGGACAGGATCTTGCCTGTGTAACAGCTTGCCGGTTCAGGGCGGCTTGTACCGGCTAATGTCACCTGAACCATATCTACTTCCCACCTATTGCCATAACACATATTACTCTACACCACCTTCAATAGACTTCAAATATTCTCAGTTATCCTTATCATCCAGAAATACCTCCCATATCTACACCTATCCTTCCAAGAGAACAAACACCTACCCCTCTCTGCAGCCACAACCAGCATGAAGGCCGCCACCCCTCGCCCCTCGGTGCGGGCACTGTCTAGTATCACTCCACCGTCGTCTTATCAGACTGCAAGATTCGTCAGCCGAACAAGTAATGCGAAGTCGTCTCTCACAGCTGAGACCACGAACGGCCTCTGGCATCAGGCTCCCCAGTCTCCCAAGAAGCCATCGGCCTCGCCACTTGCGAAGCTGCCACTCTCTTCCGTCCTCCGCTCGCTACTGATCCTCTCCGTCTCCTCATCTTCTGTGCTTTTGAAGCCATGCATCTACACTCTTTCCGCTCTCGCGCACCCTAAGACGGCTATTCTAGATGTCGCGAAGAACCCCTTCTTGAACCTGCTCGTCAAGCACACTCTATACAAGCAGTTCAACGCCGGCGAGAACAAGCTCGAAGTCCAGCGCTCCATCAACGCAATCAAACACTTGGGATACCGCGGAGTACTCCTCGGTTACGCCCGTGAAGTCCTGGTGGGCGAATCTAACGCAGACCCCCGCGATGAGAAGGCCAGCCGGCAGGAGATCCGGATGTGGCTGGACGGCACCCTCCAGACCGTAGACATGGCTCAGGAAGGTGACTTTGTGGCCTTGAAGTAAGTTACCCACTTCTCTCTATGCTCGAATCGAAACCTCATCTAACAAACAAAAAGGTTCACTGGTATGGGCGTCCAAGCACTCGAGTACCTCCAGAAGCAGGCTGCTCCCTCGGAGTTCATGGATGAATCAATCAAGCAAATCTGCGATCTCGCCGTCTCGCGAAACGTGCGGTTGCTCGTAGATGCAGAGGAGCAGGCTGTGCAGCCAGGAATTGAAGAGTGGGCGATGAGGTACCAAAAGTACTGCAACTCGCGCACTCCTGGCCATGCTGTCTTCTACAACACTTACCAGGCATACCTGTGCTCCACCCCCACCACGCTCGCCAGACACCTCGAAATTTCTCGCCAGGAAGGCTACACGTTGGGAGTCAAGCTCGTCCGTGGCGCTTACTTGAAAACCGAACCTCGACACTTGATCTGGGCTAAGAAGGAAGAAACTGATGAATGCTATGATGGCGTCGTTGATGCTCTTCTCACCCGTCGTTACAATGGGATGCTGAAGTCCGCCTCTGCTGAACATGCCACCGAGCTTCCACCTGTCAATGTCATCATCGCCACGCACAACCGGGAGTCTGTCCGCAAGGCACACGCTCTTCGTCTCGAGCAGGCTAGCCGGGGCCAGAACTCCAATGTGGATCTCAGCTACGCTCAGCTGCAGGGAATGGCCGACGAGATCAGCTGCGAACTGCTGCAGGGCTTCCAGAGCGCCGAAGCCGAGACGGCTAAGACCCAGCCCACTGAATCCCCGAATGTGTACAAGCTTCTTACCTGGGGCTCCGTCAAGGAATGCATGGGTTTCTTGCTCCGCCGGGCAGTGGAGAACACTGAGGCAGTTGGACGCACAAAGGAATCGCAGGAGGCGATGTTCAGCGAACTCAAGCGCAGGGCTCGCCTCGCCTTTCGCTCCAGCAACTGAGTCATAGATCGGCTTACTTTGTTTGTTTGATTTTGTCCTGGTATAGTTCAGGACTTGAGCGGCGTCGGTGGTGATTCTCTAGATTTACGAAATGCATTTAGATAGCGTCAGCATTGCAGCTTATGATAATGACATGAACATTTTTATTCACCTTCGAATAGCCCCAGTATCTTGACTCCAGTCTGTCGTACCATTTGCGTTGATATGCTGTGCCTTGGTCTGGACCGAGTGTAGCCGTTATCCCTAACTCCGACATCGCTGTGATCTCCGTCTCCCCCACCATCTTCTCCAAGTCAATATATTACAATCCCAGCCTCTGCATGTGTAACAACCAGACTCAACTAAACAAGCAAGTCTACACAAACCCACCATGCATCTCCTCCCAGAACCTGCAGTCGCCCAAATCCTTCGCCAACTCACACAGCCCCAATGTCTCTCCTTCCTACAGACCCTAGACGAAGCCCTCGTCACGGTCTCAGCTCAATCCACCACCCCAGAAAATGAGCGCCTTGTCCACCAACCTCTGCGCACAGCAATCACCTCCAAGACAGGCGACCTGTCCCTCTTCATGCCTGTCTCCAATACCGCCAGCACAGGCGCCAAGATCGTCACCGTCTCCAAATCCCACGGCGTCCTAGGCGTCATCAACATCTTCTCCCCAAAAGGCGAGCTCCTGGGCCTCCTTAGCGCCGCTGAGGTCACCGCCTTCCGGACAGCGCTCACAATTATGTCGCTGTTTGTTCGAGCCTCTTCTCTGAAACGGGAGAATATTGTTATTCTCGGCTCCGGGCGCCAGGCGGAATGGCATTCGCGGTTGGCACTCCTCTTACTACCCGGCCAGATCCGCAGAATCACTTTCGTCAACCGCGGCCGCAAGCGTCTTGAGGAATTGGAGCGCGATGTTATCACTGACCTGAGGCGCACGTATCCTGAAGTCACGATGAGCACGCTAGCGAAGGAAGGGACAGGGGACTACGACGAGCGTCTCCGGTCTGAATTAAGTCTCAGCGATGTGATATTCAGCTGCACGCCGTCGACGGAGCCGAACTTCCCTTATGCCTACTTACAGCAGCAGCAGCCCGTCAAGCAGAGATTCATCTCGCTTATTGGCTCGTACAGGCCGCATATGCAAGAGATTGACTCGCAGACGCTGCTTTCGGGCGGCGGGAAGGTTTATGTTGATTCGAGGGAGGCTTGTCTTGAGGAGTCTGGGGAGCTCATTCTTGCGGGAGTGAAAGGGGAGCAGCTTATTGAGCTTGGGGAGTTGTATCAGGGTCAGGAGCTGGGTGGGACGATCAAGGAGCTGAGGCCTGTGGAGGTGTCTGAGGGGTGCAATGTGGTGATTAAGGTTGTGGGAATGGGGATTATGGATTTGGTTACTGGGAAGAAGTTGCTGGATGTTGGGAAAGAGAGGGGAATCGGAATGGAGGTTGATGGGTTCTAGGCAGGGGTATAAAATCTATTATGTTTACCGTGCATAGATGTCGCTTTATCAAATTCGGAAGGCGTTCCGATAGAAAGAGGAAGCCACCGCCGAGGACAAATATATATTCACTGCTCAATCTTAGAAGTAACCTGAGTTTGGAAAACAAAGACCGACTCCAGTAGGCCCGACTATGCCTAAAGAAAGATTGTATTAAACCAATACCCATAAAGTTAGAATAAAAGCAGCCGAGAAGAATGCAGCCTATAGTAGCATACATCCAGTGTAAATGGGCAGACCTGGATTTCGAAATTCGCAAACCATAAAAACAGTCTACAACACAGATGTTGAGAAAACTGAACCATAAAATCAATTGCCTTCAATAGGTATAGGTACCAGTATTTAACAAGGATTAGGATGGGGACTATGAAACGCAGATCTTTCTGGAAGCCGGCAAGGAAGCGGTCATAGATGGGGCTGAGGGGAACCGTTTATCAGCGAGCGGAGTCGGATAAGAAATCCCTGGTTATTCTCTTGCAATTCCACCATCTCTCCTCTCCGCCACGCTCTTTCGCACGCTCCCACAACCCACCCTTGCTCGATTTACCCTACGATGATCCAGAGCACGCACCCCCCTTGATCCTCTACTATCATGGACGAGGCTCCATCTACACCCGCTGGCACCGGCCAGCAAAAACGACCCCGCGTTTCGGAGGAAAACCGCAAAAGGGCGGTGCGAGCGTGAGTCGCCCCCCAGCCGGCATGCGACCTTGTTCCGGGTCTTTCGGTTTCGCGTTCACCACACTTTTATTCTCACGACTAACTCTATTTGCTGCGCTAGCTGCGATGGCTGTCGTCGCGTAAAAGAGAAATGTGAAGGGGGCGTTCCCTGCCGTCGGTGCCTTCGATATCGCCGCCAGTGTGTCTTCACGCACGCCGATCAAGCGGAGAAGCCCTCGCGCTCGTCATCTGTCTCGTAAGTCGGCCAAATTATCAATGAGGAATATAGGTTGTGGACGGATGCTTACAGAGGTGATTGAATTATAGATTGCTGGAACGAACCGCCGCACGCAGCCGCCATGACATGCTTGAGGCTGAGAGAATCCGATGCATGGAACGGATACTACAGCATTATGTGCCGAATATTTCTCTCGATATTCAGTCGCTTCGGAAGACTGCGGAGGAGTTGAAGAGTAAACATCGTACTTCTGACTCGGAGGGAGGTCCGTCGGTCGTGCTGGAAAGCGAGGAGCTTGATGATCTGGCGATCGATGATGAAGATTTCACTATCAAGGCTTTGCCGGATAATACAATGCGTATGTTGATTGCTCATGGCTGAGATGACCCTCCAACTGGAGGCATTGTTGGTGTTTTGCTGTGAACAACTTTACTAACTCTTCGACAGAGTACTCGGGCGAATTCTCCTACCTGAACTTTTCTATGAAGATTAGGAAGAAAATTGACGAGTGGATGAAGGCTGAAACACCAGAGGTATGTCGGTCGCCATTCTTCCCGCAGACCTTGCTGACCCTTCCAGGTCTCTACCGAAAGTGAACCCTTTGAAGAGCGGTGGCGGGCAACGCAATTGCAGTCTGGAGCTGTTGTATCTGCGTCTGTTACGTGCCTACCACCCCGGTTTGTAGCCGACTTCTTGGTGCAGATGTTCTTCAAATACGCCCAGACAAATAACTTCTACGTTGAAGAGGACTGGCTCAAAGATAAACTCAACCTTTGCTATATAAACCCTGCAAGTCTTTCGTGCAATGACGCCGGTGCAGTCTGCTCTATTTTGATGGTTCTTGCGATTGGAACACAATTCGCGCACATGGAGTCAGCGACTCCAGTGAACCGCGTATCGTCCAGCTCTACTGATACCGATGACCACGGTTTCTCTGAGGACGAGGTTGGCTTGACATTTTATCAATTCGCCTCTAAATTGCTCCCTGATATTATTGCCTCGGCGTCGATTCGCAGTGTACAGGCTTGCTTGTTGATTGGTACATACCTATTACCTCTTGATACTTCGGGCCTTTGTTACACTTACTTTGGCCTTGCCCTGAAGATGGCGATTCAAAACGGCATGCACAGAAAATACAGTGGCTCAGGACTTCCACCTCATATGATCGAACTTCGGAATAGGGTATTTTGGACGGCTTATACTATTGAAAAGTGAGCTCCCTTCACCTTGCCTTTTGGATACATGCTAATAATCCATCCTCAGGCGAGTCAGTATTCTCCACGGGAGACCGGTCTCTCTATCTGATACGGACGTGGACGCTGCACTACCCGTTGACTTTCCAGCACTAATGCCACGGGGCCAAGCTTCCAACCATACCAATATGATAACCCTGATTACTTTAACACTGAAGCTTGGTGAGGTTTCAAATGAGATGTAAGAATTCTTAATCTCCCTTCAAATGACAAGCTGACAAATTGAAGATGTACTCTCCGAAAATGCCGCAAGAACCAACAGCCAGATTGCCTCGAAAGATTACTCAATCTACGCAAACACCTAGTTGATTGGTGGAACACTTTACCAGAAGAGACCAATTGTCGGGACCTAAATCCAACAGGGCCTCTGTTTCGATCGAATGTACACCTGAAATTGGATTACTGCCTCACTCGAATTTTCTTGGGACGACCGTTCCTATTCAGCAGCATGAAGGGGTTCTTCTCAGCCGCATTCCAAATTTCTCCCCTAAAAATGAATTCTGGCGTCTCCAAGAATCGGTCAACGCTGGTCACAGACTGTGTTGAAGCAGCTCTAGAAATCATCGACCTCTGCCGCCTACTTCGGGATGAAACGGGTCTTGCTCGTGCATCCTTCACAGAATTTAGCTCCTGCCGTGCTGCACTACTGGTCATTCTCGCTCAGAGCTTGACCAAACGCACAGAAAGACTCCGCGAAGCTCTACAGAAGGGCATGGGGCTCATCAAGATCATGTCTATGGGCGTCGGATCTGCTCGATCTGCCGTAAGTGTCATTGAGGCTCTAGAAAGAGCCATATCCCGTCTCGAAGAATATAGTGCCTCTCAAGGAACCAGCCAGTCAGGGTCTCATGAGTCCGCATACGACCGCTTTAAAAACTGGGAAATGCTCTGGAAAACCGGTCCACTTTCGCCAGATGCCCATACCTTCCAAGAGCCGTATCCCCCTGATGGGAACGGCGTTCATCCACCTGGCCTGACACCCGCTCCAGGGTCCATTAGTCAAAGTGAGATGCAGGATCCAACCGTATCACATCCTGATATTACCTCCCCCTCTGATTTCTTAACACCTCATACGTTTTCGCAAATGCCGCATATTGGGCTCGATCATTTCGTGTCGAATCTTCCTCAGGAACTTAATGAATTTACGGCAATTCCTTGCTTCGAGACGGAGACACAGCAGGGGCTTCCTGGGGAAATAAAACCAGATAACTGGATGCAATTTTGATTCAGTTAAAAACTCTTATGTTACCTGGGCCTTTTGGCACTGGCTGTATCACATGAAGCTCTCTATAGTCTGCAGGTTCCTCTTCTACATTAGCATGGAGGTGCTTACGATTTTTGATATTTTGATATGTTCTTGGGGGTTCTTTATCTTTCCTGATTTTTATATATGCCAGCCAAGATACCTAGAGTGTCCCTTATACGCTCCCGTTTACTTCAAATAGTTAATGGAATATTTATTAGTCACATCAAACTTCATTATTATCAAATGGATATCACTATCAATCAAAAACGACCTTCTTACCCGAGAACGAAGCCGTGGACTTCTGTTCCTTTGCCTTCCTAGCCGCCTCCCAAGAAGGATGCAATGGTTTATTATCGTCAGGTTTCTTCTTACTCGGTCCGCCCCGAGTCTCTTTGCCGGTTCCACTCTGTCCAAACCTTTTCTCACTAACCACAGCCGTAGCATTAGATCCTGTGCCGAATTTCCGTCTCCCGCCGTCACCATCTCCTGTAGCACCCTTGCGAGGATCCCAACCACTGTCTCTGCCCTTCCTGCCGCCCTTCTGCTGCTCCTTGACGTGGTTCGCTGAAGCGCCATACTTCTTCTCCCAGAGTGCCCGTCGCGCCTGCTGGCCCATTCGGTTCTTCCGCTTCGGCTCCTCTTCGATTTCTTCTGGTTCGGATTCAGAGCCGGACCAGTACCCGCCCATCATAAGGGAGGGGAGGAAGGTTGTGCTTGTTGCTGGGGCTTTGGTTTGGGACTTGGGTTTCTTCGGTGGTGGGGATTGTGAGGGTGAGGGTGATAGAGAAATAGACATGTCGGAACGCGCAAGTTGTGCTTTTGACCTTGCGCGAAGTTGGTCGTCGTCCGAGGCACCGTCGTCATCGTCGTTATCTTCTGAGTCCGACGCCAGCCGTGCATCGAACCGCGAGTAACCCTCCTCATCACTCCCTGCGTCCCCCATGTCCACATCCCGTACACCGTCTCCGGACTCAGGCTCGGACTCGCTCCCAGAAACATCCAATTCGGCCCGCCGCTCGATATTCCCACTCTTCCCTGGCACAGCGCGATCTTCCTTCTCTGCCTTCGCGGAACTACCCTCCTTCCCTTTCTTCTTCCCTTGTGCCTCCTCTAGCTTAAATAGCCCCCTCAGCCCATCCATAATCCCCGGAAGCACATTCTTCACTGGATTCGACTTGAATAGTCTGGCTGTAACATTAGCCTCCTCTGTACTCTTTGGCCCCTCAACCGCGAGTTTCTTTGACTGCTTAAACCGGTAGAAAATAGGCGCTTCGGCTATCCGTTTCGTTTTAGCGAGTTGCTTGAAGAGGTACTTCTCTGCTGTAGCCGTTGGGTCTAGAGTCTATCGTAATAAAAGAAGTACAAGTTAACCCAGTTTACCGAATAAACTGAAAGAGAAAAAAAAAGGAATGCATACCTTCAAAATCGCAATCTCCGTTTCAATCCTCTTCGCCGTCTCCTCCGGGTTCGCGTTGGGCTTCGCATTCTCCGCCGGCGCCTTGGCTGTTTTTTGCCGTCGACCAAGCTTCTGCCTTTCGAATCCCCGGGCTGCCTTGAGTGCGCGCGAGAGCGTGGTAACACCGAAATCGAACTTTTGCTTTAGTCGGGCGGTTTGGAGCTTGAGGTTTGGGTTCTGGTGTTGGTTTTGCGACGGGGCGGTGTCCGTGAGGTCGGAGAGTTTGCGTTTCGGCATTTTTGGGGTATAAGTATCTGGGCTTATGTATTATTTTTCTCTCTCCGTTTGTTAGTACTGGCTGAAGAGAAGGGAGAAAGCCGAGAGTACTGTTGGTTGTGGTGGTGGTAAGGGGTTGGCGGCGGTTTTTTTTTTCTGGTTTGGCGCGCCAAGAGATTTTGATACTTTTCATGGGCGGGAATTTGACACAACTGAGAGATAAATAATACCGGGCTGCTCTGCCTGGATTACTAAAGAAAAAGAGGCATCTACGCTATAATTTGTGTGCGGATATTTAAGAAGTGCAGTGAATATGTTGTCCATGGGAAAACCATAAAACACCATCTAACGTAGACACGGCGGTATGTACATACAGAACTAGGAAAGCAAACGAGAAAATACGGGTACATCAGAATTCTATTTCTTTTCTTCCTCCTTTGGTGGCTCAGGCTTGGGAGTGGCCAATTTGAACTACAGAATACAGTCAGTAACATTACTTCCGGAACTTATTGTAGTTAGAGTACGTACCGACTCTGGCGTCTTGTCATTGCCAGGCCCAACGGGCTCCCACGC
This sequence comes from Aspergillus puulaauensis, assembly GCF_016861865.1. NCBI lineage: Eukaryota > Fungi > Ascomycota > Eurotiomycetes > Eurotiales > Aspergillaceae > Aspergillus > Aspergillus puulaauensis. The sequence continues at coordinate 3,374,273 of NC_054858.1, forward strand.
CGCAGTACCTCCCTCGAAGTTTCGGAATGCCTGGGTAAGTTCGAGAGGCTCAATGACGATGCGCTTCTTCTCCTCGTCGTATCGGAGCTCGGTGTATCCAGTCAAGGGGAAGTCCTTGCGCAGCGGGTGGCCATCGAAACCGTAATCGGTCATGATGCGGCGCAAATCCGGGTGTCCTGAGAAGAACACACCGAACATGTCGTAGACCTCACGCTCGTACCACAGGGCGCCTTCAAACAGACCGGTGACACTGGGCACGGGGCTGGCCTCATCGGCGTACGTCTTGACTCGGATGCGGGAGTTGTAACGGACGCTAAGAAGGTTGTAGACGACCTCGAAACGCTGGTCACGGGTTGGGTAGTCGACGGCGGTGATGTCGGAGATTGTCGTGAATTCACCCGAGGTATGGTATTTGAGGAAGCTCATCACCGGGATGACGCCGGACGGAGGAACGTAGACGCAAAGTTCGTCCTTCCACACGGAGAACTGCTGGATATGCTTGGGAAGGCAGGACATAACGTACTGGCCGTAGCTGTGCAGGCTATCGGCCTTGTCCTGGTACTTGTCGGCCTGGTTTACGACGGGAGCGCGAAGAGGGCCCGAGGCTACACGAAAATAGTCAGTGAATTGGAGCCACTAACGCAGAAATACTGGAATTCCACGCTGAAATCGGTCATTGACATACGAGGGCGCTCTGCTTGGCGCATGTTTGGCGTATCAGTGCCAGCTGTAGTCGCCTTTGCTACCTGCTGCAGAGGGGTTGACGAGAAGGCACGGCAATTGCGGGATGACCGGGCGGCCGACCCCAAAGAGCGGCCGGTACCCAGCCGCATCAAAGAGCGAGAAGCGGCCATTGTTATCACAACAACTGCAGCACGAGGGGTGAGGCAATTGGGGGGCTGATCGAAGCGCGGGAGGATAGACGTTGTTCATCATCCAAAGGGAGCTTTTGCGGAACGCCACGTGATCACACTCACGTGAAGACTGACTAAGGTATTATGCAAACCACGCAAACACATGCAAACCCAACCCAACACATCAAAGCTTCAACTTTGATTCTCTCTTTGCCTCCACGCATTTCTGCTCCCCATTCGTGCCTTTCGTCCTTTACGCCGAGCTCCCCCAACCCTCCATTTCTCTCCTCCAACCTTTCCTCCACGTTCTCGTTTTGATCGACCTCCCAACCCGTTGTTCTCGGTGCCCGTCATTTCTGCCCCTTCCGCTGGTTAGGTAGATGGGCTTTTGACTTTACCGACAACCTACAACTACTTTCTTTTTTTCACCCTCGTGCCTCCATCACAGAATCTCAGAATCATGTCAAGTCGCCAACAGCTTGACTCCGTCATTGACGATGACGATGAGTTTTGGTATGTCTGGCGTGGCATTTTCAAGCATTAAACTCCTTTTCAATCAACTAACACTCATGGTCTCTAGCCCCCTTTGTATCGAAGAATTCGACCTGTCGGATAAAAACTTCAAACCATGTCCTTGCGGCTATCAGGTACGTCGAATTCCGCGGTTTACATGATTTTATCGCGACAATTCTCGCGTATATGTGGCGTCCGGGTTACATCTAACGTGACATTTCAGATCTGTCAATTCTGTTACAACAACATAAAGACGCATAGCGAAGAAGGGCGATGCCCAAATTGCCGGCGATCTTACGATGATAGCACCATTCAATATAAGGTGCCTGATGCGGATGAGTACGTTCCTTGCAAACGATGGTCCGGCGTTTTCCTGTTCTTGGCGCTAATCTATCTTGTTCCACCTTAGGTTCAAAGCGGACCTTGCACTTAAACACCGCAAAGCAGCTGCCGCGAAAAAGAAGGAAACTGAAAAGCGAGAAATCGAAGCCTCCAGCCGAAAGAATCTTGCAGGTGTTCGTGTTGTACAGAAGAACCTCGTTTACGTGATCGGTCTCAACCCTACAATACGCGACGAAAGCCAACTTCTTCAAACTCTGCGCGGGAGGGATTATTTCGGCCAATATGGGGATATCGAGAAGATTGTCGTCAGCAAGGCAAAGCCTGGTGGCAACCCAAACCAGGGCATTGGCGTCTACGTTACCTATGCTCGGAAGGCAGATGCTGCAACTTGCATCAGTGCGGTGGATGGCTCGCCAAATGGGGATCGGGTTCTAAGGTAATTAATCCCTACGCCTTTCATAATGGTGTCCGTATGCTAACTGGAACAGGGCGCAATACGGAACCACGAAGTACTGCTCGTCATTCTTGCGCAACGAGCAATGTCACAACCGGAATTGCACTTTCTTACACGAGACTGGCGAAGACAGTGACAGCTACAGCCGGCAAGATTTGTCCTCAATGAATACCTTGTCCAGTCAACGCTCAAACGGAGTCCCCGGCCCCAGCTCTGCTACCCCGCCGTACGTTGCACGATCCTCCGCACAACCGATCTCCCAAACATTACGACGTCAACCCAGCAAAGATGATGCCGCTAGCAATCGTTCTCTCGACGGGCCCGCTCTTCCGTCTTCAGCTAGCTGGGCGAACAAGGACTCGGCAATCAACCGAACCAGACGGGCCAGCCTCACAGGTAGCCAAGCATCGCAAAGCCCACGACCTGCTGTTGCCACGGTTGCGACATCTTCGGAGGATACCAAGCGCAATGAGAAGCCGCCACAAAGTCAGCAAGAGCACCAACAGACCCCGTCACCCTCGGACGCGTCATCCTCAATACCTCAACCCCCTCCATCTCAACCTCCAGCGGACCAAGCAGCTCCTTTGCTAGATGGTTTGGTAAAGGCTGTCAACTCTCCATGCTTCAAATTCGTCTTCTCGGCGGCCGGTCTGCCACCAGACGAGCTTGCTCTCATCGATAACCACCCCTCATTCATTGATCCATACGGCGGGGTTAAGCGTCGTGCGATGCGAGAGAAGGCGGAACAGGAACGCGTGAAAAGGGAACAAGAGCTTCTGCAGTCTGCTCCCGTGGAGGATGAGGGCCCTGAGAGTGGGAGTCTTCAACTCGGCGGTGAGCCAGACGATGCCAATCCTCCGAGAGGCCGTACAGGTCGCGATTCTCACGGTGCAATTCAACCCCCATCCCAGCAAGGCACAACCGCAAGCTCAGCTGTCGGCTCTCCTGTCTCTGCTGCTAGCCATCAATTCCAGGGCATCAATCTAAACAACCGCAGCCTGACCCCATTACAGCAACAGCAGCTTATGCTACTCAAGTCAGCTAGCAATCAACAGGCAGGCCTTGTCGATCCCTTACAATCTGGAATCAATCCAACTGCATTTGACCACGTCGCGCAAACTCGACAGGGTCTTTTGCAAAACCAGGTTGCTCAGCTTAATGCACTCCAGGCGCAGAGTCGTCAGAACTCTCGATTCTCTTTCACAAATGACGCCAGCTCTAAGAATCTTGCGAACTCTCGGATGCTGAACCAGCCAACGTCCTTGATGCAGTCGGGTACACCTAACCCACTCGCTGCACCCAGCCCACAGCACACTCTTGCAAGCAACTACTATACCAGTGGGGTTCAGGGCCCACCTCCAGGTCTGAAAACAGCAGGCACTCCACCTGTTAGTGGAGGCGGGATGTTCGCTCAAGGTCATGGCTTCACATCCAACACGAGTCTCGGATTGGGTGGAAAGCAGGAAGCCAACCCGGAATTAATGCGCGAGCTGCTGCGCAGCCGCAGTGGCACCAATGCAGGTGGTTTGCCGGGACAAGACAATAAGCGTGAGTTAATGTTTCCTTTCCTCCATCAGCACCAAACTCCCCCTCCCCTGACTCCTGTCAATGGCCTTCTCAGCTCTGTCTATGGCTCTCAGGCGGGGAACACCTCCGACTCTGGGGCACAGAAACAGAGGAAGAAGGGGAAGAAGCACAGACATGCTAACACTTCCTCCGGTGGAGGCGGTGTAGTAGATCTTGCGGACCCGAGTATCCTGCAGGCGAGGATGCACCAGGTCGGTGCGAATGCTGGTCAAGGATTGTATGGGAGTCAGGGTCAAGGTGGGTACGCCATGATGTATGGCAGCGGTTTCAACCGCTGGTGATTAACATCTCCCTTTTCACCTCATTGGATCACAATACCGCCGTTTGCTCCTTCTTTCTTGTCTGTTTTATGATGACTACCCTTTTTGTTTTGCATTTTCTTCACAAGAATTCTGGTTTTCTATTTTTTTTTCTTTGTTACGACATGATATCAAACTTTTTCTAGACGGGTATGGAATATGTGCTCTCATGGCCCGCATTTAATTCGATTTTCGATCTTTTTTTTTCGATGTTTTTCTGCACTACAACGAAGCATTTAGCAACGGCTCTCAAAAAACAAGAGACTTGGGCGGGGCGTGCCTTTGGCGTTTCTTTTTATGGATCAGCTATGATTGTTGTCTTTCTTCTCTTGTTCGTTTTTCACCCCTTTTATGGTCCATGGCGACGACAGGTTCATTGCATCTATGGACACGGCGTTCCGGCCCATCGTCCCTGCGGTGGCCGTCACGTTTGTTTGCCCATTATGCATCCGAACTGGTTTGAGCTATCAGCGTCTTTGGGGCCGTTCGATCTGATAATGGTTTTATGTACGTTAACCTCCCTGGCCCGGCTTTGATAAACCGAAGCAGGGTTCTATATGAAACCAATTTCTCACACATATTGTTCATATAGACATCGCCTCGTGTCCATCAGATTAAACCGATCACGGCCACTCCTGTAATTATTTGCCTGTCCTTTCGTATCTCGAAGCCGTTGAATATCTCGTCATAGCCTCGTTTCGTGTTCGGGTTACTTGTCCTGGTTTCCTTTGTCTTGTTTCTTTGCGATGACACCTCTTAATCCGTTGCGAAACCTGTTGTCGTGCACTCTTGACCTTATTGTCTCGGATGCTAACGTTTAATCTGATTAGTTGACGAAGAATTTCCGCCTCTTGGTGCCACACCAAAAGACAAGCGCTCGGTTGATAGCTTTGGATCGTTCATGCGATCGCAGTTGATGAGTGACTCTCAGCCTTTAGGCCGTTCCGGTACACCGAGTCTCCCACCAGGCCTGCCCCTTCCACAAGGACATTCCGTGTCAGCATTGTTCCAAGATCACTTCAAACCCTCAAGCCCGGGGTCATCCGTTTCTGGCCCGCCTCTCGGGTTGGAGCCTGCATCTCCTTCCGTAGCTGCCATTTCTCGGAGCTCCGAGGATGATGGAATGGGGTTAGAATCGAAGGAAGATCCCGAAGGCGAATCATCCTCTAAAACGGCTAAGAATGCGGGAGAAATATCTCTGGGATCCCCCGTGGCAAAGGCAACTGCTAGAGTTCGTTCCCAGCCAAAGGAAGAACCAGTCACCACTGAGACCAAAACCACTCAACCAAAGCTGAACGAAACTAAGACTTCCACATCCTCTTCTATCAAGGCCAAGCCGACAAAATTGGATTTGAGCTTCAACACTCAGGGCTCAGAACAGTTTTCGAAGGTGGAGCCACCATACCACATCCCGTCTGCTCATGCCGCCCCCGCGTCCACCGCTAATTCACGGCCCAATACGCCGTTGACCGCGGCTTCTCGAGTATCTGAGTCCCCAGCGCCTCGCCAACCTAGAGTCCTTCGTGTTATCGATACTCCAAAGGCAGAGACTCCACCACCTATGTCCGCTACTCAGTCCATTGCGTCCCTTCCGATTGGAGGGAAAGGCCGCTCGAGGCGGCCCAGTGTTTCGTCTCAGAGCCGTTCCGATACGCCTGGTGATCTTGGGTCAGAGGCAGACCTCTATGCCTCCACATCGGCTTCTCGTGCTAACTCTCCCCCTGCATCTTCCAGGATTGGCTCTGCACCAGTACGGGCTGTCACGAAAAGCCAAATGAAAAAAGAGCGGAAGCAGAAAGCCAAGGAGGCAGAGGCGAAGAAACAGGAGACTACCTCGGTGACTGAAGAGCCGGTGCAAGCCCCTATCGTTGGTAGGAAGCGAAAGACCAAGAAGGCTCCGGCTGAGTCGACCATTCCGCCATCGGAGAACACTACCAGTGCTACCAAGTCTGCTCCCCCAGTCAGCAACGAGGATAACGAGAAGCCTGAGCCGGTTAAGAAATCAAGGCCAGCTGAGGCAACCCCCAAGGAGCCTAAGCCCACGCCTCCCGAGGTGAAGATGCCTGCAGAACAGAAGCAGCCTGAAGCTTGGCGATCCAGGAACACTGTTGAGCAGCTACTGAAGGATGCAGAATCCACCGGTGCTTCGCTCAAGGATCTTTTCTCTGAACGCACGTCTCCTCTACAGGCGTTGCTATCACAGCTTCACAAGTCGGGTGCCCTGGATCTCAACAACCATCCTCTATTTAATCCTTCTAACCTCAACCAACGCTCCGATATGAAATGCACTTCGGACGATTACGAGGATCTGAAGCAACCCATCGAACTAACCGAGCAGCATCGTAAAGTGCTGCTGCGCGGGGAACCCATCCGGATGGGCACAGATTCTGTCTCGCTGAAGGATAGGTGTCTTATCAGCCCCCGTGGGTGCATTCTCCACCACCTATCCCCCGAGGAGGAAGAAAGATACCTTGCCCTAGAAAAGAGCATTTCCTGGGCTATCGATACCTTCCAAGAATACCCCGGTATTCCAATCACCGAGCCCGATGCCACAAACCGCGGCGGCGGTTTAGACGCTCTATTCGCTACGCCCGAGAATTTCAACGTCTGTTGGGTTGATGAAACATCCGCGGGGGTCTCAGTTTCATCCCCTACCTCCGGTCAATCCACAACCGAAGGGCCTATTTCTTCCATCGCGCCGAATATTCTCTCCGCAATGGAGGCGGACAGTACCCGAACCCACAATTGGGCTATCGACAATACCGCAGAGCTCATGAACGCGACAGCCACCTCAGTACGCTCTTTTGCTGCTGCCACAGCGAAGCATATGCTCGGTGCGGCGGGCGTTGTCATGGGTAACTTGCCCGATCTCGACGATGTCGTGGGGATGACAGATGAAGAGCTGCGTTCTTTCGCAGTCAAGTCGCAGAAAGAACTTGAGTCGTCGCGGAAGGACCTGGACGCTATTGATAAGAAGCTTAGTGCGTTGGTAAAGAGGAACAAGAAGCTCGCGCAGCAGGCTCTGGCTACTTAGTCGAGTTGAGTGCTTCGCTATGTACCATCACTTTTTTGTAACTTGTTGTTTTTTAGCGTGCATATGGGAGGTTCTGATTGTACACTATGTTTGAGTTCTTTTTAGCTGTAGGTAACCCAATTCCATGGTCTAATGGAGGCCTGATGATAACTATATACTATCAACCCTGTAATTCTTCACTCTTTCAAGGTCAACCTACCTGAATGCTGTACAGCCTGTATCATCACCACCCGTCAACTCAAATATATAAAAGCTCTCATTACTCTTATTCCTAGTATCTTGAACATCTTTGACGTTGGGAGGAGGACGTAGACTGTTAGGTGGTTTTATATCAGGACAAAAACCAAATTTGTTTATCAAAGATTGAACTGATAATTGGGAATATTTCTGATAGTATGTCTAGAACTGTCCTAGCAGTAGCCCTCCCTAATCCTAAACAGAGCACAACCAGACAGATCGCCGGGTTTAAGTCTATATCAGCACGCTGCGTAAATACATCCCGCATTAAAGTCTAAACCAGGTCCCCTATTCCTTTTCCAAGCCCTTAATCCCGCCTTCAAACTGTCTCAAATCATACTCCTCGGGATAAGTCTCCAAAATTCTCTTCAACTCTCCCATCTGCTCCCTCGCCTCATCCGTAAGCTCATCATAGACATCTTCAAACGCATACCGAATAGCCGGCTTCTTCTCCCTCTCCGCAGCCCCAAACTCGTTTAAGACCTCCTTCCGGAGGCTCGCCCTTGTCTCCTGTTCCATATCCTCATTCCACAACCCCTCGTTCTCAAGCCACTTCCGCAGCCTAATAATCGGGTTATCGCGCTTCTTCCAGTCCTCGACTTCAATGCGCGCCCGGTACGCGAAACTATCATCAGAGGTACTGTGGTGCGAAACACGGTAGCTCATCGCCTCGATTAGAACCGGCTTTCCGCCGTCAGAGAGAGCTAGTTTCCGGGCGTCGCGCATAGCCTCGTAAACAGCGAAAATGTCATTGCCGTCAACACGAATCGTGTCAATTCCATACCCGATACCGCGGCTGGCGATTCCATCGCCCCGGTACTGCTCTAGTGTTGGTGTTGAAATGGCATAGCCGTTGTTACGGCAGATAAAGACGACAGGGGCCGAGCGGGTTGCGGCGATGTTCAGGCCGGCGTGGAAATCGCCTTCGCTGGCTGCTCCTTCGCCAAAGTAGCAGGTGACGATGCGCGGCGGGGTGTCGGGGTTCTGCAAAGACTGGAGTTTCAGTGCATAGGCGGCTCCTGCGGCGTGTGGAATTTGGGTTGCGAGGGTTGAGGAGATTGTGTGCTGTAGCCGGCTGTTAGTATTGAATCTACTACCAATATATGGGGCTCAAATCGGGGGTTGCGGCGTACGGTGCGAGGGTATTGACATCCATAGTGGACGGGCATATTCCTCCCCCGTCCACTATCGTTGGCATTTGCGAAGAGCTGGCTCATAAAGTTCTTTAACGTGAAGCCCCGTTGTTGAAAGACGCCTGTTTCGCGGTACTGCGCGAAGACCACGTCGTCGGGGGTTAGGGCTGCCGCGGATCCCACGCTGATTCCTTCTTCGCCTGCTGATACCTGTCCGGGACACATCAGTACATGCCTCCGGGGAAAGTGGGATATACAGATGTGGCATACCATGTAAAAACTCAGTCGGCCCTGCCTTTGTGCCTCAAACATGATCACGTCCATAATGCTCACTATCGACAAACCCAGATTAGCCCGATGAACGACGGATTGTAACAATCGCGGCAAGGATAGAGACTCAGCCCACCAGTCAACATGTTTTTATACCACGTCAAGATCTCCTCATTCGAAACGTCCAGCTTCTTCCTTCCTGCATCCACCAGCACACCATCGGAATCCATAACTCGGTATGTAGGAATGCCCGACCCATCCTGCGGGTTGATGAACGCCATTTCCGTTGTGAATTTGCTATTGACTGCACCGGGGAATCGAACTCTAAGCATTACATGTCATCAATTAGCTTTTATCCTGAAGTTTTCTCAAGAAACGGCGGAGGAAATTGTGCAAACGTACCGATCCGACCCCGGACGCTGAGATATGGAAGTACTCCATCGCTTTGAGAGCGTGGGTCGGCAAAGCGGCCGCACAATGGGCGGTATCCGACGTGATAATGGCAGTAGGGGGGTCATTTCTGTGTGATTAATTGAGAGAAGAGGGGAGGAGGAGGGGAATGGGAGTGGGATCTTTGTATTTCCCCAGAATTGAGTCCCTTGGGGGGTGCGGAGAAGCGGTTGGCGTCGGAGGGGCTAGGCGTCGGAGGGGCTAGACGTCAGCACCCGCGGGTAGCCGAGCGGATTTCCTCCTCCAGAAACACCGCCCAATCGGCTTGTACTATATGTGAATATCCCACAAGGAACAAGTGAGGGAGTGAATAATGTTAAAAGAATATTAGTCATGTCCAATAATATACACTAAAGTGATCCAGCACGATTGACAGACATTTTCCAGCACACAACATCTACCAAAACAGTCTTCCTGCCCCCAGAAAGCTCCCACAGTTATAGGCATCGTCGTCCTAAACAGCTTCAAGAACAGTTACATACATTGGGGGTCCCCTGTTGAATATGCCGTTGTTCATCATTGAGAAGGACAGGAGGCAGGTTTGGGTTGTCACCTCCTGGCTTGGGGATGGGGAAGCCCTTCAAGAGATCTGATTCCAGCATCTCGCATACACTGGGATGGATCGTCGCTCCACAGGGAATATCTCTGGAGGCCCCAAAGTTAGGTGGAAAGCGTCGCGGAATCCATTTCCCTTTCTCGAGCTCTAGGCGAGTTGCGAACGGAAGGACCTCTGTATCGTATTAGAGCTGGTCAGAAGTAAGTAGCATTGGAAGGACGAACCTAGAATCCACCATAGCATAACAGAGATGCCACTTCCACCATGGCCAAACCGCAGCTTATCATGCGGTCTATTCACCTGCTGCTGGACATGGTATCCTTCTGTCCCTGGCTCGTCGTCGCGACAAAGGGATTTCCCTGCGGCTCTAGTCATATGGTCCACGTTTGTCGTCATAAAATCGAGCGTGCTCTCCGAGCCTGGTAAGTTAAGCACTTCCTGGATCATCCAGTGCAGTGCAATATCCGACAACAGGTGCTTTTGGTTCCGTTGTAGCCGCCATCCACCACCGACATCACTATGATTTCCAGCGAACCAGACTTCCTTCAGGTCCACGGAGTCTTTGTCCTTGTCGGCAATGTGAAATAATGCGGGCTTGAATTTCAGCCGGCGTTCATGGATTGAGACGGCGTGGCGGATGTGACTCGCTGCTGGGCTGGCAATGTACCGGTATGATTTGCGGAAGAAGGGAATCTCAAACTGGCCAACGCTGTTGACACAGTCGAAGAGACCGAGAAAATGAACGCCGACGTCGGGTCGACAGAAAGTTGTCTTGAACTTCTGCATGTACCGCTCTAGCTCACGATCATCTTGAGATTGAGGAACATTTCCTCGTGAGCTCTGATAACGGCTGAACGTGGACCAGGCAAATGGAACCATTTCCTCGTTTCCGCGAGAAAGAAGGCCGATGTTGTGGATCATTTCGGCGAGGAACCGTGCCGTGTATGCGCCCCGCGAGAAACCGAAGATATAGATGTGGTCCCCTGTGGAATAGTATCGCATGATAAACTTGTAGCCCGCGATAAGGTGCTTGGAGAAAGATGCGCCGATTCCCTGGTCTAAGAGGGCGCTCACTCGCGCTTTGAATCTGCTCCAGAGGCTCACGCCGCTGGAGGATTTTGATGAGCCAGTAACGTAGGTCAAAGTTCCAATTCCAGCTATTTTCGAACAGTGTCAGCCTCCATAGTTCTATGTGGTAACGGGTCAATTCACGTTGATAGTAGGCGTATTGCCCGGGCTTATGTCTCTCGAGTGCCTCATAGATCTTGACTATGTTTGTGTCCTCCTCCGTTCCCATGTACTGGTTCCCGGTTCCATCGAAGCAAAGGACAAGCCTACGTGGCTGCCCTGATGCGGTTGGAGGCCGACGATCGTGAAGCGGGCTATGATGCGTTGGTCCCGGCATTGTAGTTGAACCAGAAGCTGCTTGGACTTGGGTTGTCCGGCTCACTTTCAGATTCTTTAGAGAGGATAAAAGCGGAGCGAGCTTATAAGTTTAAGTCAAAGTCGCGGTGACAGGTGGGGGGGCTGCAGAGGACCACAGCCTGCGAGCTGAGCGCACCGCTATTGCTTTTTCAATGCATGCGGGCTCCATGACAGCCCGTTTTGGATGTCGATCGTAACACGCCCAGACCACCCGTTCCTTCGCGTGACGGTCACTGGAGGATAAGTGGACGCGACATCCTCTTCATGAGATGAGGTGTCTGCCAAGGGAAGCTAATATTCTCGTCTGGAACTGCTTCAGCACATTTGACCATCGGTGTGGACCTGATTCGTCGGATAGCTGAAGTTTGGCGATTCGTGGTGCTGAAAACATTCTGTTTGCGAGAGTCTGTTGAAAAGATCTTCATTCGACTTCTCCAGTTTTACGAGCAATAGTGCAATGACATGCAAGCATTGTATCTGTGGCGGCGGCTGTCACGCTGTGGCCGCCTGGTTTCTGATGATTAGCATGTTGTTTGATGAAATGAAGTCGCACCGCCCCCTTTCCTAGACCCCCATAGAAGAGGATCAGCTCCAGCGATCCTTTCCATGCTCAACCGACACGCAAGCCATGTTTTCAATGAGACGTTCCTCTGCATCTGACACAACGCATACTAACCATGAATGCATATTTTCACGCAAGGAGGCGTCATAAGGCTGACTAGTGTTTGGCAAGAAGCAGGTTGGGAGAAAAGGACGAGCTGGAAGAAGGTGGGTGGGTGATGGTTGCTGCCTGAGGCCAGTAATATCACGTCTCTCCGGCTGACCAAGTTCTCTTCATCTTTCCGCAACAATTGATGAGCATTGATGATTAATGTTGCTCAAAGCTCTGGTTGAGAAGCTGAGTCCTCGAGAATGATCCACCCTCGCCCCAGACTCTGTGTTCTTAAGGTTCCAGACTCGGAAATATCTTTCCAGCGTCGCAACGACTCTTCGTGGCAGCGATGAGAAAAAGAGGATGACAAAAGCTGCCCAGGTGGGTAGACGATGTTACGATAACTTGGAGACGTCAAGACGGCCTTATTTCCGTGACTGCGCAATGAATCCCGATTCAACATTTTGATATGTAAGCACACCGTCACCTGGCTTGGTCTACTTAGCCCCCGCGGGGCATCTCATAAAAAATTTTCGACTTCTCATCCAAATCCTGAGTCCACCCCAGCATTATGGCCTTGGCTCCTACAATTCATCTTGGCCTCAGCCCCCAGGAGCTGAAGGCGCCCGAGCCATCAGCTACCACAAACCCATTCGCGTCAAATCTGGGCACCCCTCGTAATTCTACAGAAGTAGATATGAGGAATGATACCCAAGATAATGTACAGGACTCACCTCCACCTTCCGCAGAACCGGATCCGGAGCCAGCTCAGCAGGTCTTTGAGCGGGCACCGTTGCCAGAAACTAGTCAAGTTCGCCAGTTGACTGTAACTACATTGATAGTCATATCAAATCTCGTTCAGGTAGGCCAGATTATCTTCCTGCCCAGGATAACATACTGACTTCCCTAGATGATTGTGAACTTCGCCGGTGTTGCTGGTGGTCGAAGTTTTAGCGAGTCTATGCACGTCAAGCAAACATACGCAACCTGGATAGCAGCAAGTTATGGGTATCATCTACACCAACATGAAAACACAGAGCACAGAGCACAAAACTAATAAAGTAACAGGCTCACACAGGGCACATTCGTCCTCATGAGCGGTCGGCTCGGCGACGTCTACGGACACCGTAGAATGTTACTAGGCGGCGGCGCCTGGCTCGTCGTATGCAGTTTCATCAGCGCGTTCTGCCATAGTAACTTCTTCGCCTTTGTCACGATGCGCGCCCTCGCCGGTCTCGGAGGTGCCAGTATCATGCCAAATGCAGTGGCCATGATAACTATCACAAATCCGCCGGGGCGTGTGAGGAATCTGAGTTTGGGGTTCTTCGCAGCGTCCGCTCCTTTGGGAGGGTATGCCTCTGCGCTTTTTCTCGGGGCGTTCATGGAGCATACCCATTGGCGGTGGTTCTTTGTCTTCGTGTAAGTGTTAGTTTGGCTACCACTTTGTTTCTAGCTGACAGAACGACAGGGCGTGTCTTGGGGCGGTGATATTCATTCCTCTCTGGCTTCTAAGCCGAACCGAAATGACATCTAGTCGAAATGAGAGTATCGACTGGATAGGCGCCGCCTTGGGAACAAGCTCTTTGATTCTATTCAACTTTGTCTGGAAGTAAGTCTACCACCCTGGTACATAAACTAGTAGCTAACAGCATCAGCCAAGCACCAAGCGTAGGCTGGTCAACCCCCTACGAAATTGGGCTCCTCATCACCTCCCTCATCCTTTTCGCCTTTTTTATAGTCTGGGAACATAAAACTCCACATCCCATGATGCCTCCAGAGATCTTCAAAGCACCCTCGTTTGCCGTCCTCGTCCTCGTCATCCTCCTCAACTACATGGCCGTCGGCACCGTCCTCTGGTACCAGCTCCTCTGGCTGCAAGACGTCTGGCACTGGTCAACCCTCCAATTCGCCATCGGCTGGACCCCCTTCGTTATTTGCGGCACAGGCGCCGCCTGTCTCGCCGCATGGCTGATCCCCCGTTTAGCCGCACAGTGGATCCTCGCCCTCGGAACCGTAACAATCATGGTCTCCACCGTGCTCATGGCAACCGTCCGCCAGGAACAGACCTACTGGGCCCAAGTTTTCCCATCTGTGATCCTCTTCGCGTTCTGCCCGGATCTCGTCTACGCCGCTGGGCAGATCATCGCCAGTAACTCGGTGCGCAGAAACCAGCAGGGCGTGGCCGGGTCCATTATCGGCACCCTGAACTTGTACGGGAATAGTCTAGGGCTGGGCTTTGCGTCGACGGTTGAGGTGCAGATTGCTGCGAAGACCGGAGATGCGATTCGTGGGTATCGCGCGGCGTTGTACTTCGGGGTTGCAATTAGTGCGGTGGCGCTTCTTCTGGATGTTGCGTTTGTGAGAAGGGTCAAGGATGAGCGCGAGGGGTGGGCCGAGGGAGATCAAGATGGAGATACAGCGATTGAGCTAGAGGTCATGCGGGGTCAAGCTGTTACAGCTACGGGTGCTCAAGTCTCATCCAGGCTTGAATCGGGACAGGCCGTGTCCGTTGTCCAGCGAGTTGATTGATTTGCTACGGAGTATGTACATACCAGGCACCGCACAAGTACCCGATCTCCACCAGGCCACCAACGACATCTATTCCATTCCAACACCCATGGACTAGTCAAGTCAAAACCTATTCGGATCTAGCAAGAAACAAAGTTGTTCCCACTGGCGCCAGTGTGGGTGATAACGCCAGCAAGCTCTCCATCCTCGTTGAAAACGACACGGTCCGCGCCAGGCGAACCGCCATTGTACACACTGCCGGAGCTCAAGATCGGGAACTCATAGTAGGTAGGGTCGACGGGGAAGTCGAAGTCCTCGTAGTTGTTGTAGACGTGGGGGTAGTTGTTGACGTCGTCACCGGAGGACTCGAGCTCGGAGCCCTTGTCGACGGCGGCGGAGACGGCGGACGACGAGTAGCAGACGCTGCCGCAGGTGTAGGCGCACGACTGGCGGGCTTCGATCTCAGCGGGGAGGGCGAGGGCCACCGAGCTGGTGAAGAGGAGAGCGAGGAGGGTCTTTTTACCCGTTAGTATATAGAAAATAAACAGAGAAAGGGGCTCCGATCGTACCTTGACTGGGAACATTTTGCTGTTGGACGGGATGGCCTGGATGTGGGTGTATCAGAGTAAGAAGAAACAGACAACTATTTAACCCTGAGATAACCAACGCAGCAGATAACTAAAACAATGCGCCCACCCCGAGGTTACATCGCAGCAGCAAGCAGATAAAACAGTCTTGGCGCATTGTCTCCTTTCCCCCCCATGAATGGTTCACAGAGCACGGATCGGCACGCAGGGCTCCCAGTCCTGAGGAATCGCGTCAGGGGATGCTCTGGGCGGCCCAATCACAGGACAGAGACCCTCCATGCAGAAAAATGATAGGGAGACCGTGCAGATCTTGGTTTCATGGCAGATCAATCTATTTCCCGCGCTGTGTTGTATCGAGAATCCTGATTGCTGGCGGGGGATGGCTATAACAGCACGTGTTATTCGGGCAGGGCGTTATAGGCGGTTGTCAATAACAGAACAGAGACATGGCTGTTAAATGCATATTGACACTATCCGGATCGAGCATATCCTCCGACCAGCCGGAGCTCTGGGTAATCCAGTCGATAGTACGATCCAAAGGAGATAAAGGAGAGATCCATCGCTGATCATTCCGTCGAATTTCTGTTGATCAGTACGGAGTAAATTCGTTGTTTAGCATCGCTTGCTTACCTAATTGCCTTAACGACTTAGTTAACTACAAGTTATTAACTGGAAATCAGCTGGAAAATATAACAAGCGTCATTCAATAATATAAAAAGGGCAAATGTCAATTTCAGGGTGTTTTGGCGTATCACGGCCTGCGCCGAGTTCTGAGTCTGGGTGGGTTCACGAAGAGAGAGTCAATGTAAGGGAGAAAATCCATGAAATAAATGATAAATAATGTAACGAATACTGGAGTAACTGGCCAAAACTAATGCTATACATGCCATACTTCATGTATCGATTGGTGTATGTCTCGGCATACGGCCCTAACCAGACACCCAGCATCAAGGAAGAGTCCAACAGCTCACGAGGCCAGCATCCTTGGCCAAAAATATGTAAAGATCAAATACTTTGGACAATATGACACTCCCAGCTGCCCACCTGCACCGCATCATCTCCAGTCGGCGCATCCCAGCCAGACCTGTCCGAAGTCCGAACGGTGATAATCTCGTCACCTCCAAAGTCAGGCTCTCTAGAAAATGAGGGACCCATTAGTGAAGTTTTCGCCTTTGCTACTGAAAACAACTTACGTGCAAAAGTTGCACTCGACATCCTCTCCGGATGTGTCGACCTTGGAAAGCTGAATTCCGTTGACGGTCTTTGGTCTAGAGTCGCGCAGGCATTCTTGTTAGTACTTCCTACTATCATATAGTAACATATTATTTATGAATAGATATGTATATATACTCAGGGTCGCCCGGATCGAAGGAGTTGTAGCCTGGCCGGCCTCTTGTAAAAAGGTCGCCGTCATCTAAACTAAAGCTGATCTGTTTTGAGAGACGTATGAGCATGGGAAGTGTATCAAAGTTTTAAAAGCATATTTCATGTCCTCACCTCTGTCAAGACAGGTTGCTCCTCGCCCATGACCACTGGAGTAATTCCAGCTCCATCAAACAACATGGAGGCAATGGCAGATGCGAACTTCATTGTGGTAGATTCAATTGGTACTTAGATTGATAAAGTAGCTGTGTTGGTTTGAGCGAGGACTTCAAATTGGTTTCTCGGTCGGATATGTAACGGTTGTTGTAGACCGGATCCAGCACTGCCTCTTTATTAAACCGTGTGAGTACAGCCTTTCCTTGGCTCTGGTATCATCCTTGCGAGTGGCAACAACGCTGCATGCATGTTTGCTGTTGGACTTGCTCTAACTGCCATTCGTTGAGCTCTCAGGAATCTCGCAATACACGCTGGAATAGGCAGTGATTACTTCCATCGCAGCTTAATGAAGCATTTCACCGCTCTTTGCTTTTACTTCCTGGCCATTGTCAATTGATAGTATATTCCGTCGGATAGTAGGACCAATTGAGTCTGTGTTGATGCTGTTCACCTAGCAATTTGTCGTGGATGCGCATAGAGATTGGCCTTGCTCCGATCGGTCAGGGTTAGGGCTAAGTCAACTCAGAGAATCCCTCAATACCTCCTGCATCGAGGTTTCGTGAATCCCGAATTACCTAGTAGAATATGAGTTAAGTAAAGTTGTATTAGGATGCATGGTGAGGGGGTGTAAAAATTAGACGCTGGAGCTGAATTAGGTATGCTAATCTGCTCTGCAAAAAGGCCATAAATTTGGTGTTAGAGACAACATATATATGTACATCTAGTCAAATCAACGAAAGAAAACTTATGCATATATCACCATGCAAAACGCCACCCCTTGCCGAAAACAGTTTAATACAAGCTGAGAAGAGAAGTAAGGTCCACACTATGCCGTGAACCCAGGCCTAGACAGCGGGGCTCGACCGGCTGGGGCTCTGGTCGATGGCTTTCCCAGAGGAGACCTCTTCGTAGTATACATAATCGTCATCTTCGTCTTCGATCGGCTGGCCAAAGAGGTTCCCCCAAACACCGTCCCAGAGGCCCTTTTTCGTCACGAGACCACCAACGAGAAGGATTGGCAGCTGCCAGATACTAGCCCAAAAAAGACCCCGCGCGGTACCATTGGCGCCTTGGTGCTTCCAGAACCCATATGCCTCTTTCGTCAGCCAGCCGTTAGCAACGGTGCTGCTAACTAAGAAACCATGCCCCAAAACGCCAATCCACCAGAGGCCAATGGAAAGTGGAAACATGAGCACTGAATACCGCAAGGCAACACGGGCGTTTCGAGCCGGATTTGTCCAGCACATCATCCTGTATCCAGCCCCTTTGTATTCCTCACGAATGGTATGGGACAGCGCGTTGAAATGAGGGAATTGCCAGGCGAACAGAATACCCGCAAGAAGCCATCCACCAAGACTGTTTTCGCCAAAGAGCATGTCTCGCCATGTGTCATGCCCTGTCGTTGCTGCTTGCCCTGCCGCCGCAACCCAACCCATCAGCGGGGGGATACCTCCCACCACAGCGCCCACCCAGGTATTAATCACGTGTATGCGCTTTAGTGGCGTGTACACGAATGCGTAGAGTGCGATATTTGCTGCAGATAGTCCCGTTACTGTGGGGTTAGTTCCCACGTATAGCAAGCCCAATCCTACAGCGGCTGTCGCAACGGCAAAAAGAACGGCCGCACGCCGGGAGACGAGGCCGCGGACTAGAGGCCTATTGCGCGTTCGTGACATCTGAGCGTCGTACTTTGGTTCAAAGACCATGTTCAACGTGTTTGCGCTGCAGGAGGACAGGAACGTCCCAGACGTCAAGTAGAGAAATGTCAGGGTGGAGGTTGAGAGGGTAGGAAGAGGTGCAATGGATGGATCGAGAGCAAGCAGGGACGATATCGGGTATATGCCGTAAGCGGAAGTCGTCGATAGCAGAATCAAGAATGAGAGACGGGGTTTGGTGAGGGCCAAAAAGGCGGCCAATTTGCGGCGGAGAGAGGTCTGGGGGAGTGTTGAAGAGAAATTCGACAATTGCGCAGATGCATCTGGCGGAATGACCGGTTCAGCGCCGTTGTTCTGAGCTGAAGCTTCCTTTAAACGCTTTCTTCGCCGATGGGGCAGCTCCGGCGTAGCCTCCGTAGGTGGTGTGCTAGAAATTGATTCTTCGCGGTTCAGCTGATTGGGTGTATTTTTCGGAGAGAGTGAGGTAAACAGCCCCGGTTGTGGTGTCAAGTGACTCTCGCCCTTATGTGATGAAAAGTACGACTTATTAACCGCTGCTGAAGGCGATTGTCCGGCAATGCTGGATTGTAATCGCGAGATCGGAGCGAGTTTGTTGACCGCGGGGAGCAGTGGGCGACTGCGATTAACGCATCTTGAACATAGGACAGACGAATCCCGAACCGTTCCGAGCCTCCGCAGAGACGAGCGGAGGAGGGTCATGACGGCAAAGGGCACACAGCCTGCGGGTTGACAGCAGGATGAAGTGTCAAGGGCCGTTGACGATCATGAAGCCAAAGCCGGGAGCCGGGAGAAAATGGTCGGCGCGGCGGCAGAGACCAAAAGCGCAACAACTTTTGGCAGGAACCACTCAGAGTCGCTCCATCGTCATCGTACGACTTCACCCTCGCAGCCCCTCTTCCCTCCTCTTCCCTCCTCTTCCCTCGCTACAGCTCTGACCCCGTCAGTCGCCATCAATCATGGACGCGATTCAAAAGACCCTCGTCGATCCCCTCCAGCCGTACCTCCGCCCTGTCGTCTCGGCGGTCCCGCAACCTGTCCACGATACGATTGTTTCCCTGATCGGCCCAAGCTGCCACAACACGCTCCTCGTCAACCTTGACCTCGCGCAGAACCCCGAGTGCACCTCGTTGGCTATCTCCAAGGCTCTGGGAATTGGTATTGTCGGCGCCAGTGGGATCGTCAAGGTTCCCCAGATTCTGAAGCTGATCCGATCCGGATCCTCCTCCGGCGTGTCCTTTGTGTCCTACGCCCTCGAGACCGCCAGCTTGCTCATCACCCTTTCCTACGGAGTGCGAAACGAGTTCCCGTTCAGCACCTACGGTGAATCTGCCTTCATTGCGGCTCAAGATGTGATCGTGGGAGTGTTGGTCCTGACATATGCTGGCCGTTCCGCGGCGGCCGCTGCGTTCATTGCGGTCGTGGCTGCAAGTATCTACGCTTTATTGGGTGACACTTCTATCGTTGACGCCGGTTCCATGGCGTATCTCCAGGCTGGCGCCGGAGCTCTGGGTGTCGCCAGCAAGGTGCCCCAGATATTGACCATCTGGCAGGAAGGAGGTACCGGACAGCTCAGTGCTTTCGCGGTATGACTATGGATTCCAACTACACATAGAAAACGTGCGCTAATTGATACTAGGTCTTCAACTACCTTGCCGGCTCTCTGTCGCGTATTTTCACCACCCTCCAGGAAGTTGACGACAAGCTCATTCTGTACGGATTCCTTGCCGGTTTCTCCCTGAACCTCATTCTCGCCGCGCAGATGCTGTACTACTGGAACAGCCCCGCGCAGTCCAAGAAGCAACAGACAGCACAACCGAAACCAAAGAAAGCTCAGCGCAAGCCCGAGGCCGCTCCAGCGACCAGAAGAACAGCAGCCTCTCCATCCCCGAAGCCGTCCAACAAGACACCCACCACTCGCCGACGCGGTTAGATGCGGTCTGGGCTTTTTTGTCTTCTCAGTTTCACGTTTAATATATATCCGTTTAATTCAACCAGACGAGCGTGAAGAATGAATTGTTAGGATAAACACGCTTATCCTGAGCTTTCCGTTTATTTCCGTCTGATTTCCGTCTCTCATCACCGCAGTGCTGGCAGTACACCCGTAGTCATATACCGTAGAATCTCATCCATCGGTACCAACGGCGAAGCAGGCGCCTGGTCCCCAGCCACACCAACCGCATTGTCACCCCCAGCATCCTCCGACTTCCCAAACCCACCAAGATCCATCTCATCCTCCTCGTCCTCTTCCTCACTCTCCTCATCATCCTCCAAAACCCTCCGCAACCCCAACTCTGCCGCAACATCCTGCACCCCGCGCTCCCTCTCTTCCAATGTAAAATTCCCTCCCCAATTCCTCTTCCTCGCCTCCGAGTTCGCCTCAACGGGCGCCCACTCCCATAACGCCGCCAAATCTCCCTCGCTCAGTCCACCCCCGTTCCCATTCCCGTCATCAACCATACCCACCCCAGTAGTCCCAGGAGTGAAGGGCGGCGAAACAATATCCGCCTTCCGACCGCGCGCAACCCAATCCTCAACCCTGGGATCAAGCTTCGTGCGCAGCAGCTGCTCGAGGATATTCCCTTGCGTGCGGGTTGGGAAGTCGGGCGATGGGTACGCGGATATACTTCGCAGCAGGTCGTGGTTCTCGGAGAGTTGCGTGGATAGGGATTGGAGGTTTGAGGAGATGATGCTTGCTTGGGATTGGAGGGAGGGCCTGTTTCACGTCATTAGCAATTATCGTGATGTTGTTAGCTTGGTTGGCTGGTTGGCTGGTTGGTTTATAGCCGGGGCGGAACGGAAGAGAGAGAGAGAAAGAGAGAAAATGTGGAGAGGGTCTGAACTGGGCTTCGTAAGAGAGGACGCACCATGATGGTAATGGGTCGGACTGGTTTAGACTTGTGATTAGGGAGCCCAGCGAGTGGGTGAGTTGGACGAGGCGTTGGCGGGATTGTTCGAGGGTTTTTATTTGGTCGGGGGATGGGGTTGTCATTTTTAATCCTTTCCTTCCTTCTTTTCCGGGTTCTCCTATATTTGGGGTTTCGCGTTCTGACTCCCTTGGTCGGTTAATGGTTGATATGGCGTGGGCGTGAGTGTGTTGCGTTGCGAAACGGCGAGTCGGAGAGGAAGAGGTGAAAACAGCTGCGGGAGCTTAAGCCTGCACCCGCAGTCGCACCACCGAGATCTGGATCGACTCCGCACGCACCAGTAAACATGGGATGAGCGTCTGTACTACTACTACCACCGCCCATCATAAGTGACAGCTGAACTGAGCTTTACCAGTGGACACTTCCGCCCGCACTGCGATAAATTTAGATCGTATATTTCTTGGTTCTGCTCTCCTGACGGTCTTGGTATACTATTAATATCCTCTACTGGCTTGGTATGCAGTAGGCTGAAACGGGGTGGGCGCGTAGCCGTTGGGCGGGTGGGTATATAAAGAGTCAGCCCATACGGAGATGTTTACCCTCTCTTCTTTGTTCTCCCTTTTTTATTGTATGTGAGCATTTGCTTACTCTCTTAGCAGCATACGGCATGAACAACTTGAAAGAGATATTGTGCATTAACGAATTAGTCTTCGAGGGGTATCTATTCAACAACCGGTTCAACAACATGGCATGAGATGGTTATACGCCAGTGTGACTGGGACACAAACACAGACACGGGTATATGATGGCGACGCATCAGCACCAGCATCAAGAAACGCAACAGCAGCGCCGCATACGCAAAGAACAGACAAGTCGAGGCGCTAAGAGACAGTGAACAAGAGGATTTCATGTTCGAACATGACTAAGACAGGGAAGAGTATGGGGGAGATCACATCTCAATGGAGGATTGAGCAGAGGAGCCGTGATTGATTGATTGATTGCTTAATTAATAATCCGGCTGCTTCATCTTCCCATTATTCGACATCGACGGCGGCGGTGGGAAATATGTTTGATGCGTCTGCGGCGTCTTTTCCTCAGGCGAATACACCGTCGACGGCGAGGCAATTACCGGCTCTACAACCTTAGAGTACCCCACGTTGTGACTGCGCCCATCATTGTCGACAAAGTCGAACCCGTACCCGGGGCCGTATTGGGGTTGTGGAGAGTATACCGCGGGCCCATACACACCCTGCGCCTGCGCGGGGTATTCGGTGGCCCATTGCGGGGTGCTGATTCCTGTGTCATTCCAGCGCGCGTGGAGGTGATTTGGCTGGCGGAGGCGGCGGGCCTTCTTGCGGCGGGAGCGGATGAAGAAGAAGCATCCGAGGGCGAGGAGGCAGAGGAAAATGACGAAGCCGAGGATTGGCATGGCGATTACTATGGCGAGATGCTCCTTTGACATGCCGGAGGAGATTAGGTCGGCGGTGGAGGAGGGGAGCAATGTCTCGACGAAGATTCTATCCGGGGTGATGGGGAATTCTACTTCGGTGGGGGTTTGGAAGTGGCAGTTATAGCGAATGGATTCGAGGACTGGGTTTTTGTGAGTAAGTAGGTTGGGAATGGAGATGGTGAGGGGGGTCTTACAGTTTGCCAGGTACATCTGGCTGGCTGAATCCGACGTCAGGTTATAGCACGCCTCACAGCTGGTGATCTCGTTGTCGGCAAATGTGGCAGTATTGCACCAGGACTCCAGGTTTTCACCAGTGGGGTTTTCCAGGTCATATGTGGCTGGGCCTTCTACTTGATCGCATGCGACTGGGCAAGGATTCGAGATGTTGGCAACTTGTTCCGGGATGCCATAAACGCACGACGAGAAGGCGTATCGAAGATTGTCTAAATGCCGCCTGTTAGTTCGACAACGGTTCCGATCTGATCCAAAGGCAGAACGTACAGAGACCCCATTCGACATCCGATTGTTTCGAGACGTCGTCGAAGAAAGTACTTTCCAGTTGACACCCGACGCAGTCCTTAAACTTCCTCCCTTTCGCAGTGGTGGAATATTCGCTATCCAGACAGACGATCTCCGACGGCAGTGTATCATTGGTTGGGCTGCAACTGCTCTCACATGGTGAACCTGGTGTTGTTCGCAATCCTGAAGAAAGCTGGGCGAGAAGGAGGAGGGCCGCCCATCTTGAGGCAGATCTGAGACGAAACCCCGACGAAACCATCTTGACGCCGCCAAAGGACAGCGAGATTCAGGGTCGCAGAGAAATGACTATACGCCGCTTGGCAAGCGATGGCTGGTTCTCTATCATCGAAGTCGAAGCCTCGTCCTCTCTAGAGAGAAGAAAAGCGAGCGAAGAGCGGGAAAAAAAAAAAAAAAAAAAAGCACAACGTAGCGTAGAGTAACAGCAGCAAGATAAGGAAGACGAGAGTCTGATTTCTTAAGGTGCGGAGAAATTCGAGTCGCACGGTCAGCGCCCGACAGGCATCTCGAAGTCGAACTCGAACTCGAGGACCCGGGATACCCTGGTACAAATGAAATTGATAAAAGGGCGAGTGGTGCGATCGAATCCAAGCTCAACCAAGACCTGACCGGTCAGTGGCCGTGGTTTGATCACAGATGAACGCTGGAGAGGATAAACAAGCGCTGCGTGGACGCTAGCGCAGGCTCGAGGCCCCTCACCGGGCAGGCCACCCAGCCAACCGATCATCGAGACATCGCCAGGAGCGAGCCGACGACGACAAGGGTCGAAATGTGACGGCGTGATGGGCGATTGGGAGTTGGCGGGGGTTGTGATGTGACAGAGTGTGCAGGACGACTGGCCGTTATCATTCGTAGATGGAGACCAGCTCGAGTCCCCTCTTCGCGCTGAGGTGGTCCTGCGCGCTGCTATTGGCGGAGGCCCAAATTCCCCTCGTGCAGGAGTCCGTGATGATCGAGGACACTCCGGAGTTCGGCATCCGTCTCATTGCCAACCTAAGGATTTCATATCCAGCGATGCTAGTGGAACGATTGGAAGACAGTGGTCGAGGTCTTGTGGCGGACGGAACTGTCACTCCAGGGCAGCCAGTGCCGCTGCCATAGTCTGCTGCCAGCACGGATAAGAAGATCTCCCCACGGGAAACGGCCGAGAATAGTGGGTTTTTGGCTATCCCAGAGTGGACTAGTTTATAGGAAGCAAGATTTGAAATTCAACGGCAGGGATTATTTGCTTAAAACCTGGCCGGCACAAGCTCCGTCTTGCCGCCGCTGTATCACGATATCCAAAGGTACAGAGTCACAAACAAACAGCCACCTAATAAACCATAAACGCCACTATGCAGGTTGTATCTTCGCTGGCGGCCCAAGGAAAGCAATATCGGGAAAATAAAGTAAAAGCAAATAATAACAGGACAAAGACGGCCCAGTTCGGTCATGGCTCTGTTCATCATCGTATCACCTGCGAGCGGTGTTGAACAGCAAAACTCAGAAAGCAAGCAAACAAAGAGAAAAAAACAAAACGCTTGCATCTCAATATTCATCCATACAGATCGTCGTACGAAGGGACCAGTTCCTGCGCTGCAGGGATCGGCCCCGCGTCGCCAGCCTTCGTACCATGGGGAGGCTTCTTCTCGTGTTGCGGTGTATGTCGTGCGAGTCGAGGGTCGTCGACACTGAAACTAGTTCGCTGGGAGCTCGCTGTCCCTGGCACGGAGAATATCGCATCGGTCGATGTACTTTGGCCGCTGCAGCGGCGCATCCGAGAGGTAACTGATAATGGAGGTGATTTCGAACCACGAGAATTGGCATCTTCAGTTCCTCGCTTTTCAGATCCAAGCGCGGGGATGTCGTCTTCAGCCTCATCCGCCGAACTGTCACCATGTCGGTTTTCCTCCCAGGACTTTGGCAGAGTTATATGCTTGGGCTGAACGTGTCGTGTTTTGGGAGAACGGGTTTTCCCCTTCGCTTGACGTCGTACTTTCGCATCATAGTAGCCCGTAGGCACAGTTATGGAGGAGTCGATGAAGGCATCTTTTCGACTGGGAAGACCACCTCTGCTGATAGAGACTTGTGGTTGAGAGGGCGGTTTCAAGATTTGCTTCGGTTCTTGACTGTGGGCGTGATCGGTTGAGCGTGAGGATACTGGAGCGGTGGTCTTTGCAGAGGCTCTTTCATACTGGTTCCACGAGCCTTCGTTGGGGGAGGAAATAGCCACATCGCCCCATCGCGAGTCGAGTTCCGACGAGACTCTGCGCTTCCTCCGAATTTTCTCAATGATGGCTGTCATGATTTTCAACGGATTTTTCATATGGCGGAAGCCTGAAATGAGGGAGGACTTGGTCAACATGGGAGCACACAAGAACACCTGGAGATGAAGGGTCTATGTAGGCCAAAAAGGGCCGGGAGGCATGCCATGTAAGAACAGGGATGAGTAGGGCCACATGCACCTTCACCCACGCAAGTTGTGTACAATTGTATCCCAGGCTGTTGACAGCCTCTGCGGGGATGTAGAGGGCCAAAAAACGGAGTTGGAAGCGCAGAGGCAGGTAGTGTCGAAAGGTGCCGCAAAGCCAACCCTCTGCATGGGACGATGCGCTTCTATTGAAGCATAGTCCAGAGATAACCGCAGAAACAACTGAAAGAACCCACGTCGATGGGACGACTGGCAGTTGCACATCGAGATCTCCGCGATGACAGCTCGAATGGGCAGAGACAACCGGACATTCTAGGGACGAAGAGTCGACGGCGGGACGGGGGAGACGCGTACCGGGCCCGACAGTTTGGTTCACCACCCTCCTTGACTCTCGTCGCCCGACAAGGATGATTTGGAATTGGAGGGGCCAACAGCGCCACTGGAGGATCACCCGGGGGGAGAGCACGCTGACCTTGGGCATCGCGGCGGGATGCAGGCGCCCCAAGGAGCGGTAAGATTGACTCTCATGCCGGATTGAGAAGGAGAGGTCTGCAACACCGGAGAGAATAATGAGACATTATTCGGGGTAGAAGACGGGATTCTGCGCCTGGGCTGGTTTGGCGCTCAAGGCACACAGCAAAAGAGGGGTTCAAGAGGTGCGGCGCAGTCATCTTGCTGGAGAAGATGTCCATCATGATGGAGGCGCTGCTGCAGGCAGACTGACGGTCATCTTGGCACGGCGCTTGCTCGCATGCTGGCCAGGGGTTGGAGGGGAGACGCCGCCGCAGTCACCCAGTGTGATCAAAGACATTCCCTGCAATGCAACCTGGCGATGAGGCCATGAGGCCGCCGTGATGACGAGGGAGGAAGGAAGGATGACATGGAGGGGACGATGCCGGTGTCTGAATGGAGAGACAATCTAGCTTGCTTCAAGACCTAACAGGGGCCCGAATGGAGAGACGAGAGGACGAGACGGTCGCGACCAGGATGATCTGCCAGTGAAAAGAGTCCAGATCCAGCGGTGTTAGAACGGGCGGAACCAACAGCGCGCAGCGACTCCGACTGGCTCGCTGGTGCAGCCGGAAGAACAAGCACCGGATGATCGTCAGTCACACTTGTTGGGCCTTTAATGATCCGTTGTCAAGAAGTTAATAGCCGAACTCTGAAGGTCTTGCCAAAACTAGCAAGACGCGGCAAGTCCTTTGTCGGTTGGAGCCGCTCATCTGTCGTTAGTGTTGTGTTGTGTTGGTTGAAACTTAACACTGGCTATGCACAAACTATGTACAAACTGTGTGCATACTGTGTGCATACTGTGTGCATACTACCCATTTATGCACAGCCCGTTTGTTTGTCAACATCCACCAGTTAAGAAAGTCTTGCTTGCAGAACTTCCTATCAACTATTCACTCGAGTCACCTATAAAGTCCGATGCCACACCTTCCATGCTGTAAACAACAGCACGAAGATAAGTACGATGATATAGTTCATGGAGAACTCTTCTATATTCCACGGCGCAATTGCGGTCCAGCCCAGGAAGAAGATGAAAAACACGAGACCCCAGCCCGACATATGCACCCCACGGCCAGAATGCAGCTTTGAGGGGGAGCAGTGACTCCAACACATTCTGCAGCTGCATTGCGTTTCGGACGCGGATGTGACAGAAGCAAATGGACGTCCCAAGACATGATCACCTCGCCTGCCGTCAGGCCTGTCATTTCCGTCCCGCTATATTGCAGCACGGCGAAGACGAAGATCTGGAAGGCGCCCCTAAAGGTCCCGCTGGCCCAGCGATTGAGATACTCGTCCCCATGCCCATGAAGTAACCCGGTCCTATGACACCTCCAATGGCCATCATGGCCTAGGCAGGAACGGTCAGTAAGACCGAGTCCAGTGTTGCAAATAAGGGCGTACAGTACGTACCAGGTGGTGCTGTGAAAGCGCACGATTCAAGTTACCATCTGGAACTTTACAAAAAAGCCGAGTCCTGGCTGCCGGGGAGAGAGCCAGGTCGGTGCTGGTTGGAGTTAGGGCTTTGGTTCAGGGCCACTCCATAGCCACTACAATGGCTCGGCCCTTCCTTCATCGGTACCAGTGGCCGAAGTGGACTTTATGACTTCAATATATGTACAAAGATGCATATAACTGGAGATCCTCGTGCATCTGGTTGGTATATCTACAGGCGACCTCAGCCCCGCGATGCAGGCAACTCGGTCCTGACTCGGCCCGCAGACCATGGCCTTTATAAACCTGAAATTTATTGTCATCGATGATAGCAATGTTGTGCTTGATCCTTGGGATTATGGAGTTGATGGCAATGAGACTCAAACCCGGCATACTTAAGTACATGTCTTGCATATTTCTGATTATATTTGGATGGCTGATTCTTAAGTCTCCATGCATACGCGGAACCCTACGAACAACGACCCCGACTCCAACTACACTGCTTCCCCTGGACTTCATGCTCATCGTTGACCTCTGCGCTATGGAAGTCAAGCGCATCATCCGTCTTCTTCTAGGACAAAAGATCCCTCCTCGAACAACCCTAAAGCTCTACCAGGTCGTGCAGCCCGAGGGCACCTCCTTCAGCGTCACCATCACCGGCCATCTCATCTCATCGAATTGGAGAAATGGCGCTTCCGCGTCGGCTTCAACTGGCGCGAAGGGCTCACGCAAAGCCCGCGCATTGAGGACTTCCCGATCATGCCGGCGGAGACTGCGCAGGCTCATCTGAAGTTGTGTAACTTTGCGCTGTTTAATCCGATGAATGATGTACCTGGGTCGAGGTAGGGGAGTAATAAGAGTGTGATGTATCAGGCGCCGAAGGAGGAGGTTGGTCATTTGAGGGCTACCACTGCCTTGGTAGTACGAAACTTAGTTGGTATGTTTATTATATTTACTGCAATCAACTCATGGTTAATATCTATGCTGAAGATAATGATGGTGATGATGATGGTGGTTTCTGCGGGGAATTAGAGTAGGGCCGACATATCAGTCTATCGCAAATAACATGGACAGGACTGATAAGGATGCTCTTCTTCCTGACGGGCAGCTCTAATACCTATCATACGCTGGTGACCTACAAAACTGGCACGTCCCAATCGATCCAGGCATCACGGTCAAACCCCAAGTTGGGATAATCCTTCTCAACATCCGTATCAACCCCCTCCTCACCTAGCAAAAACCTGCGAAGAAACACATCCAAATCACCACTCTGCTCCTCCGGAAACTGGCAATGGCCATGGTCACTCGCCAACGAATACCCCATCCGATCCTGCACGCCCAGCGCCTCCCAAACCCCCCTCGCAGCCTGCATACACCCCAGCGACGACCAAGGCCCCAACCACTCATAACCCACATTATCAAGCGAGAGCAGTGCCCGCGGGGCAATCAATCCAGCCAGCATATGGTGGTCAAACGGCAGGGAATCCACATCGTCAACATACACCTCGAACGAGGTCGAGAACCATACATTCTCCGTAACGATCTGGCTTGCTGTCTGCACAGACCCAGCCCCGGACTCTGCATCTTCGGCGTCCGCCAGCCGCCAACATCCTGACCCGCCCGTGCCTGATTCCTGGGGAATCGTCAGGGCGATCCGGTCGTCGAATGCACCTGCGACTAGCGCGCCTTTGCCGTTGCGTGAACAGCCCGTGACTGCTAGTCTGGTGGTGTCGATGTTAGTAGAGTTAGAGCCAGACTGCTCCAAAGCGTCAATAAGGACGGATACACCCCAGGCCCAGGCGGTCATGGCAGATGCCGAATGGTCTGCCCCATAGAGGTCGTAGAATAGGCCTTTTCCACGACTTGAGGTGTCGGTTTGTTCGGCGATTAGGTCGTTGGGGAAGGTGATTGTTGCGATGCCTTCGGGGAGAGGGAGACTAAGGCCGCCGTAGGCGATTATGGCTGGGTATGATCCGTTGCCGGTACCGGTTCCTGATGTCGGGTACGATATGTCGACGTCGAAGGAGATGCTCTTTCCGGACGAGGATGCTGTGATTGAGAGGGTGGTGCTGGATGGAGTTGCAGTGATTGACGACGGGGTGGGTGGTTTCTCGCCGAGCTCGAGCTGTTGCAGGAGTGTGGTGATGTGTGCGCGCCGGCAGGCCCAGTCGTCTGTACTGGAGATGCGGCCTTCTTGGGCAGGATACCAGGAGAATGGGTCGGGGAGGGTTGAGATGGGTTGTAGAGACGGGGAAGAGGGGAGGGAAGGGCATTGGGCTTGGACTTGGAGGAAGTCCAGAGCCAGAGCGAGGATGAGTTTGCGAATAGGAGCCATTGATAATGGTATTTGTTGTATACAGTATCATACCCAGTCTCTCTTTATAGGTGGCTGCTTCCATCTGTCCGAAAGCTGTTGGTCGTCTATTTGCATCCAGGCTTCGAATACATTAGGCTGAATGGATATAATTGTAGCATCATCCAGCTGAAACAGTCGAGGCTGAAACGATCAAGGCCGGAGTCCGATCCCAAACAGTAAATCCGTACAGTAAATCTGCAGGGAACTCACTCATAACCAGGATACGTACAGCTGAAACAGTCCGCTCCCTAAAGGGCACCTTCCGTGGCATCGAGCCATAATCAGTCTCATCCACCCAGACTGAACCCAATGTCTGATTCAATGTCTGCATCTATAATATACCAACTATTACCCACTGGCATGCCCCCTCTCCCCAATCGCCTTCTTCACCCTACTCGCAAACACATCCCACGGACAAGAACACTTCCAAAGCCCACAAAGACTCACCCCGCCATGCGCCTCATGCTGATGCTGGCCTGGCCCATCCCCATATTCCGGACCCGACGAGTCACTCGCCCGCCTCGCAACATCCACCAGCCGATTCAGAATATTAAACTCCAGCTTCAGCTTCACACTATAGATCAGCCCCTTCGCCGCCGTCTGCGACGCATACCGACCCGTGAATTCCAGGACCAGAATACACACATCCAGCCCCAAGACACCCAGGTTCATGTATATCAGATGCAGCATGAGCCGGCGCCCAGCCTGCCCGTGCGCCTCGCTTAGCGTCCCCCCCATGTAGAAGAGCTTGGACATGTAGTAGAGGTAGAGGGTTGAGATGATAGATTCCTGGACGAAGAAGAGCGCCACCTGGATGCGCTCGAGGACGGCGTACGGGAAAATGAAGCGCTGGAAATCCGCCGAGTTTGCGCCGTAGCAGAGCACGATGGTGGGGATGTGCAGGACGATTGCATTGACGATGATCATGGCTAGGACGGAGCGAAGGATTATACGCCGGCGCACGATGAGGTGCAGGCGCGAGTACAGAACCAGCGACTGCCCGGTGACCATGGCGCACCAGCCGAAGACGATCAGGGTTGCGTAGAAGGCGGGGATGTTGTCTGCGATGTGGAAGTCTTTCAGGATGAGGCCGACGGCGTAGACGGCGATGCCCCAGGAGGAGAAGAGGAAGCTCCAGAAGTAGAGGCCCGCGCGGCGCTTGAAGGTGAAGAAGAGAAGGAAGGTGAGCTCGATGACATTGTAGAGGGCGATGGAGAGGACGGAGGTGACGACGTAGGTGACTGAGGTTGGGATTTGCGAGTTGAGGTTGTTGCCCTCATCGATTAGGGACATTCTTTTCTAGATGTTCATACGAAGCTGTTGATATCTACCAACGTGGTTGGGTTGATACCGCTTCGGTGTCTCGCCGTGGCAGACTACGCAGCGACTACTTGGTGTACGTATAGTTAACTACACATTCTTTCCCTGATAACTGGTATCATATATTTGTCAGGGACGGCGAACCCATGACATCTATATCTAATAAGCATCTACCATGGTACAACTAGCACGGCCAACGTGGCGGAGTCAGTCTATGACGCATGGTTCACACGAGCTCTGATAGAGCGTTGACGTCTGTTCCATGGTTTACCAGACCCAACAGTCTGGATAGGCCGTTTTCAGTCTCTCCTTGGGTATTTCAAGCGAGGCTAATTATGGTCACCCGGCCGAGATGCTGGAGCTTTAGGTTAACCTCTATTGTAGCTAGTGCTGTTTTATCTTTATACAGGGCATGCTGCAGTCGGGTGGCCGGTTGTGGAAATCCGAGTAGCAATCCTATTGTCTACCTTATTTGAGCAGAATGCATTATGAATTGTCTAGATCGGCTACTACCGCTCGTTCGCTATTCGTGGATAGAGTGTAATTCATTATCATTATCCCTAACTTCATACCATGACTGAAAGAGCCATAACGGCATCTTAAATCAACAGGACCATAACATCCGTGCCGAAATCATAGGATATATTTAAACCCCATAACGCCAAATCCTGACCAACCGGTCTGCATTCCCATGCTCCAAACTCCAAAGCGCTAACAAAAGAACTCGAATAAAAACAACGTCTCGTCTTTTGGACAGCCTTCCCAAACGGCCTTCTGTATTCTGTGTCCATCACAGATTCGTTATCAAACGAGACAGGACCGGTCGCGGACGGCGAGGTCCTCGCTCCTCAGACGTTGATTCCCTTGAAGCGCTATTTGAACTAGACGACGCCGTTGTCGTCACTGCCCCCGAAGACGATGTCCAGGTTGATGCAGGCCCAGACCCAGACCCAGACACAGCAGGTCCAGGCTGATATTGATACGACTGCTGCTGCTGCTGCTGAAACCACGACGAAGACTCAGGCGTGGTCGGCAGCATACCAGAGACCGTATAACCTCGAGTGTTCCGATTCGGATTCCCAACAGTACTCGAGCTAGACCGTGGCCCGTCAAACGCGGACGAGAACCGCGCACTGATTTGCGAGTAGCGCGAGGGATCGTAGCGCGCGTGCAGGGTTTGATATGCCGGGGGTGGAGATTCGGGGGTAAGATGCTGGGCCCGGGTTTGCGCCTGGGGCTGGGGCTGCCCTGTAGTCAATGTCGATAAGGTTGTTGAGGCCGGTGCAGACATCCCTCTTGTCCGATGTCCAAGGGCGGGTCTGTCTTGTTGTCCTCCTGTCTGTGCTTGTGTCGGTGCCTGTGGGTAATGTGGGTACGCTGCTGGAGCTGTTGCCGCCGTGGTAGATGTAGGCGGCGGCGGCGAGGTCATCGGGTAATAGACCTGGTAATCCTCTGGGGTGACGGAGCGGGAGTTCAGCTTGGATGAATAGCCCGTGCCGGTGCCTGGTGTGAGCTGGTAGTCGATTAGACGCTCTTCGCATTGCTTGATGCGGTCCCATTTACGCTTTTTGATGAGGAAGAAGATGATTCCTGCGGTGACTGGTAGACAGGGCATGTTAGCATGTCTGCCCCGGATTATTTATCTCTTATGTATTGATGAACGCACTGGCAATAGCGGCAACACCACCGACCACGACACCGATGATTATCCGGGTTGTTTTGTCGCTGGGGCCGGGGTCTTCGTCTGATGAGAGCGAGCGCGAGTCGGCGCGAGGGGAGAGGAACATGTTGGAGAGACCACCATAGAGTAAAGGAGGGGCAAGGATGAGCCAGTCAAGGACAACCAGACAGCTGGCTAAGCTCTGAACCGTGCCTGAAGCTGACTGAAGCTGACTGCAGCAATCTTCAAGCAGTGGCCAGAGGGATGCAGGGCCCCCGGCTTATGAAGAAGTCAAGCGAGCTGCCATTGTTTGAGAACTGAGGCTAACAGCGAGAACGCCTATCAAACAGTCGACTAGAGTTATTTTAATCCCCGGCAGATTGAGTTTAAAATCTGAAACGACGCAAAATGGCCTATTTCTGCCAAAAATAGCGGCATTTGGAGCGTCAAGATGCAGGGAGGTTGCTTTTTTTGGGCTTGACGATGGGAACAATTGGCTGGCAGTGCAAGTTGGAGAGGCACGCGAGTCAGAGCGCAAGCGCCTGGATTTGTGAAGGATCGAGCGAGCAGGCCCTTAAAATAGTAGACTAATTATTAGACTAATTATTAAAATAGTAGACTAATTAACTGTCTTTGTGTTGGCGCCGTTGGTGCCACACTTTACGAGCTCTCCAGTACTCCGTAAACAGTGTAGTATAGCAACCAACTAACTCTGTATTCTACTCGGCATACGGTCGAAACAACTGCATCCCCGTCTGCGTGAGAAACTCAAGACTCACCCCCTCGCCCACAAAAAACACTGCGCCCTCGTGGAGATCCACCTTCTTCTCCCCCGTTACAACCAACTCACCACTGCCCTTGGTCACAACAACTATACTCGGCCCTCCAATCGCCTTGTGCTTTTCGCTCTCGCCAGGCCCGAGCACTGTCGCCAGCACATTAAACTCCGAGAACGGCGGCGCGTACACGATCGTCCGTCCCGACTCGCCCCTGTCGGACTTTTCATGTCCCAACTGAGCCTGCTCGGGGCTGTGCGGTTTGAACGAGAGCGCCCGCGCGAATTGTTCGACGTTGTTCCTGTCAGCCTGTGGGCAGAATCCTGTCGCCAGGACGTTGTCCGACCGCGCCATGCACTCGAGGATGTCGCCATTCAGGTACGCGTGGATGCTGTCGGCGGGTACGCAGACTGCCTCGCCGGGCTCTAGGACCATGTAGTTCATCAGCAGCACTGCCACGAGTGCACCGGGGTCTGACTCGGGGTATTGCTTGCTCAGCCGATCGAGTAGGCCCGGGACGTAGTGTTGGCTCCCTTTGAATTCGGACGCGGGCAGTGCAAGCAGCTGCGTGACCGTCTCAGAGACAGTCTGCGGCGGCAGTTGCAGTATTTTCTGGCAGATTTGGCGGAGGAGTTCGTCGTCGAAGGTCGCGTGGGGTGGGACGAACTGATCCAGCGGTTTGGTTGTCATTAGTTCCTTGATGTCCTTTAGTGGCTTGAAGCCGGCGAAAAGCTCGAACTTGGATAGCGCGACCGCGATCTCGGGCTTGTGGTTTGGATCGCCAAAGTGCTCGGGGTCTGTGAGGTTGAGTCGCTCGGCGAGACGCTTGTCTGGGTGCACTTGGAGTGGGAGGGCTTTGTCGAACGAGAGGATCTGTTCTTGTTAGCATCGCGGTCATTATACCGGCGTATCTTTCTTGCTCACCTTCGGCAGGAAGGGAAGGCCACTCCCAAACCGCGCCTTGACTGACTGTCCAACCAGCTCGGGCTTTCGTTTCAGATAATGATCCAGTGTCTCCCCGGTGCAGAGAACTCGCGACGGCACTGTGGGATATGTGCCCATCCACATCTAGCCCAGTCCGTCAGTAAACCATACTCTCAACCCCCTTTGAAGCCCCACCCACCTCAGAATAATGCTCGCTATCATCCAAGCCCGTGGAACCAGTTGTGCGATTCCAAAGCTGTCCAGCGAGCGACTCCTTCCCTTTCTTCCCCCATGGATCGTGCTATCGTGGAAACCAGTTAGACGGCGACGAACCAAGTTAAATAAAGTATATGGCCTACCTTAACACCGCATTTAAGCTGAACTACGTCTTCTATCATGATGACCGAGTCTTCAGCTTGAACAATTGCTTGCAATGGCGACATGCGACATGCGACGTCGGAGGTTGAAGCTTATATACCTGCCGGAATAACCAGGCCAGACCACTTGTCGTCATATTCCAGACAAGAGCCTGGACCATCCAATCGGTCCGCTCCCCTGGAGCATCTGTCAGGGAAATCGCAGCCTCTCAGTCGTTGATCTGGATCTGGATGTGGTTCTGCTTCTTGGAATTGGAGAGCCAAGTTGACCGCGTCAGATTGACGTCACTACCTACAACTACAACTACAGAGTATGAGGAACCAGAGTCAAAACTGGAAATCGTAGTAGTATTAAATAATCAAATATCTGCCCGCTAATAACAGGGTAATATCGCAGAAATAGTTTTTAATATAAAATAAAGTCGTAACTCATCCATAAATATCCTCCGCGTCAGGAACCATCACGGTCGTTAACCGCCGTGCCGCCCGGCGCTTCTTCTCTGCCGCAGTATACATCGACTTTTCTGTATAATTGTATTCTGTCCGTCCTCTCGGAACAGCAATGTCCAAGTCGTTATATAAATCTAGGTCTCGCCGATCTTCGAGCTGAGCTTGAGCCCGCGATTGCGATCGCGACTGTGGTGCTGGTCCAACGGGGAGACCTGCGTGACCCCAGGTCCCTGCTGCTAGATGCGGGCTTCTATTCCCCGTCTTTGGTGAGATGTAGTTGTATTGGTATTGCGGGCGAGGTCTCTGATTTTGGCTTTGGTTTTGTGATGTGGCTGTCTCGGGGACGTAGTCTGTTCGGCGGATGGGTTTGTATATGAATTCTGCGCCTGTGCGGCTCCCTCCTCCCGTTGAAGCTGGTATAGAAACAGCAGCCGGGTTGGGTGATGGCAAGGGATCGGTATGTGGTCGGTATACGGGAGAGCTGTGGTTATAGTTTGCTTCGTAGGGTGCTGGAGAGTGAGAGGGCGAGGGAGCGGGTGATTTGCTCGGGCGGTTCTTGAGGCGGATGGAGAGTCTGCGCGGGTTGAGGGTCTTCATGGCGAAGGAGTTGGTGCGAGAGACGGGTGTTGATTTGGATTCTGTGAGGGGGACGATGTCGTCCTCGAGACGTGATGGTTTGGAGGTGTTTTGGATGCGGAATCGGGGGAAAGACATTATTAGATATGGACGGAGTAACGGTGCTTGTATAGTATCGAGCCCTAATGCCCAGAGAAGTGCCACAAGCCAAGGCTGTTTGATCGCCCACCACAAACCGGGTGGGGGGCGGGCTGATATAGCTTGTCGCGGCAGCCATGTTTCTAATTTTGACGGCTGCTGAATTCCTCCGTGATGCGTAGCAAGTTACAAGGGTGCATGAAACCCCTGGTAGAATTAATCAAAAGGCCCTCTCCAAACCGTGCTGATCCTCGCTGCTGTTCCGTAGCAGAGCGCGGAATAGCCGCCCAGGCAAGTCTGAACGCAGTGAGCGAGCGGGGAGCTGCATTAGCCCCGTTTAGGAGCTGTCTAGTGCTTGTTGATCCTGTTCTTTTTCCATTAATAGCTGAATCGATCTATATTAGGTCCGTTAAGGTGGTGGTGTGTGGGCTAATTAGCACGGGTTAATGCAGGTTAATTGTTGACAATTTTAGAACTGCCCTAACTCCAACTTGCCTTCATGCATGCTAGTCAGTGTGATGAGCGTACATTATCACCTGCCTCTCGCTATAATTAGTCCTAATTTATCTTCTTTTGTTTGTGACAGCGTCTCGCAGAACAGGCGAATCACTCTAGCCATTTGTCTAATACGTAGTAATAGTAGTCTATGCGACAAGCATCCCAGTCCGCGCTTGAGCCAGCGTATTCCGTCCTGAGTGTATCCAATAACGCCACCATGCAAATCCCCCAAGGAGAAGTGTGCAAAAAAGAAAAATCCTATGTGCAGATGCAACCCAAAACAAATACAAAATGTCCAGACGCCAGTTGCCTCGCGCAAGGATATCAAATATAGAAGAAACCTTTCGTGAATCACGTAAAATGCACCCTGTATCATCTCAGAAGTTGTGTAAGCGCCAGTCATGGCCTTGTGCATATAATGTTCGGTGTTCCGATGAAGCGCTGATCATGCAGCAGCGAAGCATCATACACTGCGTGTCGCAACTTGATAAGCACCGCAGAAGATCAACATTTCGGTGTAGCAGGTGTCATTCTGGGAGCCAACCGAGGCGGAGACATTGACCGTGTCGGTAACGTATAGCGCCTGGAAGTTGGAGAAAGCGAGCCAGGGCGGAGCTTGTAAGAACCAGAATTTTTGGCGGGGTCTTCAGAAGATGATGCCAGTGGCGGTAACGAAGGTGTCGACGACGATGTGGATGAGGAGAGTTTCGAACACTCGATACTACATTCGGGGTCCGGCGAGAAATAATTATGCTCAGGCACAGAAAAACCGAAAGACGGCCCCGCGTCCGTCCCGCGTTCGCTGCTAGAGACAAGCTCCAAACTCCTAGGTCCGACCCCAGAGTCGTGCATCCAGGCCCAATCCATCATTTCTAGATCGGCTTTCGACTGGCTTGATTCGAAGCTGTGAGATAACGATCTTCCGACTCTCGCTACACCAGGTCGCCTCAATCGGCTTGCAACGCGCTTCCTCTTCTCGATCTCGTGATTGTAGGATCCCCTTCTCCTACGTCCACGGTCTGCACTACCGTCGGTTGAACGGTAAAGTGCGTTCACCGTCAGGTTTGCCTGGCTGTGAGCTAAAGCTACTCGTGCGCGCATTTTCTGGATGGCAGAGTCCAGGGCTAGCTCGATAGCGCAGTGATTGCGGATCCGTGCAAGCTTCGGCCATGTCGCTCGCTCCCCGCAAAGACATGCTTTGAGCATAAAGTCGGTGGTCGGGTTTTTCAGTATCCGAGGAAAGTGCGCGTAAAGAATCTCTGGATAGATGTTGATGTCTCCAGAGTACTTCTGGTTCATGATTGAGATGGTCTTGGTAAATGAATTCGGAAAAACGCCAAGTTCCGTCAATACTGCCATTCGATGCATAATCTCGTCCTTTGCAAGATGCGAAACGGTATGGAAGAGTCGAGTGGCCTTTGACGTTGGTACAGCCACACTCTTCGGCTCATCATCCTTTGGGAGGAACGGCACAATATGTGGGTTTACCTGGGAAACGATGAAATGGTTGACGTTGAACATTTCTGACAAGCGGTTCATGGGCAAGTCACCGTCCACAGACCCGTCTATATACTGTTTGTGGAGGTCATCCCATGGGACAGGCTTGCCCGTCATTGGATCCTTAGCCATGAGCGTAGACGGAGAAAAGACTACTGGGACCGAACATGATACGGCACTAGTTATCGCCGTTAGTACAACATCCCCTCAACGAAGAATATGCAAGTAACTTACACAGCAGACCAAATCAAGACGTTGGGGGCCGTGATATAGTTCAAAAGCTTCGGGAGTTCGTACACCCCAACGCTGGAAACACATATGTTGAGAATCCTGCGTGTTCGGTTATATGCCTCTTGAAAGGTAAGGTCTCCAAGCCAGTTTCTCATGGAATTAGCCAGGTGGTTGATATCTAAAAATGCTCCGTGTTTGAGAAATCGTGCGGTCTTGTGGAAGATATTTTCCTCGCTATCTTCCTCGTCAAACACAGAGAAATCACCGTAAGGGAAAGAGGCCAGCAGAGCAGGGAGTTCATCCTCGGTGCGAGTGCAGAATACTGCGCAGACGATACTGCCGGCAGAGGCGCCCGAGATAATGCGCGGAAGAAGATTGGACATCCAAAGCGATTTCAAGACACCGATATGATTCATTCCAAAGGTAGCCCCACCCGAGAAGAGAAGCGCACTCCGGCCAAAGGCCTGTCGCGCAGCTAAGAGCTGGTCAAGGATATACCTCGTCTCCGCCGCATCGCACCGGTTGCCGCCGGACACTTCCACCAGAGACGATATCGTCTCAACGGCCGACGTTATATAATGGTCGATCAGGTTCTTGGTGCCAAAATGGGTGTGCTTGTAAAGGGAGACATTGCTCATGCCCCCCAGATCACGACTTAGCGAGGTGCGAATCAGGTGCAGCATGCGGCTAACATCGCAGCTTTGGCGAGCGACTTCCAGCTGTTCGAGGCGCTCTCGAACAAGAACCGGGTCATACTCGTCGCACTCAAACGTCTCCTTCCACGCATTGTTATTTTCGAGTTCATCCAGTTCGCGGGCGCATTCTTTCCATTCCTCGGCGGAAACAGCCTAAAATAAAGACAATCAAATCAGCAAGCAATGTAACTCCCCGGCAGACAACAAGGGCGGCTCACATTACGCAACCGCAGGTACAAGACTTGCTTGCGCTCATCCGTCTCGGAGCGCGGTTCCTCCTCGAATCCGTGCTTGCTCGATATAACATCGTCGGACTTCCATACGCTGCCAGCCCACGAGAGCGAACCTCGCACGACCGAGGCCAGCGACGGCACGGTATCCAAGTTCAGGCGCGGACGGTAGCCATTCCGGGCGGAGTCTCGTGAGGCATGGTTGGCGGGGTGTTTGCTCTTGCCATGCCACGTTGAGGGTATCAGTGGATCGGTGACAGGCGACATAACAAGTTGGACAGCAAGGGCTGGGTATCCATTCGGCAAGAAAAGCGGCGACGTAGTCGATATTTAATGTCGGGGGATCGTCGCAGTCAGCAGAGGGAGCGAGGGCTGAAACTTGGCGATCGCGGCCGAAAACCGGGGTGAGATTAAAGAGTTGGAGAAGACGAAAATCATCATTCATAAAATCGTCAAATCATCTGGGAGGGTCAGGCGAGAAGGCAACGAGTCACGAGGGTCTCCAGGCTCCAGCTGGTTCGGCCATTCTGGGGAACAAAACTCGTCAGCCCAACTGGCTCGTCCCTCGAAAATTCGCCTTCTTCCCCACATTCCGACAATCATCCGCTCGTCAAAATGACAAAATGGCAATGCGCTCACTCAGTGGCTCATCTGTATACGCGATCACGTGGGTTGAACATGAATGGACATAAAAGCAATAGAATGCATATTAGCATGGTTATAGGGTGATATTATTCCATGTGCTTCTACAAAATTTGTATGGCATAGCCACGATACTAAACACAAGGGCTGCTGCAACACACTCCGGGAAAATATATAGTGGTCGGATCACCTATATAAAAACCTAGTCATTTTTGCAAAACCAGGCTTAACCAGCATGCGATGGCGTGATTGAGGCTCTAGAAAGTCTATATATATAGTACAAGGCTCTGGAACCTTGAAATAGAAATGCAACAGCCAAGTAGCCAGCCCAATACAGAGCAGTATCCGGATATACTGGCAAATACGGGCGGCCGCAAGGATGCAGCAAGATGGGTCTGACCGGCAGGCCATTATGAACTATTCAAAAGGGCCACGGCCACCTTCCGCCGCAACAGCTTGCCTGACCTCGACTGGGGAAGGAGACCCCTGCACAAAGTCCTGGCAGTGTTCAGCAGTATATTACGGCTAGAAGAGCAGGTGCCCTGCTGCCCCGGCTTAGACTGGACAGACCTCCAGGGCTGCCGATATATAAATACTATTACTTACTGGATCCTAAATATTGCGTTTCTCGCCTACTCCTATTCAATCAGTCTCCTAAACACCTTGACCATGCCATCAGCCCATCCTGCCCCTCAGAGCACCCCGCCGCCGCTCCCCGAGGGCTGGATCCAGGAGTGGGACAAATATCACCAGCGTGCATACTTTGTCGAGACGAAAACGGGCGCTGCGCAGTGGGAGTGCCCGAGAGATCCTAGGCAAAGCGAAAAAGAAAGAGAAAGTGAGAGCGAGAAACACAATTTGCATGGTGAGTTCGGTTGCAGACTGACGACCTGGTCTTTCCTCCTTACTGCCTCCTCGGCCACTAATGTTCCAAGACGTGTATCAACAGTGTAACACAAATACTACTAGTCATCGGCCCAAGAAGGATTCGTGGAGATACGATGCTACCAATACTAGCAGTAAGTGGCCTTTATGCCAAGTGTGCTTAGAACAAGGGTTTTGCATCTGACATGTTGATGACTGAGAAGAACCGAGCGAGGTTTCGCTGTCAGAAACAGGGCCATGGGCACCCTCAGATAGCGAGATTGACAAGGTGGATAGGATTATTTGATCTTTGGTTCTTGTTTTGTATGGTTTTTCGGTGCAATACCTCTTACCTGGGCAGGACCCGGCTATATACAAAACCTCCCAAACACACCACCCCTTGCGACTTTGCAAAGTTATTTCTCGACTTTGTGTATTACTTTAGTCTTTATGATACCCGGTACTGGTGGCCTTTACCTTGGCACGAGGCGCGGGACCCTTGGCATGAGCTGGATTAGAGTTGGATGTCCTACATACAGATGAAGCACTATCTCACACCCCTAAACATTGCTCTTGATCTGCATTACTCTGAGAACTCTGGGATGATCCAAAAAGAAAAATATTCTTGAGGGCCAGCCTGACAAATGTACGTATTTTCCAGGATTCCGTAGAGGCAGGTGCGTGATAAGGGTAATTGGAATAGCCCTAAGTTCGTGACACATTATTAAGTAGACTTAAAACCCCATCATCGTAAACTCAGCAGTAGTCAAGGCAACCGATTCAACCACGTCCGCAATGACTGTCTTGCCTCGTGCTCGACACCATCTTCCCTCCAGAAATGCCCCGCTCCCTCAATCTCAGTTGACGTGAATAGACTTTGGGGCCCAGCACTGAGCTCGCTTGACCATTTTCGTAACTTGCTCACAGAGGTAAACGTATCCTCGTCACCGTAAATCGCGAGCGTGCGATGTGTGCAGAGCTGCTCTGCAGGTTTGGGGCAAGGAATATGTCTCCGTTGCCCTGATGCCCGAGTGTCCACCTCCAACGATAGATCCAGGAACAAGGTCAGAAATAAGTTGATGGGAGGTAAGAGCGGGGAAACAAGAAGATATGAAATTGCCGTGCTAGAAGATTGTAGCAAATCCTTTGCCTCTTGGCCTGCACTCTGCGCAACTGGATTCGGTGAGGGTTGAGTTGATCGTGGAATATCGTCTTTTGACAATGCGCAGACAGTCTGTGCTGTGAGGAGAATCCCGTGGGCTGGACTGCCTTGTATGCTGTCCTTGAAAAGATCCGCGACAACCTCATTTCCTGGCAGGTGAGATGCGAGTAGCGACCCGTACGAGTAACCGCCAAGTATGAGGTGGATCGCTTCGTCAGAACTCCGTTTATCCGATTGAGAGGCAAGCTCCAGATTCAAGCACCGCAAGTAAAACAGCATGAACCCATAAAACGAAACATAATCTGCCAGTTCAGGCTTCGCGGTCCAGCTAGTCCGCCCTTGAGAATCACCAGCGCCACTGGTACATCATCAGCAGTAAGTCCATTATTCAAGGACAATATAAGGGAGGATAGCACCGAAAATTGAATGTGCCAACTACGTAGCCTGCGTCAAGCAGTTCTCCGCCGATAAAGCTCACGACCGGATCGTCATAACAGCCCCCGAGTGAAGCGTATGGATGCGCGACGACGGCTCCCCGAACGCGCCATTGGGAAGTATTTGCCAAATCTGATACTAGTTGCTGTGGGAGATATATCCGACAAGAGAGCTGGATGCCGTCATAGATAGATGGGATGGTGAAGGAGTGGGTTGGAGAGGGGAGATGCTTTGCCATGACTTGGCCGGAGAGCTGCCGCCTTAAGCAAATATCGCAAATGGGGGGCCGTGTGTCGTTGGATATCACTGAGCAGAAGAAAGTCAACGCTTAGTTTCTTGTGTCCGTAAAGTTGGGCTCCATGGCGCTTTCTGTCGGTGAAGGTATGGACTGCGTGTTGATAGTGGTGGGGCAGCGATCGTACCGTCACTCTTTGTCCAGGCGGTCTTCCAGGTTCTCGCCCAGCCATCCCGGATTATGATATAGTATTCTATGGAGTCATGGACACGGATCTATGAATATACAACCCCACTCTTAGAATTTAAAGGTTACAAGGCTATGATGGACTTCGTAAATTAAGGAACATAGTCAAGTATTGGGAACATAATGAGTTGTGCATGGCTTGCGTGACTGAAATCTGCCCCAGTTTTATTCATACTAATTGCTAAACGTCTATCCTTGCATGTTGTCGTCGATTTCGAGTTCGTCAAAGTCATCCAGTAGCTCATCCATGTTGATTTTCGGTACCTCCTCCTCGTCATCGTTCATCATGTCAGTGTCCGCAACACTCGCGGTGTCATCCTTCTGCTTGTTCTTGTATAATGCCAGCGTCTGGCGAAGATCCTGGTCCTCTTCTACATCACGCAAGAACAGCTCAAAGTCATTCTCCACAGACTCTTTGTTGTTCGGTAGGAGGTAGGGATCATGTTCCGTGTCCATACGCTTGAGCTTCCACTTGCGCTTGCTGTGCTTCGAGCGTCTTGGGTAGTATTTCTTGACGAGAACGACGTCTGGAATTGTGGACTTGTAGGTGTTGGATGCCTCGATCTCGTCAAACTGGGCGTTGTTGAAGTTGGACCCCGTCAGCATATAGCCCAGGACAGAATCACCAGGATGAATAATGCTGCCGAGATGCGTCCGAGTGAAAAATTGCTTGTCCCCACTGAAATCAGACGCCCGAGCGACAGTCACTTCAGACTGGAACCATTTACCCTTGTTGTATCCAGTTGGTTCAACGTCCAGGACAATGAACTCGACAAGATCTTTGGCCTCTGCTAGAGAGGTAAAAGGCGCTCGCCAGTATATCCGTGAACTGAGGTCCGCGGTCTGAAGGGTGTTGGTGTCAAGAAAGCTGAGCGAGGTGCCGATCCGTGTGCAAAGCAACAGGGGAGAGATATTTCCTAGTTGTTTCGCGAGCTTGATCGGGAGAACCACCAGATCGTCCTTGCAGACAGGCACAATCTTGGCAGAGTAGGTGAACTTGTAAGATTTCGTCGATGTATGGATATCCTCGGAGATGATCTGTTGCGACTTGCTCACTTCTACCGGCACTGCAGAATGAAGGAAATCAAGGAACCCCTCCGCATGATTCCGCTGAGCAAAAAAGAAATCGATTCCGTTCTTGGCCTCCTTGATGTTGATCGTGTTTTGGTGTGCTCTGTGTTTGAGGATGAGCTGTTCGAGGTACAGGAAGGTTCGCTTGTGGAGAACGTTTTGTCGCACTTGGACGGAAGCCCGCCATGTGTTGGGGGTGTATGACTTTTGACACTCCGGGCACTGCTGGTACATGACGATGTATATGACCTCGAAAGTCTGTTGTAAAATCACGCCGTCGGACACCGAGTCTTGAATGGTGAGCTTGACCTTGATTCTACGCGAGTGCGGTTCGGTCCAGATGAATCCAGCGTCAATCACTCGAATTTTGTTCAGTCCCTTCAGCTTCTTCAAACACAGCGCCAACAACTCTCGCGACTCGGGGGCAGCGACCTGCCATGAGGTCGGTGGTAGGAGCCAGCGCTCGCAGTCGCGACAAAGGTTAAGGACTGCCTCTCGTTGAATTCCTTGGGATATATCGACCTGAAGTTTCATGCAATCGGGACATATCGTCGTTCCAACTAAGGGCGCCCCGCAGTTGTAGCAGAGCGTTCTGGGGATAAGTTAGATAACTGCATTTTCCGTGTGAAGGAGGAAATTCTTACGTCGGTGTCTCGCCTGCATCGTTGGTCTGTGGTGCCATAGGCACCGGGGTATCAATATCCATCTTGATTTTTTTTTATCCGTCAAAACTTGGTGTTGTCTAAATGAGTCAACAGGAGTGCGCTCTCAACTTTCACCATCGGAAAAAAAAGTTCGCCCCTCATCGGATTACTCAGCTGATTAGGATTGATAAGAAAATAATGCCTCAGGCATTAGTTTGCACTGCTAAAGCCCTTGGCATTTTGTATGAGGCAAAACCCAGCAAAACTATGGACTGCCAAGGTGCATTAAAAACGTAATCAGAATGAAAATCTTGGAACATTGGGAGAAAGATTTTTCTTCTTAGAGTAATGTACATAGTGTGGTATATATAGTCGGGAAGGGGGTATTGATATATTGTGACAGAAAAGCGCCTCGATTTACTTACAAATACAGGGCCGTATTGTAGAGACC
Source organism: Aspergillus puulaauensis (assembly GCF_016861865.1). Lineage (NCBI taxonomy): Eukaryota > Fungi > Ascomycota > Eurotiomycetes > Eurotiales > Aspergillaceae > Aspergillus > Aspergillus puulaauensis. Next base: position 3,419,069 of record NC_054858.1, read on the forward strand.
ATACCTACAATCGATCTTTAGAGGCAAATAGTATCACTCGTCAATCAGACGAAGGTGATACGTCTCCAACGCCTCCTGAGTCACTGGGCTAGGGGCCTTGACCATCGGGTCTTCTCCCAGCTTCCCGGTCTTCGGGAAAGCAATGACGTCTCGCACTGACTCCTTACCCAGCATGACGGCTACCAAACGATCAAACCCAAGAGCCAGACCAGCATGTGGAGGACATCCAGCGCGAAGTGCCTCTAGCAAATGGGAGAACTCTGCGAGTCGTTCAGGTGGCATCTGAATGACTTCACGGAGAATAAATTCTTGCGCGGCTGCATCATGGATACGACGACTGCCGCCGCCGAGTTCTACACCATTCACTACCAAGTCATAGTGGTCGGCAACAACTTTGGTGGGGTCCGTAAGAAGAAGATCCACGTCGGCGGCGGATTTTGGGGCAGTGAATGGATGATGCGTAGAGGATATGCCAGCAGCACCGCCTTGGCCTGGCTCTGACTCGCTAGAGGGAGAAAACAGAGGGAAATCGACAATCCAAAGGAAGTGAAATCCTGTTGCAGCAGGTTTGAACCCTGTCTCAACTGAAGCGGAATACAGGGCCCGGCGAAGGTCACCTATTGGTGTTGAACCACCCGTGAACGGTGCGGCTTCGCGAGCTTGTAATACGAGTAAATCGCCATGGTCAGGCTCTAGAAGTTCCTCCACATACTCGGCAGCTTGGAAGCCAAACGGCTGCAGTCCGCATAACGGTTTCTTCGCGTCATATACGAAGATACCTGGCCCACCCTCGGGGTTATCATTGAAGGGTGCACCAGCGGGCGAGTCCAGAAATTTTGTGATGAACTCGGATGTAGCTGCGGGGTCATTTTCATTACCCTCAATCTTGAAAACTTCGACTATTGGGTTTGTCAAAGGCGTGATCTTATTGATCAGGTCGGCCGGGAGCAGATGTTCGACTCTATAAATTTCCATCCCATAGCGAGTGTCGGGTTTGTCTGAACCGTATCGGCTCATGGCATCCTGGTATGACATTCTCCGAAATGATCCCGAAGGGGCGTCGGTGTCCATTAGCGATGACCACAGTCGGCGTATGACACCCTCCACAACTCGCATCACGTCCTCGCCCGTCGCAAAAGACATCTCGAGGTCGAGCTAAATGGCATTTCTATTAGCAATAATTTACAAGCAAGAAAAGCATTGCACCTACTTGTGTGAACTCAGGTTGCCGATCTGCCCGAAGATCTTCGTCTCGGAAACAGCGAGCAAACTGATAATACCTTGGAATCCCGCTGGCCATCAGGATTTGTTTGTATTGCTGCGGGCTCTGTGGAAGTGCATAGGCTAGACCGTGCTTCCGCGTCGGAACTAGGAATTCTCGGGCGCCCTCAGGTGTAGACTTGAAGAGCAGAGGGGTTTCGATCTCGACAAAAGGTGGAAGGCCTTGCTCTAGTTCTTCCCTGCAAACGTTGCGCACTTGTGCTCGGAACTGAAGGGCTTCACGCAGCTCGCTGCTTGTTCGCAGTTGTAGATGCCTGTGTTTCGAAGGATGTACCATATCGGGCGCCATCCATATATCGCTTGGGAAATCATTGAGAAGCTGGAGCTCTTCAAGAGATATTTCCCAGGGGTCACGCTTCTCCATCTCCGCATCCTTTGCCTTTTTAGCCTGGACCTTCCCCTTCACTGTCACGGGGCTATTCGGCCGGAGAGATCGAAGTTTCTCAAAGGTCTCATTTCGAGCTGTCGAGACGAGTTGCACGCTATATTTCATGCTTGGGTCTTGCAATCGGACAAAGGAAAGCTTTTTGGATATATCATTCCGAACCCCAAGATAGCCGTGTAGAACAACATCTTGACCGGGTGATGCTTGGGAAATAAATGTCTGAAAGTCGTATGTGGCAGGAGGAAATTCGACTATAGTAAGCCAGCTGTTAATTGTTTTGAAATCTAATGGTGATGAAAGCAGAATTGTTAACTTAGAGGAAATAAGACGTACCGGCCTTCTTATAGGTGTCTAGGAATTGTGGCTGCTTTGAAAGACCTCCGGCTTGTTGGCGCAGACCGGAACCTCCATGGAAAGCTCTCCGGGAAGAGTTAATGCGAACATATGATGGGGTTGTCGGAACTCTTCTGCTACGCACAAAGTCGAATATTTCGAGGTAACTCGTACGGAGGCGGGCGCTATTTTGCGCCGCCCGAGTAAGCATCATTCTCGCAAAATTTAGGAATTGATGAAGAATTGCGAGTCGAGGAGTTGTGTAGACGCATTAAAATCACGCTACTGCTGTAGAAACAAATGGCAGAATAATTCCGCCCGCCAAAGGGAGACTAGCGCCGTGCCCTCCACATAAGTAGTCGGAAAATCTTCCTAGCTTTCTTTTTCTTCATCCTTCCAAGTTTTATACAAGTGAGCGCTGCCTTTGGTCCCAAATTTTGCCTCGATGCTCGAGAACTAACAATACCGCAGATGATGAAAGCCTAGTGTGTTATATATGATCCAATCTCTCGTCTTGGAGCTTAGCAGCTCTCCCTTCGGGGCTTAAGGGCTGTTTGGCACCGGATGGAGGGAGAGTGATATATGCGTTCGGCACACAACCTTGTTACTTCAACGGACGCGATGAAGGCATCTCTGATCCAATATATTACTTGGTGGTGTTCACGGATAATCAGTGTTCCTTGACCCTTGAGATGTCTTCGCTTCCCATTTGGTAGCAGGCATCATTTGCATGATAGGGCTCATTTGACGCGATCTATCTGTACTTACTGTTGTTCAAGGCAGTGATTTTTTTTATATATTTGTTTTGTTCTGATACCCAGTGAAAAATAATACGCAATATTAACCCTTAATCCAGTGCATCCAGGCTTTCCTTGTAGAATAGACATGTGCCCTTAGACAACACTACACTACCCAATCTTCCGTGAGCTGATAAGCACAGCTTCATAGTCATTATCCGCTACCTTTCGCAACCTGTATATATAGTCTCTAATAGCACTACTGTATGAATTTGGTCAACATTTTTCCAACGATAAAATTTACTTGTTTGGGAAATCAGCTCCGCATCAAAGATTATCCACCGGCGACTGATTAGCTGCTTATCGCAAATATTCCGCTACAAAAAAGTCTCCCTCCGGTAGATAACTGACCTCACGCCATCTCGCATTTCAATTATTTCCTCTAGGCCTCGTCCGATGAGGCCACACTCGTTACCGTTGCCTTTAACGGCTCACATTCGCGCAACACCGGTTGTGCGCCAATTTCCACGCCCAATATGCGGCGCTCGTCAGTACGCGCGCACTGCGGATATTCTCACCACGAATACGTTCCGTCCCCATGATTATATGTCAAATTCAACCAAGTTTACTTCGTGCATCAACGGAAGTCAGAGACGGTGGATTACACAAGCGTATCTTCAACGAATAAGCGATGCGAACGCGGAATGGTCGGGTTTTGCAGAAGAAATTAAACAAGGGAAGAGAAAGAGCTTTGTGGAGCACCTAGAGGAGAGAGGGCTTCTACATGATGCTGTTGGGTGCGCCTATTATCCTTGATATAATATTTTTCGTATATTTAACACCAATTGCTGACCGCGAGCCTGGCGATTTACAGAGAGCGAGATTTGTTGCACCAAATCTTTACCGAAAAGCGAGTCGGTATGTACGCAGGCGTAGATCCGACGGCGCCATCTATGCATGTCGGGCATATGTTGCCGTTCATGGTACTCGCGTGGGGTTATGTTTGGGGTTTGCCGGTGACATTTTTGGTTAGTGTTGCGTATCCCAACGAATATTGCGGCCACATAACTTACGAAAAATAGCTCGGTGGTGCTACATCGCGAGTCGGTGACCCAACGGGACGGTTGAAGGGAAGGGAGCAAGTTCATTCGTCTATCCGCAAGGCGAATATGGCCAGTATGCACATGCAACTGAAGAAACTAGGCGCAAGCATTGAGCAATACGGCAGAAGGCATGGATACGAAAGAAAAATGCACTGGAAACGAGCTTTGACGAACAACAACATTTGGTGGAACAAGATCCCATTCCTAGAGGTACTTCGTGATCTGGGGGCCTACATGCGCCTTGGCCCAATGCTCGGAAGAGATACGTGAGTCGGGTATCGTTGGATTGGTTATTGGAATAGACGCTTACTGCAAATAGGGTCAAAACACGGTTGGCAAAGGGCGACGGGATGTCATTCGGAGAGTTCTCCTACCCTCTCCTGCAAGCGTGGGATTGGTGGATGCTTTTTCGGAACGGATGCCAGGTCCAGGTTGGAGGAAGTGACCAGTATGGGAATATTCTCTTTGGAATGGACGCGGTGAAAACCATCAGCAGAAACACCGCTAATCAAGAGGATCGGAACCCTCTGGAAGACGATATGGACAAGCCCATTGGCCTCACGACGCCATTGCTAACAGCCCCTTCCGGTGAGAAGTTTGGAAAGTCCGCCGGCAACGCAATTTGGCTAGATAGAGACATGACTTCCACATTTGAGCTATACCAGGTCTGTCCCGCCATACTATCTGCTCTGAGTATGATGCTGACCTTCATAGTTTTTCGTGCGCACCCCCGATGATGTTGTCGAGCGCTATCTTAAGATGTTTACCTTCCTGCCGATACCTGAAATCTCGAAAATCATGGAAGAGCAAATTAAGGACCCGTCGAAACGGGTTGCCCAGCACGCTCTTGCCTCAGAGTTTGTTGAGCTCATCCACGGTAAACAAGAAGCCGATGCGGTAGCTACCCAGCATCGCCAACTGTTCAGGTCGCGAAGTTCAACGGCGGAGCCAACACCAATGCCTAAAATTCCCGACTCAACCCGCGGAAATCGCCAGTCACCAACATACGGTTTTATCAATCCGCAGGCTGACAATCCGTACGCCCCTCAGACAAACTTCGCCAATATGCCCTCGGCGCGGGTAACACTTCCTGAGTCCCTGATTTACGGCCAGACTTTCCACAAGATCTTGTGGTACGCGGGTCTTGTGTCATCCAAAAGCGAAGGCCATCGCATCGTGAATAATCAAGGTGCCTATGTGGGTAGCCGCCCTGGAATCCAAAAGAGTTTGACGGGTGGAGGAATGCCGGACGCCTTGACCTTCACGCCGATCAAGACATGGCCGGCCCCAAAAACGCCGGAATTCATCATGGACGGCAATCTCTTGATATTGAAACTCGGAAAGTGGAAGTTAAAGGTGGTCAACATCATCAGTGACCAGCAGTTCAAAGAGCAGGGTCTCACAGCCCCTGGCTGGGAAGAGTTCCAAGCCGAGCAGGAGAAATCAAAAGAAGCCCAAACAGAAACTTCTGAATGAGACGGCCTGCGGCTTCCACAATTATTGGCACTATAATACTCACTTCGACCGTGTTTTTTTACTACAATAGACTTGTAAATATATACCAGATGTATTTTTAGCAATGAAGCTCAAGCCACTCCTCCCAGGCATTGTCCCAACCCGGCGGATATTTTTGGATCCCATAGAATAAAAGGTATGGCGGCATTCTGCTCGTATTCCCACGAATAAACAAGCCTTTGCAGCCAGTTTCAACGGGCTGAACCGCAAATCGTGGTTTTGGTTGAGGGCTGGATGACTGATCATTCTTGGCGGCCAAAGCCACTAAACGCGTCGACGCGTGATGCCGGTCTCGCGGAGTCGATCAATCAACCCCCAACCCTCCATGCTTTCTTACACCATTTTCTATACCTTACGTTCATCTACTTAGTATATCGTCACTCAATTGATTATACAAGATATTTGACATGACCAACTAATAAATCAGCTGTTGATACCGCACCTCGTTGACGCGGAAATGGCCAAAGAACCGCCCGCTTCATCTCCCTCGGAGACTCCGCTGAAACGGTCCACCTCCAGCACTCAGAATATGAAAAACCAAAAGTCAATACTGGGGTTTTTCCAGAAATCCTCGCCATCAACACCCTCAACACGCAATGCGGAGCCCGCGTCTTCACCGGCTCCGAGAGCATCGGCTTCTCGCCCTGTCCAGCGCGGAGAGAAGTCCGGCAAGATTGCCTCCAAGTTCACACAGGACCTGGCGCCTGTACCAAGTAGTGAATTGGGACTACCGGATGAGGAGGATGATAAGAAGCAGGTATGTTGTAAACTCTTTATTAGGTTTTGGTATTTTGCTAACCATACGTGGTTATAGATTAGCCCTGAAGAAGACTCGAAAAAGGCGACGACTTCTCCATCACGCAGGGTACGGCTACTCCATTGCAAATCACCTCGCTCGTTTTATATAAAATGTTATTAACGGATTTTCCATATTCAGTCAGCGAAGAAAGTTAACTATGTCGAATCGGACTCCGAGGGTGAAGACGACGACGAAATATTTCGTCCTGCTCGAAAGAACAACCGCGCTTCGAAAAGGAGAAAGGTGTCGCCGGAAAGCGATGACGACTTTGAGCAGGATGTGCAGAATGGAGTGGAATCCGATGACGGTCAGTTCAGGACATTATTACGCCCAATTCTAAATGCTAAAGTTCTTTTTAGAAATGGACGACTTTGTTGTTCCGGACGCTTCAGACGAGGAGGTTAAACCATCAAAAAAGCGCAAAAGACCAGCTACACAGTCAAAGGCCAAGTCTTCATCTTTGCCTCCACCATCTGAGGTTGATGAAGATCTTGACTTGGATCTCCCTGACTCCTCGTCAGGCACTGCCTTGAAGTGGACATATGACCCAGAGAATATGGAACCTCGTCAGGCTCGCGCAGCACCCGCATCTACCAGCAAATCACCATCAAGTACCGCCAAACCCAAGGCTCATACCACTGAGCCTGAGCAACGCTATCCTTGGCTTGCTAATCTCCGGGATATTGATGGCCATCCTATCGGTGACCCAGAATACGACCCTCGCACCCTGTACATCCCTCCTCTTGCCTTCTCCAAGTTCTCCCCCTTCGAGAAGCAGTATTGGGAGATAAAACAGAAGTTCTGGGACACTGTTGTCTTTTTCAAAAAGGGCAAATTTTACGAGCTCTACGAAAATGACGCCACAATTGGACACCAATTGTTTGATTTGAAGCTCACTGATCGCGTGAACATGCGCATGGTTGGAGTTCCGGAATCTAGTTTGGATCACTGGGCCAATCAGTTCGTAGCGAAGGGATACAAGATTGCGAGAGTTGACCAATCTGAATCAGCTCTTGGAAAGGAGATGCGCGAAAGGAATGGTAAGAAGGCTGGTGGGAAGGAAGACAAAATCATCAAACGAGAATTGGCCTGTGTTCTTACAGCAGGCACGCTTGTTGAAGGTGCTATGCTTCAAGACGACATGTCAACATACTGCGTTGCCATCAAAGAAGCTATTATCGAAGATCGTCCGGCTTTTGGAATCGCCTTTGTTGACACCGCAACTGGCCAATTCTTCCTTTCAGAATTCGTTGACGACATGGATATGACCAAGTTTGAAACTTTCGTTGCGCAAACACGGCCTCAGGAGCTACTTCTTGAGAAGTCAACCGTGTCACAGAAAGCGCTCCGCATATTGAAGAACAATACTGGCCCCACGACAATCTGGAACTATCTGAAACCGGGTAAAGAGTTTTGGGAGGCCGATATTACCGTCAAAGAGCTTGACGTGAGCGAGTACTTTGTCTCTCAGGACAATGACAATGTCCATGCATGGCCAGATGCTCTCCGCCGGGCCCGTGACAAAGAGTTTGTCATATCAGCTTTCGGCGCGTTGGTACAGTACCTCAGACTCCTGAAAATCGACCGGGATCTGGTCACAATTGGAAATTTCTCTTGGTATGACCCAATTAAGAAAGCGTCTAGCCTAGTCCTGGATGGCCAAACCCTCATCAACATGGAAATCTTCGCGAACTCGTTTGATGGCGGCATCGATGGAACACTCTTTCAACTCCTCAACCGTTGCATGACACCCTTCGGGAAACGGATGTTTAAGCAGTGGGTATGCCATCCGTTAATCGATCCCAAGCGTATCAACGCTCGACTAGATGCCGTAGAAGCCCTGAACGCTGATTCTAGCGTTCGGGACCAATTTTCCTCGCAACTCACCAAGATGCCTGACCTCGAGCGTCTTTTATCGCGCATACATGCTGCGAACTGCAGAGCTCAAGATTTCGTGCGAGTACTCGAAGGTTTTGAGCAGATCGAGTATACCATGAGCCTGCTCAAGGACAGTGGTTCTGGCGAGGGTGTTATTGGGCAGTTGATCAGCTCCATGCCTGATTTGACTGAATTGCTAGAGTATTGGAAAACTGCATTTGACCACTCTCAAGCAAAGGAAAACGGCATACTTGTCCCCAAGCCAGGAGTCGAAGAGGATTTCGACAACTCTCAAGAGAACATCAAGCAGCTACATCAAGACCTTGACGATCTCTTGAAACGGGTTCGGCGTGAGTTAGGCTCTACAGCCATCTGCTACAGAGACAACGGGAAAGAGATTTACCAGATGGAAGTACCAATCAAGGTCAAAAATATCCCCAAGAATTGGGACCAGATGTCCGCCACCAAGCAAGTCAAACGCTACTATTTCCCTGAATTGCGAACGGCCATCCGCAACCTGCAGGAAACGCAGGAAACACACAGTCAAATCGTCAAAGAAGTATCCAAACGGTTCTTTGAACGATTTGACGAGCATTATGCCACCTGGCTTTCTGCTGTACGGGTTGTCTCACAGCTGGACTGCTTGATCAGTCTGGCCAAAGCTTCTTCAAGTCTGGGTGAACCGAGCTGTCGCCCTATATTCGTTGACGAAGAACGAAGTGTCCTGGAGCTTGAGGAGCTTCGGCACCCTTGCCTCCTTTCATCTGTTGATGATTTCATTCCTAATGACATTCAACTGGGTGGCAATTCCCCCAATATTGACCTACTTACTGGTGCTAACGCTGCCGGAAAGTCCACTCTGCTTCGCATGGTATGTACCTCAGTTCCTCATTGACCCGCTTTTGCCTAACTGTTCTAGTCTTGCGTTGCTGTAATCATGGCCCAAATTGGTTGTTATCTACCCTGCAAATCCGCCCGGTTAACACCAGTCGACCGCATCATGTCGCGCCTCGGAGCCAATGACAATATATTCGCTGCCCAATCCACCTTCTTTGTCGAGCTCTCAGAAACTAAGAAGATCCTTGCGGAAGCTACCCCTCGCTCCCTTGTCATTCTCGATGAACTAGGCCGTGGAACTAGTTCTTACGATGGAGTCGCAGTTGCCCAGGCCGTGCTGCACCACGTTGCAACCCACATCGGCGCTTTAGGCTTCTTCGCCACACACTACCACTCTCTCGCCGCCGAGTTCGAAAACCATCCTGAGATCTCACCCAAACGCATGAAGATTCATGTAGACGAGGATGAAAGACGTGTCACCTTCCTCTATAAACTCGAAGACGGTGTTGCGGAGGGTAGTTTCGGCATGCACTGCGCTGCTATGTGTGGTATATCAAACAAAGTCATTGAGAGGGCCGAGGTCGCTGCTAAGCAGTGGGAACATACGAGCCGGCTCACGGAAAGTCTCGAGCGCCGCAAGGGTGGCGGGCTCGTTGGCCTCGGCTGGTGGAGTGACATTGCCTGGGCTCTTCGCGAGACAACCAAGGAGGCGGATGATGATAATCCAGCCGAAATTACTGATAGAAGCTTAGAGGTTCTTCGGAGAGCCATTGAAGCCCTGTGATTGATTTGTTGCTCTTGTTTAATCTCTCGTGATTTGTTGTGCGATCTGTGTTGGGTTCTACGTTGTGTTTCTAATACTTCTTTCATTGTGCTTGGTGTCATCAGTTGGGGTTGTTCGGCGTCCGGATTATGAAAGGCTACGTTTGTTACTATCTCGGTTTCCTCCAAACATTCTTATTCATGGTAGAATTAGATTATACCAGAACTTTTTTTTTTGGTTTTTTTTTTATCCTACTATCTTCATTCGACCTCCAGAGTGCTGAGTAACTTGCAATCGCATCCCTCGAAATTGAAGCAAAAACTAACAAGCCAAATGGAAACATCATCCTAATTCGTCATCAACGGCATTATTCGAAAACTTGAAGGAAAGAAAAGAAACTAGAACAGAAAGACGTGCACTAGAAAAAAGTAGCTAAATGTTCAACTTTTCATAATTCCCCTCCTTCAAAATAGATGTCCTGCTGAGTCCATGACTTTACTGCCGTATGTATGAAGCCTGGTCAAGCGCGTTCAGCTTCAGCTTCCACTAGCCCTGGACCCGCTCCATAGCCTCAAACTCGGCATCAACGTTGACTTCGGTCATTATGTCGTCCTCTTCATTCTTCACGTGCGTATCCATTGCGGTGTCTTCATTCTCTGGTGCAAGGGTGTTGTTTATTTCCGACTCCTCTGGTTCGGCCTTGACGAAAGGAGGGGCTTCCATCTCCCTATTGCATATTAGGACGTGTAGATTGACTACCTCTCTGCGTGCGCGAGGGAGATATAAAGGGAGCAAGGGTAAAGCATACTTACTGATCACTCTCCTCCTCCGGCTCTACAGAAGCGTCCTTTCTGGGGCGTGTCTTCCGCTGACGCTTTTGCGCAGAAGGTGCAGATGTTTCTGCTTCGCCTTCAGCAGCAGCGGTGCCATCTTCGTCGGCAGCAGGAGAATTAACGGCCGCGACTCCCTTCTTTCTCTTCACAGGAGTCTTTTTGGTCGGGGTGCTAACTGGGGTGCCGCCCTCAGTGTTTCCAGGGGAAATGTCGTTCATAAACTTAGCCGCCTGATCGTAGAATTTCTTCTTCGCCTGGCGATACGAGCTGGATGCGGATGATGCATTCTTGTAAGGCGCATTAGCGGCAAGTTTGTCGTAGTCGATCTATTGTGTTATGCATTAGCGCAGTCGCCCAGGTTGGTGAGGATAGCATGCATTTGTGCGTAGGGAAAGCGGCCTTAGGCATAACTTACCTTGCCTGAGGCGTCAGTGTACAGAACACCGAGAAGAATGATCCTGGCTTCGTTCTGGGAGAGGCCTAAGAGCCCCTCCGGCTTAGCTTTAGCTGCAGCTGCCATTGCTGATAGGCTGGAGAAGATTTTGCAGTGTTGACTATGTGTTCTTCGGTGAGCAAATGTCTGGGGGATACGGTGTTGGAGGGTGGCGTAAGTGAGGGTATTTGCTCGGAGAGGATTGCGAAGGAGAGATTTAAGGGAAGAAAGGAAGAGACGGGGTATTGGGTAGAGGAATAGAAGAGCGAAGTGAAGTGAGTTGCAGGTGAGAGGTACAAAAACAAGGGAGTCACGCAGGTGAGCAAATATCCGGTGATTCTGTGGGCTTCTCTCTCAAAGCGAACTCGCAAGTGATCCATCTGTAAACAAAGGCTTTCCTAAGCCTAAAGGCAAGAGTAAGAGCATAAATCAGCAGAAAGGGTGCTAGAACTTTTTACTGGTACACTGGGTGCAAATGGTTCTGTATGAATTTTATATTCCAATTGAGTTTACCCTCGAGGACGGTTTTGTATCTGTTTGTAAACGTGCTCCCACAACTCCGGATAGAATGTAGATGACTCCTTGCCGGGTTTGCTTGTCTCTGCTGTAAAGAAATGCTGTAGAGTCTTACCCCGCCACCAAGGCAACGGAACAGGGTTCTTGTTCCGAAAGCTCACAGGGCGAATCGGGGACTTATCGGGGACAAGATCACTAAATCGCACCTCGGATTGTCTCGGTATGGTATTGAATTTCATAGTGTTCAAATATAATGTCGCGGTTGGGGGGAGCTTCTTCGCATATTGCACGGCTTGCTCTCGCGATCGCCGAACGGATATAGGCAAGGCAAGGTGGACAAAGTTCACGTATGGGGCGGAGGTATAGGCTACAAAGAACATGGGCAAAGCACCACCAACGACGACTATTGTAGGATTAAAGGTTAGCAGGGCCCAAAGATATGATGCGCAAGCGAGCGAGTCCTTACTAGCTGGTCCTAGATATGATGGGAAGTCCGAAGACATGAAGGCTGGAGCAACCACCAGGCAAGAAACTCCAAAAAGGAAGATAGTTGTTATCCGCAACATCCCCAGAAACATAGTGCGACCGGTTCCCCCATGGTAGATTAAGATCTTTTCTGGAGGTCCTACAAGCTAATTCAGCACCAGTCCAATTCCTTTACCCCATGGGTCTTCCATACCTCGCAGGGGACCTTTTTTCGCTTTTCCGGCGGAGGTAGGCGGGGAGGCTCGCGGTACATTGCTGCTGGCAGGTTTCGGTTTCAGGGAAGGAGATTCGTTCTTAGGAGGTTGAGGAGCGCTGCGTGTCGTCTTTGGGCGAATGAATACCAGGTTGCTGCAGAGCTCTCTCCGCACAGATCGGGGAAGCGCGGAGCGCAATTGAGGATGGAACAGGACGGGTGGTCTCATTTTGAGAAAGGTTTTATGATATATGGCAAATCTCAAGGGAATTGTGGTTGTAATAACAGAGCGAGCCGGTTTCAAGCGCTCTTGCAGCGAGACATAGGAGTTTATATAGCAGCGCAGTGTGAATGAGAAGCTCCGAAACGTGATCGCCGCGGGCTTGGCTGCTTATTACCTATTCAGGGTTAGTCTGTTACAGCGGGCATCTGGACATCTTGCGAGTTTCAACCTGCTACACCAACAATCTCTCCACATTCCTTCGGGTCACTCTGCTCACTGTCGCTCTCTTTGTGCTTGTATATTAGTGCTAATTGGGAGCATCTGTGCTATCGGGCTAACTCATGACGGCTCCTTCTGCCACGCTTCTTTTGTCGCGATGAAATACGTTCAGCGGGATGTATTTCGCCCGCTTCTCACAATATGCCTCGCAGCCCTGTATCTTTTTCTTCCCAGTGAAGCGTATCAAGACGTCTCAGATGCGACTTTGGAGTCACTGCCGCGGCCCGGGAAGGATTTCGATATCCACGACGGGCCTATTCTGTCGCCCATTCTTATTCCCCGTGTCCCTGGCTCTGCTGGATCCACCAAGGTGCTAAACCACTTCGCGGACTTCTTCCGGACCTCGCTCCCAAAGTGGAATGTCGAGTACCAGAACTCAACGTATGTGACGCCTGTCTCGGACGGGAAGGAAGTCCCTTTTGTGAATTTCATCGCTTATCGCGATCCTCCCTGGGCATCAAAAGGCGATGTGGGAAGACTTACGCTCGTCGCGCATTACGACAGCAAGTACGAACCGGAAGGGTTTATCGGAGCAATCGATAGTGCAGCACCATGTGCGATGATTATGCATGCGATGCGAAGTATCGACGAGGCGATGACAAAAAAATGGGAAGCCATGGAGGCCGAGGGCCACGCCGATTCTTTAGATGATCACACTGGAATCCAGGTCATTTTCTTGGATGGCGAAGAGGCTTTCAAAGACTGGACTGAAACTGATTCTTTATACGGAGCTCGTTCACTTGCCCAGCATTGGGATTCCACGGTAAACCCAGCAATGTCGACCTTCAAGTCGCCACTTTCATCCATATCGCTATTCGTTCTTCTAGATTTGTTAGGATCAAAAGGTCCAGCCATCCACTCATTTTGCCCGACGACGCACTGGGCATACCAGAATCTAGCAAGTGTCGAACGTCGGTTGAGGGATCTCGGTATGTTCAAGTCCGGGGGTAAAAGTTGGTTTCCAGATGCTTCCAAGAGTTCGCGTGAGATATCTCCCTTCGACCCCGTGAGTGATGATCATCTTCCATTCCTTGAACGCGGAGTCGACATCCTGCACGTCGTCGCCTTCTCAGCTAGTACAGGTGGATTCCCGCAAGTCTGGCATAAAATAGATGACGACGGGGCACACTTGGATATGGATACAGTAGAAGACTGGAGTCTTCTTGTTGCCGGATTTGCTGCCGAATGGATGGAATTAGAGGGCTTCGTGCCTACATCAAAAACGAAGCAAAAACGCAACTCCGACAAGACTGAACTGTAAGCCTTACCTGATCTTGATTATCTGATACCCGATTTCCAATCTTCAAATGTATTTATACGTCACATTTTCATATCCCAGAATTTCAATCCTCTTTTTTTAAGATTTTAAGATTTTATTTACTGATTCTGACTATTGCATAGCTTATGATGTGTTCTAATTGGCATTTGTCGATACCTAAATATATGAGGAAATGTCTAAGTCTATTATAACATCACTGTCTGCGATCTGCTGTTGTTCGTCATCGGTAAAAATGTACAATCCTCCATTTGGAGCCCAAGTTCATATCAAGTTGCCCAACATATATCCGACCATTTCCGCAAATCCCCATTTCGGTTGCAATATTGAGCGCAATACCGCGGGTCCTGGGCATACTCCTCGCAACCCCCAGGCCACGCCAAATACCGTCGCTCCAAAAATGAAGCGCCAGTCGATATCAGCAACGGTGGCTGTTGGAAGACGCCAGTTTTCGGCTAGAGTTGGTTTTGCTATCTTTCTTCCATCGTAGCTTGTTTGCCGGCCAGGTTTCACGGTCAAATATGCGATGAGTGACGGCACAATTCCGAAAAGAATAACGAGTGCCAAAGATGGGTCAAAGCGAGTTAGGTCAGTTGGAAATGCGAAAAATCGAAGAACTTTAAACGGATCCGCCATTCCAGACACAAAGAGCCCGGTGCCGAATTGAAGACCTGCCAGATAAGAGAAGATCAATCTGGACCGTTCTGATCTGACCAACATCTGAGGTACAATGAAGGTATTTGTCAAAAATGTGAGAGCCGTGGCGCTCAGAATAAACGAGAGTTCGGGACTCGAAGGGTACGTGGGCGTGTAGCAGGGGACACCGGCTGGACAGGGCGGAATACCCGAAACAAAGTTTGCTGTCAACAAAGCCGTCGTGAAGAAGATGGCCGTTGCAATGAACGAGCGAGACGATAAACGTGAGAGGCCGCAGAGCATATGACCCGACGTACACCCTCTACCACTCTGCCATTCCACGATTCGTTAGCTCCCTATCTTTACTGGTGTGCGGACCCGGTCCATCCTACCTTTGTTCCCCAGCCAAGCAGAAATCCGGTCCCCATTGTTGACAAAAGGGAAACCCATGAAGATGGTGCATCTGGGTACGTCGGCAGCAGAGATGGCATGAATAGATAGAACGGAACCACGCTCGACATTAGACCGGCTATTATGGGAACATTATCTCGACTCGGGTTGAGCATGAACCCTGATAAGAGTGAAGAAACACCGAAAACTGATCCATTGTGAAGAAGGAGGCTGGAGGAGCTCTGGTAAAGCAACAAAGCCCCCAGCGATGTATGGACCGGCGTGAACATGATGGTCCTATGAACGGCAGCTGAACAGTAGCAGGGAGTTTAAAGCTGCCATCCCTGCATGATCCCAACGAAGAAGTTGAGAAGTAAGGAAAAGGCCGGGGCGATCCGCCCAGCCAAGGGGCGACTACATTTTTTGGCGTCGGGGACCAAGCATTGAGTGAAGAAACGGTCCACCGTTCATATGGCGTCAAATGGATGGTGGTCCCCGAAGCCAGAGATGGATAAAGTTTAGCGAGACCACAATCCCCGGACCCTGGGAAACGGCCCTATGCTAGATATTTCTTCACTGTTTTCAGCCGGCCGAAATCGAAACGGAAAACTGTACCAGGCCAGCGCTCTGGTCGTCGAGAGGACTCTGCATATCCCCAATGTGTTGGACAGCATCTGCAGCTTAGATGGCTCGTGGTCGGGATCTACACCCCAGAATTGGTCGCCGATACTATGGCCCACAGATTTGATGATTACAAAGCCGTAGCCGAGTAGTTAGTAGTTAGTTTGTATATAGAAACAGAAATCAGCATTCTAGTCCACTCTGTGTCGTTGCCGCTGTTGATGAAGCCAAATTGCGAAAGATCGTAACCACCAGCAGCAGTGATGGTGGGAAGGGTTGCAGAGTGTTACGGTGTATTTACCGCAGATCGCCAGCGATTTCGGGCAGGTTAGGCATGAAAATGACAAAACCGTATTGGGCAGAACACATCGCAGGGCTTGACTCCAATCATCATTCACCAGCTGCGACGAAGGTTGCTGTTTCGAAGTGTTCAAGTCGATGGAAAGCCACTCAAGATGGCCTGGTGACCGTCTGATCCATTGCCTCGCGCAGTATTGCTCGTCGCTGCAAGTCATTCACTAAGCGTTTCCATCCTTGCCTGGTTACTCCAAAATAAACAAACAGACGCTGGACTTGGATAGCATCAGCACCACGAAACCTCATCTCTGTCAACCACTAATTGCTCATTTCGCTCCCACCTTCCGGCATGGCTCCAATAAATCTTCCGGCTGAGTTGGTTCTGTACATCGTTGACTGCCTGATACCCTCCAACCCACCGGTCGTGTTTTCTCGCGGACATGTGATCACTCGTACGCTTCTCAGCTTGACGCTGGTCTGCAAGCTCGTCTCTCGAACTGCGAAACAGCTACTGACCAAACACTGTCTTCAAATCGATTCGAGCGAATTACTAGACTGCGTCTTACAGTGGAGTGCCCTGTCTGGGAGTGAAGGCCAGGCCCCTCACTTGCCCGTATCAGTTGGACTCTTTCTGTCCCCATTCCCGGTAGATAACCTCAACATCCCGTCCACTGTATACCAGGTTGATCGCCTGTCGAGCGTCTTATGCAGCAATCTCACCCGGCTCGTCATTGACATGCCACTCCGATATTTATACCCCGAGGATGATCACGAGCAAGTTCGCCCAGCCCTCCGCGCAGCGTTCGCTCGCATGACAAAGCTCGTGGAATTCTGCTCCGTGAAAGATGAGCTCTATCTGAGCACGGTAGAGGGAATACAGGAGCCCGCGATCTGGTCCTTTTGGCCGCGCCTGCAGCACCTAGCGCTGTACAACGTGGCAGTCGACTCCAGCCAGTTCATCGACGGCCTCCGCCAATGCTTGAACTTGACTCACCTTGTCCTTGTCCGACCCGACGGCCTATCCGAGGAAGTCCCCTCGGAGCACATGGATTTGGGATTCTTGCCGTCGCTTCAGCGCCTTATCATAGTCAATACTGGGGCAGACTTCTTGCAAAGCACGCCCTTTGACCAGAAAATGTGGGAAGAGTCCTTTGTTGGCCGGCTACATGCACTGCGAAGTCCAGATGGCGATGCGGACAGCGACTCAGAGACTGGGTCCGTTGCCAGCTACCTTTCCCTGCGGACGCCGTTTGGCAGAGACGATGATGATATTGAGATATGCCAGGAGTGGCTCTATGCGCAGGCGATCAGTGGCGCACTATGGGGGACGTCGGATGATCACCCGGCCGCTCTTTACTTGAGTAGTAATTCCTTGGACTGACTGCTTTATCAATAAAGAGAGACAGGGAACTATGCCGTATTTGCTTGCTTGTGCTGGTGTGCGGGGGAATTCCGCCGGTCAATCCTCCGCGAAACTTCCCGAAACCGCCGCTGGTCGCGAATACGAACCGATCCCTCGCTTGCCATGCCCTTGACAGTACGAGGCTAAACTAGTGCAATGAACTTGGGAGCCTGGACTTGCTCACTCTTGACTGACTTGTGTCCATCTCTTGCCATCGGCGTCATCGTTACTCGTAAGCCTCCTGTCGACTCTATAGATTTCCTTGGCTTCGGTATATATTACCCTGACAACGATATCCGCCGAATCGTTTCTAAACATCATCAACCGAGTGCCAGACATGACCCACCGAAACGCAAACACGATATGGACATGCAATGTCTGCTCTGCCACTTTCCAGCGGTTAGACCATCTCAAGCGTCATTCAGCAGCACGTACGTGTATATCCTCAGAAGAGGGAAACCGCCGGAGATAAGCGATGTGCTAAACCACAACAGACAGGGCGGAAAGGCCTTTTCTTTGCGATTTTTGTGGTTCTATATATAAGCGAGGGTTCGTAGCCCCTCTAGCACCGCATGTCCTCGTCAGCCTAATTGACCATTGGCGTCTACAAAACAGAGACATCTTAAGACGGCATTGGAAATCCTGCGCCATCCGCGTCCAAACCAGCCAGGCTATTCCTGAGCCCCGACAGGGGGGCAAAGAGAGGCATGCATGTGATTGCTGCGCACGACTGAAGAGATCATGCTCTGGGGGCCAGCCTTGCTCAGAGTGTGATTCACGAAAGAGACTATGTTCGTATGAACGCCTGGGAAACAGGGGACTCAGGATGGAATCTCATTCTAAATCTCCACTCCGTGAGTGGGGAGGGGAATCAGCCGTTGGTCATGATATGGATCGGCTTCTGGATTATGGAGCCCTCGATGTTCAGTCTACACTCGAGCCGGCGCGATCTACGTGGGATCTTGGTCCTCAGAATTTCTATGCTTCAGCGGACGTCTGCTATAAAGCCTATGGTCGACTTTCCTAGCCTTTGTTGGTCTCTCGAAAGAAACGAACGTATCAGTAAGACAGCCGCCTCGGCATTCCGGGGGGGTTGGTGGTTTGTATTGCGTGTATGAAACCTTGGAGATACAACCGAACCCACATCTAAACGTTGTTTAGCGGCTCCGTCGGACACGGACACGGACACTCAGTCCGCCAAATTTACGATCGCTTATTCAAACAACACGATTCGCGGGCCTATCAGAGGAAATATCGCTTATATTCTTTGCTCACTGGTTGGTGACTGCAGATCACCTCGCGAAGACTTCTGGTACACTGTTGCATTACTACACTGGTGGCAGCGATGAGCGAATTATCCATAAATACTCAGACTGTTATCCGTGTGGTTGAGGTCTATAACACTATACACGCCTGAATCAAAATTCAAATATGTCTACCACTGAAGTAGTCGATACAAAAGTCCATTTCAACAATTGGCCCAATGACCAAGGTGTAAGTACACCCGAAATGCCATATACCGACCATCCATCTCTGACCACAGCAGTTCGACACCAACCGTGAGCAAAGGTCTCCAGTTGAGTTAACAGTAACCGGGACAATTCCATCATACGCCGCAGGAACTCTTTACAGAACCGGGCCAGGACGATACAAAATCGACACAGAGTACGGAAACACATTCCAGATTTCACACTGGTTCGATGGATTCAGCCAGACGCATAGATTCCAGCTCATTCCTTCAGACGATGCCGGCTCGGGCATACGCGTATTCTACAACTCCCGCTTTTCTACCGGTGACCGCATCGAGTACGTGCGCAAAACAGGTAGCCTGGAAAAAACCTTCAGTTTTGGCGGAGTCGGATATCGAGACCCGTGCAAGGAATTGTATCGCAAAGTCCAAAGCATGTATGAGCCGCCAGAGGATAGCCCATCGTTTAGCAATGTCGGCGTGACCCTCTCCATCAACATGCCCGGGATGAAAGATAACAACCAGGAGACGAATGACGCAGAGGCAGTCTCTCATATCAAAACCCTCCACGCCAGAACAGACAACTTCAGCTACAAACAAATCCACCCGGAAACCCTCGAACCCATTGGTCTAGCAAACCAAACAACCCTCCACCCGGACCTGAACGGCCGTCTCTCCGCCTCCCACGCAAGGTCCGACCCTCAAACCGGTGATATGTACAACTATAACCTCACCTTCGCACCCGCACCAACATACCGCGTATTCCGCGTCTCCGCTGCAACAGGCGAAACAACCATCCTCGCTGCATTCCAGGGCATACCAGCGTACCTCCACTCTTTCTTCCTAACAAAGGACTATGTGATAATCTGCGTCTGGAACTCGCATCTAGATCCCTCAGGCTTCGCAAAGGGCTCGTACATGGCTGCATTGAAGGACTTCGATGACACTATCCCATCAACGTGGTATGTTGTTGACCGACGACAAAACCACGGCCAGGGGCTCGTCGCAACCTACGAATGCCCGGCATTTTTCTGTTTCCATACGATCAATGCGTGGCAGGAGATGAGTCCAGATGACCCTGACAAAATTGATATAGTCGCCGAGTGCGTGAGCTTGAAGAATACGGATGTCATGAAGAAGCTTTCTTATGACTTCCTTCTCTCTTCGTCCACAGTACCGGGGGCACGTCCAGCTCCCGATACGAAAGATAGTGGGGGTAACGGACAAACTCGGATTGCGCGATTTCGGTTGCCTTCTGTTCCAAAATCTGCTCCCCTCCCTTCTTCTAGTGATGATTATGGGAATAAGACGGCCGGGCTAGCTATCCTTGAATCAACATCCTGCTCAGCCTTATCCCCCGAACTCCCGACTCTTAACCCAGCCTACGTAACTTTCCCGCACCGGTATACATACGCTGTGGTCGACCGCGGGTACTCGACATTTTTCGATGGGATCATGAAGCTTGACTCCGTGACGAACGAGACTCTGATTTGGTCAGAGCATGCCCAGTCTCCCGGCGAGGCCATCTTTGTTCCTGATCCGAACGGTTTAGCGGAAGATGACGGGGTGTTGCTGACTGTTGTGCTGGATGGAATGAGCGGGAGAAGTTATCTGCTTGTGCTAGGTGCGAGGGATTTGAAGGAGGTTGGGAGGGCGTGTGTGGATGGGCCGGTTGCATTTGGGTTTCATGGCTGTCATGTTTCTAATACTGGGAGGATTGGGGTAGATTTTTAGGATAGTCCGCATTTATATTTCTTTAGTTGTCTATTCGTGATGCCTTTATTTTTATTTTTCTTCTTCTTTTTCCTAGGCCCGTTATATCGGAGCGCTTACAATAAGCATCCATATCTCAATAATCATAGTACCCTTTCCACTGCACCATCACCCCACTGAACAAGAATCTCCTCCCCCTTAACCCTCGAATTAAACCACTCCAATATCTCAATCTTACTATCATCGCCACCAACAATACTCGCCCCTCTCAATACATCTCCCTCAGCAACCTTCCAAATTGCCAACGTCACCTCGGCAAGCCCCAGATTCTGCGCAATGCAAGCCCTCGTCCCCTTGCCGAAGGCAAAAAAGTTGTTCAGCATCGCATCAGTCGGGTCCAGCCACCGTTCAGGCTTGAATTTTTGTGGTTCAGGGAAGACGCTCTCGTCCTGGTGTAGTTCGAAAGTCGATACGCCGACGCTTGTACCCGGTGGGAAGAAGTGGGATTTGTAAGTCCAGCCAGTGGCTGGGACGGCGCGAGGAAGGCGGATTGGGTTTGCCCAGGCGAGACGGAGCCCTTCGCGGACTACGGCGCGGAGGTATGGGGTTGAAGCGGGGTCAGCTGGCGTAGAGGTTGTTTGGAGGGCTGTGCGGAGGCGGGTGTATCTAAATGGCATGTTAGGCGAGCTATGTTGGGCGAGTTCACGGTGAAGGGGATCAAGGACTGACATTTCAGGATACTTTGTCAGATACCAGATAATAGTAGCAGTCGCCATGCCTGTTGAATCTGTCCCCGCGAAGCAGACATCTTTTACTTCGATTTGAGCTTGACTCGGCGAGACCTTCTCAAGAAGTCGGCTCTGGTAGCTGCCGCTTTGGGGGACAGATCTCTTGATGAGCCCGCTAGTATATTCGTCCATGGCTGTGAATGATTTTGCTGTTTCTAGGGACTGGGTCAGATGTTCGAGGAGACCGACTAGGTACTCGCCTACTTTACCGCATGTGAAGTTGAAGAATGCGCCTACCCCGACATACGCGTCGACGAACGGCGAGGCAGACATGACTTGCACGCTCTCTTTAAGAGCGCCATATCTCTCATGAAACAGATACGAGCTTACCGCGTCAATGGCCAGAGCCCTGGCAAGCTGGAGCACATTCACGGGCTGGCCAGATTTCGCACCGCTGCGGAGCCGCTCAACGAAGTCGTCGACAACCTGGAGTAAGCTGTTCTGGGAATTACGGATCGAGGCCGTAGAGAACAGCGGGGCGACGGCCTTTGCGCGACTCGCCCGCTCCGGCAGGGTCAATGTCGAGAAGATGGTTTTGTGGCCGTCGATGTCGAACTTTGAGTACACGGCGGTCTTGGGAAAGCCGCCCCGGTTGATGTAAATGGGATCAATTGCGTCGCCGTTTGCGATGTCGACGTCGCTAGGTGCGACGCGGAGCACGGGGCCGTACCTTTTGTGTAATGTGAATACGACGGTGCATTCGTCCCCAATGTAAGTATGGTAGGCGAGCCATAGGGACGTGCAGGCTGCGAGTTTTGGCCCGGGGACTCTGGATAGAGGGTGGAAGTAAAGTCGGTAGAGACACAAGGAGAGGAGGGCTCCTAGGAGGAGTGTGAGGATGGCGGCGACAGCCATCCAATTTGTTCTTGTGATGTGAGGATAATGCGGGGATCAGTGGGGGTGATTTACCACGTTGTACTCGTGGGTTGGATCAGACGCTCTGCATGGAAGGCCTCTGAAAGGGGTGCTTGCTGTAATGAATTGGTTAACAAGGACACAGCACGAGATTATACGAACTTACAATCAAAATCTTTCTTCATGAGGGGATGGAATGCAGTGATAAGAGTTGAGTGGAGCGCAGAATGGGCGAGAGTAACTGACGTGTGGCAGCAAGGAGAACCGTTGAGAACCAATAACGCACTACAGGAAAGTAATGATGGAGTCTGGACTCCATCGACTAACTGCAGTGGGCAATGAGCTGCTGACAATGGTTGCCTTATCAGCAGGCCATTTGACGACTGAAAAGTTTAACAGTTACAAGCAATTGTTGGAGAGGCGCTGCCGTCGGAGTTGAATTCCGATCAGGCTGCTTGAGGACCAGTTCTTCATTCTGCATATACAATTAATGAGGCTACACTGCATCGGTATATTAAACCCTATTCCGTTCCAGAGGAGTGTGAGCAAGGATGTAGAGGTGGCCGGATATGCATCCTGTAGTCGCATATACCTTACCATAAACCTCATATCTTTATCCTATTATATTGCGTCTGTTTGTCGAGTGTCGTTTGGAAAACTCAACATGGCTTGCAGAGTCAACAGGTCCCAGTGGGCCGAATGGCACGCATATTGCATGCCGATGCTATCGAAAGCCAGAAGTGCTGCAGTCTGAAAGCCCATAATGCTCGCTTACTTCGTAGCGCCAAATCAGGTTTCTGGAAGTAGCCAAGCTGGGTCCGGATCATCGTCTTCATCTTCATCGCCCGGCTTGGCTGCTTCGTGGGAATGGTTCTCCGCATCTCGTAATAAGTCAGCCGGGGGATCCGGGTTATCATCACCATGAGGATCAGTCTGGGAATCATTGTCAACACTCTTGCGTGACTCTGGAGACCCTTGTGGAGATGGGTTGAATTCTTCCTCTGTGATATTGAAGATGCTTAGGAGCATCTGCCGAGCCTCTCGCAGGGCTTGGAGCTCTGCTGAAATACAGCAAACAAGGAGTTTCCAATTTTTCTGCTCCGCATGGTCCAGATGTAGTTCTACGAGATCTGTGGTCTCCGATAAGTCATCCATAATATCATGGCTTAAGCGACCCTTGTTGAACGCGGCTCCATCCTCTTTCAGCAGCTGCTCCTGTGTTTTTATTGAACGACGCATTCCCGTTCGCAGGCGCCCCTCAAACCCTGATATAGCCGTAACCACCCGTTTCCAAACGTCACCACCCTCCTCAAGTGCCTCTATCTCGGCATCAATTTCGTTTTGTCTTTGTTGCAATTCGGACTGTTCTTTCTTCCAATGTTCTTGTGCCATCTCAAGAGTTCTTCGGTTGGATTTCAAGGAATAGAAGCTTTCTCCAACAGTGCCCCTTGCTGGCGCCTTCACCGGGGGATCCGCCAGGAACTTCCGGATATCATTCTCGAGAAGCGACAAAGAGGCTTTGTAGGAGGACATTTTGGCCTCCACGGAGTTTTCAATTTGGGATAGCTCTTGGACAACGTGCCGGTGTTTCGATTTCATCTGCGCCAGTTTATTCTCCAGCTCATGTATTTGCACCTCGAGTGTGGCACTCTCATCTCGCAGTTCCCTGGACCGTCGAGTCTCCCTATCGTTGTTCATGGTGGAGATAGCATCCTCCAATCCGGATCTTTTGGTGTTGAATGTTTCGATCTCGTTCAATCCAGAGTTCATTTCCTCCTTCCTGTAGGAAAGTATTTCTAATTCTTCCTCACGCAGTCGCATCAGGTCATACATGGATGTAAAAATGCCCTCCCGTGCTGAACGCAACCCGATCTTCTTGTTGGACAACCGTCGAGTAGGCGATTTTGAAGCCCCCCTAGAGCTTACTGATTCCGAGTACGATAAATTGCTTTCATTAGGCGTGCCGAATTCAGGTTGCTGACCACCAAGGCCTGCCAGTAGTCCTTCGCTTTGGGCATCTATAAGATGCTGCAAATTACGTTGTATATGTCTCGCCTGCCGTTCAACATGACGTAAAGGGTCTTGATAATTGGGAGAAGTTCTAAGAGGCAGGGGCACTAGGCTCTGGCTCATATTTTGAGGGAACATGGTGGACATTTTGGATGTAAACATGTAAACACAAGTGCTGCTTTCAGTTGGTCGGACCTTCGCACCGCCTGCGGTCACAAAAATGTAGCTTTGAAAAAATGGCGTGCTTGCGAAGAAGTCGCTAGAGAAAAACCAGGCAGGGCGACATTAAACAAAGACACATTCCGGAAACATAAACTGCCACGGCCCTCGTATTTAAGATGGGTTGATGGTGTTGCTCACATGCGGCTTGTCATCACGCGGCAGTGGAGTCACGTGATATCTCTAGGGCGGCCTGCAGGAACCACCGGCACCTTTCCGAGAGCTTCCATCAGCCTGGCGTTCGTTGACGTGTGCTTCCCTCTGCCTCTTCACATCATCTTCCTCTTCTTGTATTTCTCACCTTTCTCCATCCTTGCTTGTTTTATTACTCGCGCGCTTTGTATTTACACTTTGACTCGGTCGTTTCCCATCAAACTTTGACCTCCCGTCCGTCGGCGTGAAGCTCCGTCGAAGCTGTCGCCTCACCCTCTCGAGCACTATCATCTCTCTTTCCGCCGCTGGTGCACCGACCTGCCCCTATCACGATGGTTGGGCTTGCTTCAGCCGCTGGTCTCGTTGGCTTTCTTTCAGAGCCTGACTCTGAACTGAGAGTATTTGCTTTGAAGACGCTAGATTCTCAGATCGACCTTCTGTGGACGGAAGTGGTTGACTCTATTCCGCAAATGTTTGTTTCCCATCTCACTCCACCTCCTTCCATCACATTGCACATTCCGCATTACCACTGTAATTGTTTTCTAGAACTATACTTTCGGTCTGCTAACAACTTCATTATTAGAGAGGCGCTTTACGAAGATGAAGACTTCCCTGAGCGCGGCCTTGCGGCGCTAGTCGCCGCAAAGGTTTACTACCATCTCCAAGAATACAATGAGAGCATGGTGTTTGCTTTAGGCGCAGGGAAGCTGTTCGACCTAAATAACGGTGGCGAATTTGAGGAGACCATCATTGGTATGTAACATGCACCCTCCACTTCCCAACGTGGGTGGTTTTTCTCATACGAGTTTTTTTTACTAGCCAAATGTATCGATACCTTCATTTCGCTGTCGACTTCCCAACGGCCTGCAGGCGGCGATCAACCTGCCAACTTGAACACCGCGTTCCCCGCCCCGGTCGAGGGTGCCAGCAGCACCTCTGCCAGCCTCACTTCCCCGATCACCCCATTTTCACAATCTGCTCTGCCATCAAAGTCGCTGTTGTCTAGGCAAGAGGTCACAGGCGCAGACGGCGCTCACGCGGGAGGCGAGGATATCAGCTTGAAGGATGTTGAAACCCCGCTCGTCCTAAAGCGAGGTGTTCAAGGCCAGCTGAAGGCTGTCGTTGAACGTTTATTCGAGCAATGTTTCATCGATCAACGTTATCGCCAGGTTATCGGTATTGCCATTGAAGCTAGAGATCTGGAAATGCTTCGAACAGCTATTGTTCGCGCTAGTGAGGACGAAAAGAAGCAACACGGCGAATCTCGTCGGAGTGAGGAGCTGATGGAATATGTATTGGACATTTGCATGGGCGTTGTCCAGGAGCGAGGTTTCCGCAACGAGGTACTGTAACAAGGCTCAGCTAATTTTTGAAGACCGCAAGCTAACTGATATTCAAGATCTTAAAACTTATTCTTGACCTTCTTAATGAAATCCCTTCGCCAGACTATTTCTCGATCGCCAAATGCGTCGTCTATCTCAACGAGCACTCGATGGCTACTTTCATACTTCGCCAGTTGGTCGAGAAGGGGGATGCACGGTCACTTGCTGTTGCCTATCAGATTTCTTTCGATCTTTACGACAACAGCACCCAGGAATTTCTCCAGAAAGTTCACCAGGAAATCTCTGAACTCGTTCCGGAAAAGAACGAATCCGAAGCGAAAGAGGAGCAAGAAGAAGCGAAGGAGACCGATGCGTTGTTGGAAGGCCAATCTTCGTCTATCGGTGCCAACGATGACTCCAAGCTGACCTCGGAGGCCCATACCGCGTTCAAGAATATACTTGATATCCTCGATGGCCTCAGATCGATCCAACTGAACATGGAGTTTTTGCACCGGAATAGCAGGGTCGACGTTGCCATCCTTAACAAGCTTCGCGACAGCTTGGAACCTCGCAACTCAATCTTCCACTCGGCTGTGACCATCTCAAATGGCTTCATGTACGCTGGAACAGCACAGGACAAATTCTTCCGAGACAACCTGGAGTGGCTCGGAAAAGCGGTCAACTGGTCCAAGTTCACTGCGACAGCTGCCCTGGGTGTTATTCACCGTGGGAATTTGAATCAGGGACAAAAGCTTTTGCAGCCATATCTCCCCAAGGACAACATTGCTGGTGTAAATGGATCTGGGTCCGTTTATAGCGGCGGTGGCTCCCTGTACGCGCTTGGCTTAATCTATGCCAACCATGGCGGAATGGCTATTGATTACATTCGCGACCATTTCAAGAAGGCTACCGAGGAAGTCGTTCAACATGGAGGTGCATTGGGACTTGGTGTTGCGGGTATGGCAACCGGAGATGAGGGTATTTACGAGGATTTACGGAACGTTCTCTACACCGACTCTGCTCTCAACGGTGAGGCCGTCGGTCTTGCCATGGGTCTGGTCATGTTGGGTACTGGTAACATGAAGGTTCTCGAAGACATGATCCAATACGCTCATGATACGCAGCACGAAAAGACCGTACGAGGATTGGCAATGGGCATGGCTCTGATAATGTACGGTCGACAGGAAGCTGCTGATGAGCTGGTTAACGGCCTCCTGGGCGACCCTGACCCGACCCTCCGCTATGGAGGTATCATGACCATCGCTCTCGCGTACTGCGGAAGCAGCAGCAACAAGGCTGTCCGGAAATTGCTCCATGTTGCTGTCAGTGATGTGAACGACGATGTCCGACGTGTTGCTGTCCTGAGTTTGGGTTTCATTCTGTTTAGAAAGCACCAAAGCGTGCCCCGCATGGTCGAATTGCTCTCTGAATCATACAACCCTCATGTTCGTTATGGTGCAGCAATGGCTCTTGGAATCTCATGTGCTGGTACTGGCCTTGACGAAGCAATCGACCTCCTTGAGCCGATGCTGAAGGATTCTACCGACTTTGTGCGACAAGGAGCTCTCATTTCTCTGGCCATGGTGTTGGTGCAACAGAATGAGGCTATGAACCCTCGGGTCACCACACTACGCAAGACGATGTTGAAGATGGTTTCCGATAGGCATGAGGATGCTATGGCCAAGTTTGGCTGCGCGATTGCTCTAGGTATTATCGATGCTGGCGGCCGTAACTGCACAATCAGTCTTCAGACACAGACAGGAAACCTCAACATGCCGGGTATTGTCGGCGCTGCAGTGTTCACCCAGTACTGGTACTGGTTCCCTCTTACTCACTTCCTGTCGCTGAGTTTCGCGCCAACCTCGGTGATCGGTGTGGACCAGAAGCTCGAGGCCCCGTACTTCAAGTTCCACAGCAACACAAAGCCCAGCCTCTTCGACTACCCACCTGAGCAACAAGTCAAAACCGAAGAAGCGCCGGAGAAGGTCAAGACTGCCGTTCTTTCCACCACAGCGCAGGCCAAGAGACGTGCGCAGCGTCGTGAGAAACAGCACAGGCGAGAGAGTATGGATATTGATCAGACTCCTACCACTCCCAAGGTGGCGGATCAGATCCCGGAGAAGATGGAAACGGACGAGGCCAAGGGCGAAGAAGAGCTCAAGGAAGGTGAGAAGGAGGTTGTAGAGGGTCAGAAGAAGAGGGTTGAGCGCGAGAAAGTTGGATATGAGCTCGACAACATGTCACGAGTTCTCCCAGCCCAACTAAAGTATCTCACGTTCCCCGATCCTCGATATGAGCCTGTAAAAAGGGTGTGTATATTCCGCGTCACTTTCTGTATGAAGATGAACTAACTCGTCATTACAGCCCACCGGTGGTGTTGTAGTCGTTTTGGACAAGACGCCGGAAGAACCCCGAGAAGTCATTGAGCTCAAGGCCAGCAAAGAGACCAAACCATCCGCAACCCCAGCGGACCACCTGCAATCTTTACAGGATCGTTTGCAAGGGTTCCATGACGGGGGCGCTCTGCAAACCCCTCAGCGTGGAGCGGACTCCCTTTCGACGTTAGGAGCTACTGCTGCGGCCGGGGTGTTGACCGCTGTGGATGAAGACGAGGATGGAGAGGAGGCGCCTGTTCCTGAGGAATTCGGATACACGAGCGATGACGGGGAGGCAGACTACTAGGTGTGCAATATGGGCGCAAGCTGTATTACTAGATTAATATAAATCTATGTCTCGAATAACGGCGGTGGTTAGATACCGCATAGCATTTCTGGAATGTTTACTAGTGCATCTAGTTTATGGCTCGCTTCTATAGGAATGAATAGTAGTGCACCCGTAGTCGTATCATTGTATGGCAATAAGGGAGAAAAGTATGTTTGCTCATGGCTCTCATCGCCCCGAGAGCACATGCGTAGTCTGACCAGTATTGTAGTTCTACAATTTTATTCCTTCTCGAGCTGATGAGCCATCAGAGGTGAGTGAACAGTCCGATTTCTGGCTATTCGTGGGATACCATTCCCTAACAGTGAATTGAATCATATCAAATCATTCTAAATGGATGAAAGGAAGTGAACAACCAGTCCTCACCTGCAGGCAATGTCGGTGATGCAGAAAAGCCGTTGACTGAGATGCGAAAGAAGAGCGAGAACTCACCCTCAAGTACGTGTTTTCCTTCATGCCCAACACAAAAGGCATGAACTAACCGATATAAAAAAGATTAGATGTATATATTTTGCCTCTCCTCCTTTTGGCCTTTCCGGCACTCCCCACAATCCACTCCCTATCCACGAGCTGTTTAAGGCCTCCAACCCAAGAGAAAACCATATCCTCCACTCAGGGGTCCACGATCGTAAAGGCCCTCAGTTTCAGCACTCTCAAAGCAAACGCCCTGATCTCAGTTGGCTACTACTGCGCCCTACCGCTCGCCGGTGCACTGGCATACTTCGCCAACCGGAGCAGGCTTACCGCTCGCCTGGGAATGTTTCGCCGTAAGGCTAATTTACCACTTCGATACGATCCGGCATTCTATAAGCCCCTGGGTTCTGTATGCGCTGTTCATGCTTGCCTTATCAACCATGCTGTTTGTACAGCCTGTAAAACAATGCGTGATCTAGCAAGAATGCGTGGAACTGGGGTGAGCGCAGTGTGGGTTTGGCCTTGTGTGTTATTGATGACAAATTGGGTGCACTTATTAGGCAGGGGTTGTTCAAGTCTAGCCCTGCTCCTGAGTACTTTTCGGGATTCATTGGAGTGCTGTGTCTTTATGTGGCTGTAGTTGCGATTGTGTTGGCTCAAATTGGGTAATGGGGAATAAACGACCTGGAAGGCATAAGCACCCAGGTGCCGGATCGGAAAGAGCAGTCTGATGCACTGGCGTATAACACTTGGGTGCTCCAGCCGGTTTTGAGGATGCGGACAGAGATCTTTCGCAGTCTGAGGGACGATCCTGCTCCTAAGGGTGAGACGAAGGACGAATGGGGTTTATAAAATTAGACGATTGAACCAAAATCCAAAACATATTTATAGATACTGATATATATCGTTCCAAGTTAGTATCTGTCTGTATGGGTGCAAGCAGTGACACTGCCCCAGCGTACATCAACTCTCGGCATTTATGCTTGAGGCTAGCCTAGACATGAGATAATATGCGTGAAGATGGTCGTGAGTCCATGCAATCATATCAGGTACGGATACCTCAGTGTAGCATGCTAAAGGCGTGGTAGAAAAGCCCAGGCGCGAGCACGCTATCCTTATTGGGGCCCTGACAAGGCTAGTCCGCTTTAGTATGCAAGCTTCCTGGGGAGTTGTTTTCTAACTCCGCACTTTCTGCCATTACATACTTTTCTTCCAACATACCGATTGAAGAATGAGACACCAGAGATATTCTAAATTGGGATGACATGTCCAATATACATCAATGTCTGCGATTGTGGACTCTCTAACAGCACAAAGAATGATCGTTGTGGATGTGTGGAGTTGCCACTAGCCACATAGTCTTTCTTTCTTTCTCCAGCTTTGCTTTGGCCTCCGGAGCGAAACAAGATAAGTAAACATCCAAATCGACTGGCCGGAAGCCCTTGGTTGACAAAGCTTGGCAGGCGAACATCCTCGTAGTTGGTCATCCATATCATATGAATATCCGTTGGTCAAGGTCGACTCGACTCTTGAGATCATGGGTCACGTGCGGTAAAAGGAGCCTCGGCACTTTCTCAAATAGTCCAGAAGCCACCATGCAGGGATGACGCATGAGGACAAGGCCTGAGCCAATCAAATACAAGCAAATGGCCAGCATCATCAGCTGGCCGAGGCACAATCACACGTGAGATGGTCACAAAATGAGCCGGCGGTGCATCGATTGAGGAAAGCGATGCGGGCCTGAAGTGGAAATGAGTAACTGGCAGCGTCAGAGTGGCCCAGAGCTGACCAGCATGTGAATGGGTTGCCAATATCGGCCCATCCTGCGTATCATGGGTAAATCACCGAGGAAATCGCCTTTCCTGGTGTCGCAAACACCCGCGCACTGCGATCTACGGACCTCTTTTTGGCTTCTTGACCGAGTTCAAGAGTATCCACCTTGTCTTTTTGCATCCAAGGTCGGCAATTCCCTGGATCATTCTTATATCAAACCGTCCCTCCCTTTCCCTCCCAGTTTCCCCCCTACCCCAGGTTATTCTTCCCCATAGTCTTGTCTCCAGCACACCCCAAATCTAAGCCTTTGTTTGCTTCTCGACATTACCATGGCCAAGACATTCAGCAAGGACGACGTGGCCACGCACAATAAGGCCGATAATCTTTGGATTATCGTCGACGAAGACGTTTACGACTTGACCAAATTCCAGGACGACCATCCAGGTGTGTTTTCTAGAGCCCGACATTTTTTGTTAAATTTGCATGTGAAACTGACATAAGATGCGCGGATAGGTGGAAAGAAGAGTATGCTCGTCCGAGCCCCACGAAATGCGCCAGTCGCCAATACTAACTGTCGTTCCATTTAGTTCTTACAAGAGTCGCCGGGAAGGACGCGTCGAAACAATTCTGGAAATATCACAATGAGGGAATTCTGAAGAAGTACAAGTCGCAGCTGCAAGTTGGATCTTTGGACTCCAAGAAGGCTGTGGAAGCACCTGCCCCCGCCGAGAAGGAGGCACCCAAGCCTCAGTCAGCACCAGTTGTCGATGTCGCGACAGCAAAGTCAGAAGAAGCTCAGGAGCCTTATGGTGACTTGATTCCCTTCGCTGACCCAGCATGGTACCAGGGGGTGAGCTTCCTTCATATATGTCAAATTTGACCTGTTGCTGATTGTTGATAGTACCACTCCGCCTACTTCAACCAGACCCACGCTGCCCTCCGTGAGGAAGTTCGGGCATATGTTGAGTCTGAAATCGCGCCGTATGTGACTGAGTGGGATGAGGCCAAGGAGGTTCCCGCCAAGATCTACAAGCAAATGGGTGAGCGGGGTTATCTCGCCGGCCTCCTCGGTGGCAAGTATCCCGTGCAGTATACCCCATACCGGGTGCAGTCTGTCGCTCCCGAGAACTGGGATCTCTTCCACGAGATGCTCCTGACAGATGAACTCTCTCGCGCTGGAAGTGGTGGTCTGGTCTGGAACTTGCTCGGTGGTTTCGGCATTGGCTGTCCTCCGCTGGTGAAGTATGGAAAGAAGGCGCTTGTTGACAGGATCCTACCCGGAATTCTTGCGGGAGACAAGCGTATCTGTCTTGCCATTACTGAGCCCGACGCTGGTAGTGATGTCGCCAACCTTGGCTGCGAAGCCAAGCTTTCTGAAGACGGCAAGCACTACATCGTTAACGGTGAGAAGAAGTGGATCACCAACGGTGTCTGGTCCGACTATTTCACGACTGCTGTTCGTACCGGCGGGCCCGGAATGAACGGTCTTAGTGTTCTCCTTATCGAGAGAGAGGCCGGCGGTGTCAGCACTCGGCGTATGGACTGCCAGGGTGTCTGGAGCAGCGGCACCACGTACGTGACATTTGAAGATGTTAAGGTCCCCGTGGAGAACCTCATCGGCAAGGAGAACCAGGGATTCAAGGGTAAGTTGAGAATATA
The DNA here is from genome assembly GCF_016861865.1 of Aspergillus puulaauensis. Lineage (NCBI taxonomy): Eukaryota > Fungi > Ascomycota > Eurotiomycetes > Eurotiales > Aspergillaceae > Aspergillus > Aspergillus puulaauensis. The sequence continues at coordinate 3,451,380 of NC_054858.1, forward strand.
CGAACGTTGTTGAAGGTTCATTCTAATACGCATTCCAGTGATCATGACCAACTTCAACCACGAGCGAATTGGTATCATCATCCAATGTGTTCGATTCTCGCGTGTTTGCTATGAGGAATCAGTGAAATACGCCCACAAGCGCCGAACTTTCGGCCAAAAACTTGCCAACCACCCGGTAATCCGTATGAAGCTCGCCCACATGGCTCGTCAAATCGAGGCCACTCACAACTGGCTTGAGAACATCATCTACCAGTGCCAGTCGATGGACGAGACCGAGGCGATGCTCAAGCTCGGCGGCGCCATTGCCGGCCTCAAGGCTCAGTCCACGACAACCTTCGAGTACTGCGCCCGCGAAGCTAGTCAGATCTTCGGTGGGTTGAGTTATAGCCGTGGCGGCCAGGGTGGTAAGGTCGAACGACTGTACCGTGACGTGCGCGCCTACGCTATCCCCGGTGGAAGTGAGGAGATCATGTTGGATCTCAGCATGCGCCAGAGTCTCCGTGTGCACCAGATGTTTGGCATGAAGCTGTAAAACTGACGAGTGCGCTTTGTTTCTTGGATACATAATCCCCTTTTATTATTTTTCCTTTTTTTTTCTTTTGCCTATATAGAGACTTTCGGTTCTTGAATGTACAATAACTATTGGGATACCTTATGTTAGCAGGAATAATTTTATACCTTCAAGATTAGTTCGCAGAGATATAAAGAGAAGCGCGCCTTATGTAATACTACCCTTTTACTTAAGGGAAGAAAAATAAAATGATAACTAAGGGCTGCGCTAGATATTTGCAGCTCCTCCACCTAACTTGCTGGTTGGTATGCCTTTCAGCATGGCTAACTCTACATTCTACAATATCGCGAGCCCCCAGTATTATATATCACTCACTTGAGGGTAACGTGATCAACTTAGCCAAATCAGTAATATGGGCGAGAATAGTAGTGAGTAGATGAACACTAAAGCGTACCTGGCTAATAGGTGGTAGTAGTTCGTATACTGTCTCGAACGCCAAGTCAGCACCAATCAGGTCTCCGGTCTCCACCCAGCGGAGGCTCCTAAAGAGGCCGAAAAACAATCCGGCACTCCGCAAGGACCAAACGCGCAGCCGCCTTCAACTTCCCAATGAAACTCGCCTTCTGAAAGCTCCCAACTCTCGAGCACTACACCCTCCCTTTATCTCCCAGCAGATCGTTCGGAGTCGTGTGCTTGCTTGTGCGCCAAGGGTAACCTCATTGTTCTGCTTACTCTCCCCTCGAACTGCCCTTTCTTTCAGTTCCCGAAACGTGGCTGCCACCGCGGACTCGGCGCAGCACCGAACAACCAACCGCCCGACCAAAGAAATCTATCTTCTATCTACGGTCGCCAGAACACACTTCACATCAGCCGCCTGACTTTACTTGGATTATTAATCGCCTGGCGCTCTCAAACTTACTCAGTTCGTGGTCGACTCCTTTTATTTTTCCCCCGATCCTTTTCGCCCTGGTTCCCAAAACCCGAACTCTCGCCGCAGCAGACGCCCGCCCCTCAAAGCCTCGACGCGAGAATGTCTCGGAACGTGATGGGACAGGAATTCGGCTCTGACGAGGAAGATGATGACTTCAACCCCGCGCCCGCACAGGAATCAGATAATGAAGACGTAGATCGCGGCCAGGTTTGTGTTATCCCGGATACTGATATTGGACGATATGTTGAGCTGATGAACTGGAATATAAGACCCGGAAACGTGACCGTGAGGACGACGCTCAAGATGGAGGCGATGACCAGGATAGGGAGAACGAGGGCGGTGGAGACGACGATGAGCCTCAGGAAGGAGGGGAGAGCGAAGAGGAAGAGGAAGAAGACGAGGAAGAGGATGCTGTCACGGTTGGTGTCTTTAACTACCCCTTCCTCGAGAACCGCGCACGGGGCAATTGCTAACACGGCCTTTTCCTGTTCTACAGCGTGGACCGAAGCGAAGAAGAGGCCCTGGACTCCATAACTTCATTGATGTTGAGGCGGGTGTAGACGAAGATGAGGACGAGGCTGAAGATGAAGAGGACGATATGGAATTTGGTGAAAATGTCCACCCGGATGATGAAGTTGCTGTCGGAGCTGAGATGGACGACCGTCGACACCGTGAACTTGACCGTCAGCGTGAAGTGGAGGCCAGCATGGATGCTGAGAAACAGGCACAATTGCTCAAGGAACGTTATGGGCGGAATCGCGCAGCTGCCACGGACGCCGTCATTGTCCCAAAACGTCTTTTACTTCCCAGTGTCGATGACCCTAGTATCTGGGGTGTTCGGTGCAAGGCCGGCAAGGAACGTGAAGTTGTCTTTGCTATTCAAAGACGTATCGAAGAACGACCGCCTAGTTCACGGAACCCGATTAAGCTCATCTCTGCGTTTGAGCGTGGGGGCGCAATGAGTGGCTACATTTACGTCGAAGCGCGGAGACAGGCAGATGTCATGGATGCCTTACAAGATATGTCGAATGTTTATCCAAGGACCAAAATGATTTTGGTTCCTGTGAGGGAGATGCCGGATCTACTTAGGGTGCAGAAGTCCGAAGAACTCAACCCCGGAGGCTGGGTTCGAATAAAGCGTGGCAAATACATAGGTGATCTCGCTCAGATCGAGGAGGTAGAGACGAACGGTTTGGCTGTGACCGTTCGTTTGGTTCCCCGACTGGACTACGGTTTAAACGAGGACTCCGGTGCTCCTATCGTTGACCCTAAGAGAAAGCGAGCTGGCGCAAATGCCGCTGTTGCACGCCCTCCACAGCGGTTGTTTAGTGAGGCCGAAGCCAAGAAGAAGCACAGCAAGTACCTCTCCGCTACGGCTGGTTTAGGTTCGAAGTCATGGAACTACCTTGGCGAAACTTACATCGATGGTTTCTTGATCAAGGACATGAAGGTCCAGCATTTAATCACGAAGAACGTCAACCCCCGGCTCGAGGAAGTTACCATGTTTGCCCGCGATTCTGAAAACGGCACCTCGAATCTTGACCTCGCGTCTCTTGCAGAAACCCTCAAGAATTCTACGGCAGAGGAATCATATATTCCTGGAGACCCCGTGGAGGTGTTCAAGGGTGAACAGCAAGGTCTTATCGGCCGCACTAGCTCCACTCGTGGAGATATTGTGACTATCCTGGTAACGGAAGGCGAACTGGCAGGCCAAACTATCGAAGCCCCTGTCAAGACACTCCGTAAGCGCTTTAGGGAAGGTGACCACGTCAAGGTTATTGGCGGAAGCAGATACCAGGATGAGTTGGGCATGGTTGTGCAAGTGAGGGACGACACAGTCACCCTTCTCAGCGATATGAGTATGCAGGAGATTACTGTCTTTAGCAAAGACCTCCGTTTGTCCGCAGAAACTGGCGTGGATGGGAAATTGGGCATGTTCGATGTTCATGATCTCGTACAGCTAGAGTGAGTTACTACCTCTTCTCTGATACTTGTGCTTTTTTTCAAGCTAACTGTCGCAAAATAGTGCTGCTACTGTCGCTTGCATTGTCAAGGTTGATCGCGAATCATTACGAGTCCTGGATCAGAACGGTTCTATCCGCACTATCCTCCCTACGCAAGTCACCAACAAGGTCACCCCGCGCCGAGACGCTGTGGCTACAGACAGGAACGGGGCTGAAATCCGACATGGCGACACCGTTAGAGAAGTATACGGCGAGCAGAGAAACGGTGTAATCCTTCATATCCATCGCTCATTCCTGTTCCTGCACAATAAAGCCCAGGCTGAAAACTCGGGTATCGTCGTTGTGCGCACTACCAATGTTGTTACAGTGTCTGCGAAAGGAGGCAGGTCTACAGGTCCGGATCTCTCCAAGATGAACCCGGCTCTGATGGGGAATGGTGCTCCAGGTAATATGATGGGACCTCCCCCATCAAAGAACTTTGGACGGGACCGACTTCTCGGAAAAACAGTCTTGGTTAGGAAGGGGGCTCTCAAGGGTCTGATGGGTATTGTTAAAGACACGACCGATGTCCAGGCTCGCGTAGAGCTTCACTCAAAGAACAAGCTTGTGACGATCCCTAAGGAGCTCCTTGTTGTCAAGGATCCCGTTACTGGCCAAACCATTGACATTTCCCGCGGCAGAGGGGCGCCACGGGTTCCTCAAGGTGGTTCAGCTGCACCACCATCCGGCTGGCATGGCGGTCGTACTCCTATGGCCGCCGCCGATTCTTCAAGAACACCGGCCTGGGGTGGTGCTACTTCCTCCAGAAGTAAGTTTTTCAAATTTTTGTTAATACAACCATACGGCCTCTAACATAATTTCTGTAGCACCTGCTTGGGGCGGTGGCCTTGGCTCTCGCACACCTGCATGGAAGGCCGACGGATCACGAACTTCTAATCCATATGACGGCAGTCGCACAGCTTACGGAGGCGGAGGTGCAGGATCACGCACACCGGCCTGGAATGCAGGAGCACGAACACCTTATGGTGGCTCCGGCTCCGGCTCAGGTTCCAGCGATTTCGATGCCTTTGCAGCTGGGTCCCGAACTCCCGCCTGGGGTGGCGCCGTCTCTGGCGCCGCCTCTGGCAGCCGTACTCCAGCTTGGTCGGCAAGCGGCTCAACCAGTAACAAGACATACGACGCCCCGACACCGGGTGCGACCTACTCAGCTCCCACCCCGGGCGCGTACGGTGGTGCACCCACACCCGGTCTCTCAGCACCTACACCCGGAGCCTGGGCTGACAGCGCACCGACGCCGGGTGCCTACAATGCGCCGACTCCGGCTGACTTTGGCGATCGTCCATACGATGCACCGACGCCAGCGATGGGTGGGGCTGCCGCTACACCGGGCGCCGGCCCGTACGGCGATGCAGACGATGGCGGTCCCCGGTACGAAGAAGGAACGCCCAGCCCTTGAATGCATATTTCGTTTTCTGTTAGGGATTTTCATGACTTTACAACCAAAACGGCGCATTGCATGTTCATTTCTATTCCTCATCTATTGATGTTTTCTTTTATAGGTGACTTTAGCTACCCTTTAGTACTATCCTACATTGTATTATCAATCTATCAACATACAAACGTGTTTCATCACATCGGAGGATAACCTGGGATGGGGAATTGTTCTTAGATAGACTAAACAACTTATTGAAATTCTATCACCGCCCTTGGCTCGCAAGCATGCTCTCACTCTCTCGGTAAACCACCGTTGAGAGAATGTGAACATGCAAAAGATATCGTATTTATATTGATCAAAACAATAACCCCCCTTCTTTTCCGGCTCATCACTCCCTTGTTGCCATTCGTTTAATAAAATAGTAGGTATGAAGATATTAAAACATGAATGGAAAAAAGGCAAAAAAACAAAAAGAAAGGATATGGAACCTAAGTATTGACTTTAATCATTTCCCTCTTTCTTTCTCCAGTAATGAAGTGAAACATGAAAACCTGTAGTTGCAAATGCAACCTTCAACCATAGTACTCCCATTCCTTTCTTTCTTCTCTTGTCAACCCACTTTCCTTGACTCTTCCGAGCCACCATTGGGATCCAATCCAACTGATATCAAGGGGTAATTTGAACGGCTTAAAAAGGAAATAATAAAATACCGACCTGAGTCTTATCTATGTCATAATTGAATCTGCTAAAAAAAACCAGAAAAAAAAAGTAAAAACAATACCAAAGTAGATAAAAAAGAAACGAAGAAAGAAACAAGATGCACTACCGGTTATTTCCAGCAGGTCTATTCCGGTACTGCTCGTGCCAGGATGCGTATATTGTCAAGGAGACCCTTTACGAGATCTTCGTATTGGTTACTGGGGTCACCAGCCATGGCGAGTTGACCCTGGCGGCGAATTTCGGCGGCCGAGACTTCGACTTCAAGCTCGTGTTCAAATTCGCCTTTTGCAGAGGGCTGCAGGAAGAAGTGAATTAGTACAAGAACAAATAGCAAGAGAACGGGAATGGGAATAGGCAACATACTTCAGACCTAGCAACTTGTGTCAAATCGACCTGGTACGCCAAATGTCGGTAGCTCATGCGGTCTTTATTCCGATCGCTGGCTCCTCGGCCTGTATCAGCTGGCGGGAGATGAGAGATATCACCGTCGTAGTTCATTTCTAGGTTGACACTGACACGCCAATCGACACAGGTGCGAGGACTGTAGATATCGAGGTCTGCAACTCGGCATTTGACAATCTTCGCGAGGACTTCGCCTGTCCGTTGGTCAACAGTGACTCGGACTCGGGGCTTGTGGCGCGGGTTTAGGTTTTGTCGGATAATGGGTGGCAGGTCGGAAGGGGAGACCTCGTAAAAAGAATCTCGTTCCTTTTTGTGGGCATATGAGAGGAGGATCCGTCCAGGGTTTGCTTGAGGCATAGAACCCTTCACAGTTTCATTGAGAAAATTGTTCATAGCCCGATGTTGTGCCTGGAAAGAAGTCAATTCTGATGAACTACCTGTAATCGGGGTGAATCGAAAAACATGTCAAGTGTAAGTAGGGGATAGCAAAGGAACGTACTTGTGTCATATTGCTTTCAAAATTTGTTCGAAGTCGGGAGTTGTCACGATTTATGACACTTTCAGTCTGTATTGGCAACTGGAGCCTGTCCCCGCGATCAAGATCCATTAGCTGTCCCAGCTTCGCTTCGATTTCGATGATTGCGCCTTGGCCTACAGCAGTCGCACCAGCAGGGCCTGCCAAGGCATCATTTCGGAGAACCACGTGTTGAAAGAGGAAGTCACAAACAACCTTGGTGATTTCTTCGTGCGGTATGAATCCGGTAATGGATGGTTCCCAAGGCCCCAGGCTCTTCAGCTGTGGCGGTTCTGCTGGCTGTGATGGCTGTGATGGCTGTGATGGCTGTGATGGCTGTGATGGCTGTGATGGCTGTGATGGTTGTGATGGCTGTGATGGCTGTGATGGTTGCAATGGTTGCGACGACTGCGAGGAAATCGGCGGACCGTTCGCAACTGAATCTTCTCGCTTTATCATCTTTGCTGGGGGAGCATCCTGTGAGACTGTATGCTGCCGTTGGAACCACGGGTCCTGTGGCGTATTTCTAATATGTTTGGGAACCGGCGGCAACAAATTCGGGATCATTGGGCATTTTCCCTTTGTGCGGATTGATCGTTGGGCGAAAATAGGTGGCTCATTGTATCGTCTTCGCTTCGGTTTAGGAGGTTGAGGGCTCGAATTGGCGGGGCTCAATTCTGACGCAAAATTCGTCTTTCGCGGGTGCTGCGGCCCTGACTTTCCCTTCGGGGATACATTCGCAACAGGCCCCAGTGATCGCGGAGGGCTATTGACTTGCGTTGCCGTTGGTCCAGTTGAAGCTGCATGGGCGTGAGAGTTCTGCGTAATAGGTCGATTGTTTTGCGCAGCTATTCCATTTTCCCTCTCAGTCGGTTGCGCAGAGACTGCATGCTCACCAGCGCCTGCCACGCTGTCGCGTCGCGTCCCTGAGGAAAAGGCTGTTTTCGGACTAACACTCTCATCAGACTCCCTTCCCCCAGTTGTGCCCGATGCGCGCCGGGGTGCGCCATCGAAGGTCTTTGAATCGTATCGCATAGGTCGCGAAACCGCGGTTGGTGACATGTGCATCTGAACATCCTGCCCGACCCATGGACTAGATGCGCGATTCGAGAGGGAATCGTGCCCTGACGACTGAGGGCGCGCAGACGATGGAGTCGAGTGATGATAGAGAGCAGCAGCGGAACCTCGCGGCGTACCAGGAAGCGATCCTTGTGCCGGGGGTGAAAATTGCTGGGACGGATATGAATGGTGGGCGGAGGCTGGAGGGCTCTCTCTATGGGGGAATGAGTGCGAGGCGGAGGAATAAGGGGTCAGAACAGACTGGATAGATTGCGACCGCTGAGCAGCGACAGGGGAAGGTTGGTGCGAAGGAGGATGTTGTGGATGATGGTAGGGGACAGGCGCGGCGAAGGAGTCACGCGAAGCAGAGGGCTCGTAAGCCGCGGGAGGTGGACTGTGGCCGCGATGAGATTGTGCGCCCGCATTCAGAGATGATGTAGCATTATACTGGTAAGGAGACTGTAGTGGGCCGTAGGAGGAACCTCTATCTGGGGAAGTTTGGGCGCGCTGAAGCGGCGGAGGTTGCGATGGCCCGTTGGGATAGCCAGATGGGTAGGAAGAGGAGGATGACGACGACGGAGGCTGGTCGTGTGCTGGATAGAGTGGTTCAGAGGGTTTACGAGAAAGTTGCGACGGCGATTGATGAGACGGAGGCGACGGAGGACGGCGTGATGTGCCAGCGGCATCGCTGTTCATAATAGTGCGCAAATCCATGGTGGCGTGGGTTTTTTTTCCAAACTGACGAATGCGAGGAGAAAGGATCGGACGGGCGCGAGTTGGCGAGAGACAAGACACGCCCCCTTCCACAACACCCCGGAGCGGATGATGGCGACTTGGTGCCTATCAATGACGGAGACGAGGAAGGGGGGGGGATGGCGATGACGACGAAGACATTTAGGGGATGAAAGGGGTGCGCGAGACGAGATGATGGTGAAGGACAGCAGATCGATAAGAGGAAAATGAAAGGAAGATCGATGAAGAAGTTGCGGATCTGGTTGTGGGAGCCTGGGAGGTGAGATGAAGCCAATCGACAGCAGCAGTAGTAGTCCGTCGTCAGTAGATGACCCGCAATCGATTCTGGGGCATGGCAAGATATAATGGGATGGAGGAATGAGGAGGATGGTGTTGTTCGAGCACACGAGACCAATCACCACTATTTCATCCGCTATACTACGGTACAGTTGTCCTACACTTCTACTACGGATTATCAGAATTGGGAAGCTGCAAGTACCACACTATTGTACTATGCATATTCAATTACACTTGGCACACTTTCTGCATGCTAATTATATCCTAACAAAGAATCAAAGCCCAAATGACGAAAGCTGTCTTTTTTTTTTGTCTTGGAATGTTGGATGTTGGAAGTTTTCTGCCCGGCGGTGGGCTTAAGATCATGTGATCCAGTCTCGTTATTTCTGCCGTGAAGCACCGCCCACGTGTAGGTCACTGCCGGATTGGGAAGCTGCGATCGAAACCCGTCACTGCCATCCTGGCACTGGGCAGCATCACTTATTGGAAGACCGAACAACGTGCAATGCAATTGGCAGAAAACAGTCCAGGTGTCGACTTCGGTTCTTAATCCCTGGCGCGAAACGGGATTGTCGGTGCAACGGGCGACGAGTCTCTTGGAGTGTCCTCCATTGCCCTCTAAAAGCGCACCGGTAATAATGGTGAAACGTCGCGTCTCTTAAAATCCTCCGGATCGACACTCGCCATTTGGCCTTAACTTCCTCAACCTCCCCTCCGCCCCGTCCCTCGATGTTTTGCTTACTCTGCAGTCTGCATATTTCAGTCTCCTGCACATTACTGCGCTCTGATTTCATGAGCGACTGAAGGCCTCCATAACCTGTTCGGTTTTGCAGCTGTCAGATGCGACCACCGATGACGAATCCCGGACCCATATCCGCTCCCCGTCGCAGATAAAAAAGACTCCACTATCGCAGCAACTCTACATATAAGACCGCGCACTTGGGTATTTCGCACCGTCGCCCTGAACAGAGGCCCTGCATCTACTCAACGCCATCCTCCCCTCCGAAATGGACGTCGAGAAGGAGACGTCATCGTCTCCTGCGATCCACAATGTCCCTTTAAATGACGTCGAATCCGGCCTCAATCGTGAACCCCAGAATCGAGCTGTCGCGTGGCCGAGTCTTAGAAGCTTTTCCGCCTCGGATATTCTGTCTGACCCATCAAAGCTATCTCCACTGGTAGAACACTTCCGCGAAAATTGGCAGGATTATTTGGAAGACTGGTTCACTAAGTTGGGCATACTTATCACGCCAAGCTACCTACAACACTTGGTCGGTGGTCAGCCGCCCCCGCAGACAAAACTTCATGCAATCGCTGCACTGGATGGTTTGCGAGGATGGGCCTGTTTGCTTGTCTTCAATTTCCACTTCCTATTCACCTATACTTGGAAGGTTGCGGTTGGGTGGGGTTTCAACAATGAAAACTTCTACTATTACCAGTTACCTATCATCCACGTCTTAGTCTCGGGCCATATTATGGTCGCCATATTCTTCGTTATATCAGGCTACGTTCTTTCCTATAAGCCGCTAAAGTTGATCCGCAGCGGGGCTTGGGAAGACACATTTGTTACCATGACGTCCTCGACATTTCGACGAGGCCTTCGCCTTTATATCCCATCCATCATCGGCATCTTGCTAGTACTGATTGCCGTACGCTTGGGTGCATATAACTACTCCCAAAAAATTCTTTTTGAGGGTCACACTATCAGAGGCACGAACGAACAGCATCCGCCGATTATGGTCAGATCTCTTAGCAAGCAGTTGTGGGACTGGTATGCTACGATTGCACGCCTAATGGACCCATTCGACTGGGCCCTCTATTATAATAACTACAACCCCCACCTCTGGACAATCCCCGTCGAATTTCGCAGTTCTATTGTCCTCTTCCTCACTATCCTCGCAACATCGCGCGTCAAAACGGCGGTGCGTATCTCCCTAGTGGCTACCTTGGTATGGTTTTGCATGCGCTATGGCCGGTGGGATATGGTACTTTTCCTGTGTGGTATGCTCATGGCCGAATCGGACCTAATCCAAGGTCTTTGGGAAGCTTCCCCAGCCTCTTCTGAAGGTAACAAAGAGAAGCGGACGTGGAACTCCCTTGCTAACGGCACATCGCCACGCTCTAATGGCCGTTTTGGCCTGTTAAGCTCTAAACGCTGGATAGCTCTCCTCCTCCTAGGATTATATCTAGGATCTACGCCAAATACCGGCTACAAGTTCACTCCTTTCTTCATGTGGACATGGCATATTACTCCGAAAACATACCCAGAGCCGCATCGCTTTCCGCAAACAATAGGTGCACTCATGATCGTCTACAGTATCAACCATTCAAAGGACATTCAAAAGCTTTTTACAAACCGTCTATCCCAATATCTCGGCAAGATCTCCTTTGCCTTTTATATCGTCCACGGGCCCATCCTCCACTCATTAGGATACTCACTCATGCCCAGCATCTGGCGTATCACAGGCAAGGAAACAGACTTTCAGTATTGCCTCGGCTTCTTCGTTGGTTGGGTTGTCTGTCTTCCCATTTCGCTTTGGGCAGGTGACCTTTTCTGGCGGATGGTTGACGTCCCAAGTGTGCATCTATCGCGGTGGATTGAGAGTAAGGTACTTGCTCAGACGACTGGACGAGAAAAGCAGCAAAGATCCGCTTAACATGTCGTTTTACTTATGCGTGTCCTTTCTTGTGTATGTGTATGTTTGATATATCTTGCATTAGCGGGCGTATTGAATATTTTTGTTCTTGTTGGCCATGTTTACCCGTGCTCGCTGTGGAGAGTTCAGTTCATTGTTTTCTTGTCCTCCGTCACGCAGCATTTGTAAACCCAAAGGAAATTGTTAGCTGTTAGGTCGAACGTCTTATACACCTTCAAATACAGGAAGTGTCTGTTAATGACAGGCAACGTGCAATGATTCAATCATTCATTCGTATACTCATACCAGACCGTACCTATGCCAGGTGACAACCTAACACGCTCTAAGGACATATATGATTCAAGCTTGGTAAGACCAGATCTTTCTGCGTCATCTCGTAAAGAGCCAATAACAGAGGAAGAGAAGGAAAAATGGAAGCGAAATATCAAAAAACGCAAATCAGATGAGTAAGATGCAAGACATTTGAGACGGTATAAATAAGAAAAGAGAGAAAGAAAAGTAAATGATACGGCGTCTAATGGATATCAATAACTTTTTTTTTTTTCCCTTTTTGGCTTTCTTGTTTCATAGCGCAACCCCCCAAACCCCTCGTCCTCCGCAAACGCCTAACCAGTCACGAGGGTGACCGGAGTTTGTGGTTCCGGCTTGCGGTGACCAGCTGATGTTGGAAATCTCGTAGTCGCATTGCCATGCAGCCGCGGGGCCGCGTTCGGTGGTTGTAGAGGGTGCACCGGGGTGTTGTACCCCTGGTGGCACAGGGGTAGAGTTGTTCTGATTAATAAGATCCCAGAGAAGGACAAGACAATCGTCCGCACCAGATGCGAGAACGCCGCGCCGATTGGGGGACCACTCGACGGAATTGAGAGCAGCAGAGTGACCCTTAAGTTCGAGAAGTGCTTGGCCCGGTTGGCGAACATCCAATACCCGGACTATGTTGGAGTCTTGGGAGAACGTTGCAAGAAGATGGGCATCGTGTGGCGATGCTACATTTGTCAGTACGATGTTTCGACGCACGTAACCGATAGCGGCTTACCCGATATGCGCAACAAGGGCGGAGGCCAACTGCTGGCCGGTGCGGAAGGGCTTCCATTTCCAGGGCTCATCACCACTAAACAACATATTGTCAGTTCTGAACCACCAATAAGACACTAAAGAGACTCACTTTTCTCATTCTTATCCGTCGGCTCGTATATAATCGTGCTGTGTTCCAAGCTCCGGAGATCAAACATGCGCACACTTCCGTCAGCGCCACAGCTGACAAAAACATCCACACTATTGGCACAAAAGCGCACGTCATATACTTCCTTGTCGTGCGCAATAAGCTGTGTCTTTGCCGTCAAAGTCGGGATATCCCAAATTGTGCATGTTGTATCAATGCTAGAGGTGATGATCAAACTAGGAGATATCGTATTCCAATCTAGAGACGTAATAGGCGCGGTATGCTCGGGAGACTTCGAGTTTGAAAGCAACGCCAGCGGTGAAAGTTTAGCCGTAGGCGCATCTCTTTGGCCTGGCTGACGGGTTATGGAGTTGGAGCTGTGTTGGGACTGCGAGTTCGGCAGTGACCATAGCCGGAGATGATCTCCAGAGGTGGCCAAAAGGTCAGTAGACTGCTTTTGGGATGATGGAGGTTCCCAAAGAATGCGAGTGACAGGATATGAGTGGGTAGCTTCAGCGGTTTTCACGTATTCCAGCTTAAAATCACCGGGGGCTGCATCAGGGGTATCAGTGTCAGGATATGCCAAGTGGGTGTCAAGAATTTGTATCTAATGCAACAAGGTTAGACTTAGGATCCTATCGAGGGGTATTTTTCTTTTTTTTTTTTTTCGCCCGCGTCAATTAACTTACATAGTTATGATGGTCTTCCAAATAGCTTCCTAGAGCGATTTTTCCGCCGAAGGAGCCAGGATTCCCCGAGACCGGCCACTTACACCAGTCAACGGCATAGATCGGCCATGGGGTAATATAGTTGCTGTTCGTAGGCACTTGGTTATCAGCGCTATTGAGAGGTGCTGCACCTGCATTCGTGATATGGTCGCTGAGAAGGTCTCCTGGGGATCGGATATCGGCCAAGCCTAGAGGAGAATATTTAGCGCCCTGAGGGGTTGGCGGCTGGAACCCAGTGTTTGGAGAGGATCCGGGAGGCCTGTATCCTGCTGGGCTTGACCTGGAATGTCCATGAGAATTGGCGGCGTTAGAGCGCGGAGTAGACGATTGAGGATGCGGCTGGGATTGCTGTTGTTGCACTTGGGTAGATAACTGGGGCAATGTAGGAAGTACGGACGGAGCTGTATTTATGGACACCGCTGGGGGTCGATTGGAAGGATTTCCCGGTTGGAGGGCACCAGGCAGCGCTCCCCCGGTTCCACCGCTATTGCCGCTTCCATATTGGTTAGGCTGGGAGCCCGAGGGATGGATATTGATAGATGGAAGGTTCGTGTCGGGGGTCGTTGGGTATTCATGGGACATTGATTGTCGCGGAATTGCGCCAGATGACGAGTTTCCCGATGGAATGTGAAGCTCTTCGGGTTGACGGCTATAGATAGTCGACCGTCTGGAGTCGAAGGGCTGCGCGTGGTTTGACATATCGACGGCGGTGGTGGAAAGGAGGATACTGTGGGAAGGTGGACGCAGGACCACTGCAGAGCAGCGGACACTCTACAGCACAACCCTGTTTGTGTGGTTTATCGGTTCTAATGGTAACTCCGATTAGAGTCGTGCGGATTGGAAGGTGGTCTTCTTCCTAGTATGGGCAGCAAGCGGCAAGGTCGTAAAGAGCCCCGACGACACTAAGAGGATGTGGGGTCTGGGTCACGCCAAAACGAAGGACTTAGTGGGATCAATGAAGCACGCCCCAGCAGGACGGGATGCGACAGGGCTGAAATGGCAACCAACAGCACAGGGAAGGAGGGGATGGAGGAAGGAGGTAGGTAGAGCTCGAGGTCATCTTGGGCCGTTCAGTTGATCTCCGCCAACCAAAGCTGGAGTCGAGTCGCTGCCCGTGATGCTGACTCATCCAGATAGTATCACGAAACGGTAACTTTGGTATTTTACATCAACCGCGGTCGTTCCTCGGCTGCTTGATGCGCCCTCGTTGCTTCATTTTTGTTCTATTTTCCCGGCCATTTCTGTTCTTTGCGCCTTATTTATTCCATCCGAAAACTACTCGTTCGATATTTTGAGAACTACGTGTTTGCCGCTCCCAGTCCATGCGCGATATTCCCTGAAATTCCCGTACCGTTTGTCTCCGTGGCGGGCTTCCCCTCCTTATCTTGAGCTTCCCCGCGATGGCTTCAGATCCCATCTCCCCGCCATCGGCATTGCTTCTACTACCGCCTCCTCCGTCCATCTCTTTCGATCAATTCACGGCCGTCTACGAGCCCATATTGTCTAAAGTATTTTCCAATCTCCTCAATGCACTCAATGGTTTAAATCGCACCGCTTCTCTGGAAATCGCCCTTGCATTGCCTGGCCTCCAATCGCCGTCATGCCAACCACCAACGAGAGCATTTTCGAGCCTTCAGCGCATAGTGGAGCATGCCTACAGGCTTATTGGGATGGTATGCATAGAACGCAATATCGAAATGGAGGCCCCCGGTGGCATCGACTCGCGCGTGATTTTGCTTGATTTCGACTCTGTTCGAAACGCATCGACTCTATCCACAAACCTGCAATGCAACGGTCCAATAGTCGACGTGAAGACATTGGCCACATCGGGGCGCCTATGGGAAAATATCTTCTATCCCAATACTCCGGTAGGTCAGGATCTGGCAACCGCATTCAGTAGTTTCTACACTCCAGCCAAGACTCCTAATGGTGGAACGCTGCAATCGATCGCAGGAACACCTCAATGGACACCCAGTGAATCATTGGTAGTACCCGAAGAGACAATCGAGGGTGCATTGCACCACTCAGTCATATTAGGAGGCACCTTTGATCACTTCCATATCGGACACAAACTCCTCCTCACGGCAACTGCGCTGGTCTTACAACCTGCAGGTACGGAACGCCCCGGGCAGGAAAGGGTAATAACGGTCGGGGTGACCGGGGATGAGATGCTGAAGAACAAAAAGTATGCTCAATTCCTAGAGAATTGGGATGAGCGGTGTCGGAGTACGGGGGCCTTCTTGACCTCGATCATGGACTTTGGTCCTCCCGAAACGAACCCACCACACATCGAACAAATCTATAAACCGGGTCCGAATGGAAGAGCCATGATAACGAGGATTCGACCCGGGATAACTTTGAAGATGGCGCAAATACTGGACCCATATGGACCGACCATTACAGAAGAGGATCTAACTGCCTTGGTTGTCTCCAAAGAGACACGCTCAGGCGGCGCGGCCGTCAATGAGGAGCGAGCCAAACGCGGGTGGAAGCAGCTAGAGGTGTTCGAAGTTGATGTGATTCATTCCGGGGAGATTCCGGCAGAAGGCGTTGAGGATTTTGCATCCAAGATAAGCAGCACGGACATCAGACGAAGGCGAATGGAGCTAGCGATGATATAATATGCGCCAACAGTGTACGAGTGATAGTGTATGTATATAGGAGTCTCGGTCCCTACTGAGCGTGATAGCCCTTCTGAAACATCAACATCAGCGCAGAGGGGAATAATTAATATGGTAGATATCTGAAGACCGAGTGCATGTGTATGCCTCATTTTAATTTCCAGGGATCATTCTCCTTGGAAGCGCCGTTCCCGGTCTCGGAGGCCGCATAAAGTGGGATGCAGAGAGTGAGTTGTTCGGCCACGTTGGGGGGGACTGGATAAACGAGCACTTTGACCCTCTGATCCTAAATTACCTAAAGAAGACTGACGATCTCATCGAGGTGTCAGCGGGCGAGAACCATTGGAGAGCAGGCCGTTTGGGTGTTATCTCGGCCGGTGTTTGGGAAAGCGCCTGCTGGGTGGTGGTCAGTGGCCAGTGGTGAGACTTCCCATTCACAGACTCACGCGTTCCTCCGTCCACTCCATCTCTCCATCTCGAAGACCACCCTCCCAGGCCTCAACCCTGATTGGAACCGTCAGGGAGAATTTTCGATCCGATCCTGCACAAGCTGGCTGTTGTCATTCCCGTGTCTGTTCCACAGCAGGCCCCTAGATGCCAGGGGTTGGCGATGGACTGCCCGTCAAGGCCCGTCCAGTGCCAGGACTAACCAAGGGCTGGGAGCTCCAAGACGAGTTGATTCGCTTCGCGCGGCGGGGTTTCATGCAGTAGTCGAGCTCACTGCTGCAGGCCTTCCACCGTCATGTCGCATTGTCTCGCATCGTCTCTTCGAATCCTTTCCTGCCAACCACTGCTCCCAAGCGCTGGCTGACGCTCTTCCTTTCCCCGCCCGTCGCTCCTCCGTCAACCATCAACACCTCCACCACACTCCACCACCACCCAGCGCAAGTTAGCTCTCGCCCTCTCTGCCAATCCTTCTGCTCTCCTTCCACCTTTTCCTGCAGGTTCGCGCTGGGTATCCGCATGCTGTTTCGATCATGTGACTTAGGTGTGCCAGCGTTCGTCCAATGTTCGTCCTTCGGTTGGCCCAGACGAGTCGCCCTGGGCGTCACTAGATTTTAGATAATGCCGATGACCCTCGACAACCTAGTCGGCGGGACTGGCGATGTGGGACTTTTGGACATTTCGTCAGACATGCCTATGTGCTGCAAGCGCTGTGTCTGTGGCCCGCCACCTATTATTTGGTTCTGCTGCAGTTTATACCAACTAGAAGCTCTGTGGCCGTTGAAACCACAATAAAGGAGAGGCAGACAGCCACGCCGGAAGTAAGAGAGCGACAGACAAGATGCATCGTCTCTTGAAGATATAATTCAAAAGACGCGTCCTTTTTCTTTTGCCCCTTTCCCTGATCTCTTGCTCTGTCGCCTGCTCTATCTTGTTTGCTTTTTGTCGTCTACTTCTTCTCGGGACTTTGCTGTTTTTTTCCCTACGAGTAATGCTCTGCAGTCTTCCGTCGCCGCACCTCTTTGCTTATTTCTTCTTCAAATCACTTCTATTTCTGCCCCAGCCTGCCCTCCTGGTTTTTTTCTCCAACATTGTGAAACTTGAGAGAGCCGGCCGGACTCTTCCCCTTCAGCTCCCCATCTAGTCGCCTTGGTTTCCATGCGATTGCGAGGAGTACGAGTGGCCGGACACGCGGCTGCCACGCTGTGCGAAAACCATGACGGAGAACCCGCGACGCATCGAGGACTTAGCAGACGAGCTGATCAGTGATATCCTCTCCTTTCTTCCTGGTGCAGAAGATCTATCCAGCACGTCTTCGCCCGTTAACTTACACGACATTCCACCAGCACTTAATGGGCGAGGTGCTCACATTTACGGCGAGGGATCTGAACTGGGTCGATTCCGACTGGTCTGCAAACGCTTTCTTCGCATAAGTACTCCGAGCAAGTTTGACCGCTTCAATCTTCGATTCTCGCGAGGAGGGTTCCGGAGATTGGAGGAGCTCCTAGACATGCAGCTGGCCTGCCATGTTCGGTCTTTTACGTACATGGTGCGACCTTTCTACCAAGGAAGCGGTAACCGTCTCTTGAATATGCAGCCCTCGCTATTACTGGGCTCAGAGACCTGAAGAATTCTAACACCATAATCTAGGATGGTCACAATTCCTCGCCGAAATTGATCCAAACGAGCTCCCGTCCGTCGACGCCCATAGAGCACGACTTCAAGAACAAATAAATATCATTGGTGGCAACCTCGACCGTGAGCTGCTGCAAAGAGCGATAGTTGCGTTCTCGTCCCTTCAGAAGGTTAAGCTTCTTCGACTGCAGGACGAAGCAGACGAACGTTTACTGGACCATATGCGTGAGCATGAACGCCGGGTGGACGAAACTCTAGCTCTGGACTGGGAACCAGCTTGCAGCAGAGCCGTCACCAACCTAGGTCTGTCCTTACTCGCGTCCAATTGCACCTCTGTTCGTTTCGTTGGGCCTCAAATCGACCCCAATGCGACGGCCAAACTACTGCAGACTCCATCAGCCACGCTCTCCAATCTTGGGGCGCGATTGACCTGCCTAGACGTCACTTTTTATGCCAAGGCAGACATAACAAGCCACATGGACGTCCTATCTCAGGCCTTCCATGACTTCTTCCACGCTGCAAAGAACCTGGAGACCATACATTTTGGTTTCGCAACCGCCGTTCCTTTGGATTTATCCCTAGACCGGGTCTTTCACAATATCCAGTGGAAAAGACTACGCACCCTTAGTATCCAGGGCTGGCGGCTAACGTCCCACGAAATTATCACGCTCGTTCGCCGTCACCGCCGGCAACTCCGCGATATTCGCCTCGTCGGTGTCTTCCTCCGCGGTGGGGGTCACTGGCTTGATGTTCTCTCCGTGCTACACGATGAAATGGATGAGATAGAGCGCATCAATTTACGTGAAATCAATTACGCCAGTCATGCTGATGCCACCTACGGTCTTAACGGCCATGGCAATGGGTCAGCTGGGTATCAGGACCCGCTTTCCATCCTTTTTAACCATAATATCATGGCACATACACTCTCGGGCCCTTCTCCCTCGTTCTACCACCAACCGGTTCTCAACACAGACCACCTGAATTCTGCCTCCCGAGGCTATACACGCCACTCGTTCCACGCCTCAATCCTAGAAGGGCTAAGGAATCGGTCTGTAGATGAGCTTGGTGATAATGGGGTATACGTAACACATGAACAGAGACAACTCTGGGAGGCCTGGGTTTTGTCTAGCACACGCAAGGTTTCTCGGAGGAAGAACTAATTAAAATATCGGGAGGTTTCAATGATGGTGTGGAATGTTTAGCGTGCTGTTCTGTCCTATCTCGCTTTGTATCTTAATAAGTCGTGACTCGTGGCCCTATGGTGCGCTAAGCAGAGGGGGTTTGTCAGATGAATCAATGAATCCTATGATCTTTATGTGAGTTTATGATATTATAGTATGTGATAGATGCATATAACGCGGTTGCTTTATTCTGGGTCGGACCTATACAAGATAGAATGCACCGATGTACAACTACGTGAATACCGAGGGAAAAAAAAGGAGAAAAGAAAAAGAAAAACAGTGGAGAATATGGAAATAGAAATAAGTAGTTTTTTCTAAGAAAATGTGTTTGTTTGCTGAGAGTATTCAATGCAAGTGAAGCATAAGTCTTTTCCATATCCGGGTTCCAACGAAGTACTAGCCAGTCAGTAACTAATAGGTATCAGGCAACTATAGCTGAAAGACGGGAATAACAAAGGAAAATAGAAGGGAACATATGTTGATATGCTCAGGTGTAACGACAAAAAAGCGAAATGGATATATAGCAAAGGAATAATCCCACAACCATGGGTTAGATTGTGCATAGTCATATACCGCCAACAGGGGGGCCCTGATCTAAAGGAATCGCAGCGGCAGAAGCCTGACCAGAGCTCGGGGGCTTCGTACTCCGTTCCCTCATTCGGCGACCTTCCATAAGTCCGCGTAGACCACGCTTTTGGAGCCCAATGACGCTACTGAGGTCTCCTGTCCAGACTTCGATGTCGGCGTGTGTACCACGACGGCGACGAGGTGCGCGGGATGGGTCAGCCGATAGGCCCTCGGAGTCAGAGTGGTCGTAACTAGTGGCTGAGGCGGAAGAGGTGCTTGCGTTACTAACGGAGTCGTCACGATCACGTCTCTGGCGACGGCTGAAGACGTTGGTGTTGATGCGGAGAGGAACGCCGCGGGAGCCCCCAGCACTGCTGCTTGCAACAGATTGGCTGGAGGTGCCGTGTTCGGTGTCGGAGGAGTCGGAGTTCAAACGACTATCATTAAGTGACATGGAAGCAGCCGCGTTGGCGAGTTCGCTAGCGGCGTGAGCGCCGTTAAGGGCCTCCAGAGTGCCACCGGGTCCGCTGATGAATCCGGTGCCCCTACCACCCCCAGCAGCCATGGCTGCCGCGTTGAAAACAGCAGCGGCGTTTCGGCCATCTAGGACCTGGTGCAGTCGTTCCACTGCGGCTTCTAGGAGGCCATCTACCTGGTATGGTCGGGCGATCTGAAGCAAAGAGCAGAGGATCTGAGGAGTGCAGAGTGGAGATCCGACCGGCGGGAGGGACGAGGTATAGAGATAGAAAACAAGAACTTGAATGGTAAGGACGGTGTGTGGTAAGTATAATACGCGAGGTCGCGAGGTGGGGGGTAAGGTGTGGGCGGAGGGTAATTCGAGGTTGGCTAAGAGGGACTTTGAAGGGTTGTTGCCGTTGCTGGCGAGGGTTGTGGCGTTGGAGTAAGTGCTACCGTGGTCTAATGATGGTGTGATTGTTATACTCGAGTTGCGACTGGGGTACGGCTGCAACGAAGGCCGCAGAGTCGCTGAATCTGATGTTGAGCTATCAGACGACTCGCGGAGGAGTTGGATGAAGTACGGGCCCCATCTTCGACTAAGGATCCGTGAATTCACGGAAATCCGCTCCCCCCCTGCCGCTTGCAACTCCATATCGGCCATTTCAAAAACTGTCTGTGCAAGACGCCCTAGCTCAGAAGATGCAGCGGAGAAAGGTCGACCACCGGATGTAACTTGGGATAACTTGTGATGGAGAGATGCAGGGACAGCAGGTGCACTGTGCGAGCTGTATGCAGACGTCGGGGAGGTTCTACAAGGATTGTTATAGAGTCCGAATGCCTCGAGCTCAACCATACATAGATGAGTGAAGTTGAGACGACGGTGGTTGTAGTCCTCGACGAGATTACGCTTGCGATTCCCAAGAATGACAAATGTATTCCGCCTCGCCCACAGTACACCGCGGTTCCAGCTGCCATGCCCAAACACTGACCCACCAGCGTCGATACGGCCCCAGGTGAGACTCTTCAAGTCTAACGCCCAGAGCGCGTATTCTTGCTTCGAAGAGGTAAGGTAGGTACCGCTCACCACAAAGTGCCCGTTAATGACTGCCCCGTTGGGGAATCGCAGACCCGGTGGGGATGCCTGGCTCGGCATAGGCTTCTCAACAAGACGACCATCCGGCAGTCGTATTTGAAGCTCGAGTTTGACGTCCAGGAAGTTGTAGTTAGAGTAAATCAACATTGGGCAACCTGTAGCACTCGAATCTTCTGTAGGCTCAGGTGCATCTCTCTCGGCAGACGTGCTCCCAATGTCAGACAGCTTTATACCAGTCAATGGTGCAGCTACGCTCCTATAAGCGCCACAGCTTCTTCCCAAAGGACTTGTGTTTGTCCACTTCAAACTTCGGAGGTTGAATACGCTGATCTGCTCAATATAGTGGTTGGTGCTATCTTGGCCACCTACTACCACCATTTCGGCTCCACCAAAGCCATCAATATCCACACCGATCGAGCCCTGGTGAGGGTTGGAAGAAGCTGGATTGTGATGAATTGCCGAGAGCGGAGCACTCGCAGAGGTGAAATAAGCGCTAGAAGGAATGATAGTTGCGCAGTGCGCGTATCGCCCTTGAGGAGAGTCAAGGGTATTCACGCGAGTCCAGGACCGAGTTGGGACATCAAAGATGTGAATATCAGACATCACGACTACCTCCGGCTGAGAGTCATGTCCACCATTGTTTGCCGAGTCTGGAATAGGCGACATTCCACCATAGCACACTAGCTTATTGTCACCGAGAGCGCAAACACTGTGGAAATATCGGGGGCGGGGAATATCGCCAGAGGCTTCGATTCTCGACCAGTGACGCCGAATCAAGTCCAGCTCGTATATGTCCGACGTCAGATGGGGGCGAGATTTTGATAGGATACGGCCACCGAAGATATAGATCTTGTCGCCCAGGACGGTTGTAGTTGCTCCAACAAGAGGAGGGGGTTCGCGGCCGGAGGTGCGGCGGACATTGCACACAAGACCCGACAGATTGACAGGGTTGGAAGACGAATTTGGAGCCGGAGTCCCTGGAGACACTCCAGAGTGAGGATGTTCATCTCTGAAGGAGTCCAAATGGCCGAGGCTCGACTGGCTTCTCGACATCATCGTGGAAGCGGATGACCCTCCAAGCCGCAGCCGATCTTAAGGCAGGTCCCTCTTCCGAATGCCTGTATATTATTCACGCCACGCGAAAATTCCGTAAAACAAGTTGTTTTGTTGCAATATTTTTTGTTCGGCGAGCGAAGATCTGTGTCGGTTTCCAAGGCAGAATAGAATTCTTCCACGCGATCGTCTTCCCCGGGCTGACGTTCAACAGCTTATCTCCGTGCGCGGCGCTAGAAAAATCTCGAAGCGACAGGGGAGCATGAGCGTCGTAAGCAGGGACGAACAAGGCTACAACAGAATCACAACCGAAGGCGATCAGGGAATCCAGGAAATCACGCGATATCTCACACAAGCCGGTCTTGGTATTTGGTGTTTAAAATATAGCAGCCGGTTCGACCAGGTCAGGGGCAGGCGGGAGGACGAGAGAGCAATCGGTTGCACTCTTGGAGACTTCCCCGCCACTACCAATCCAGGCGCTTTGTTTCCGAGGAACGCAGACGGGGGTATGGGAGGCGGCTGGTTCAATTCGAAGGATAATATTTGGGAGGGTTCGTAAATTCGGGTTTCGCTTCTGTCTCGAAATCGGTGAGTGCCTAGCAGTCGCAAGGGGAATCAGTTGGCGTGCTCCAACCACCTGTCGAGGGGTTTCTAATGGATCAGCACAAGGAACCACGGCGATAGGAAAGAGTAAAACTGTGGGAGCGCTGGGCCGTACCAAGTCCACGAGGACGGGGTCGTACTCGTACTGGAAGAGCGGTGCGGAGCCTTGAACAAGGCGGTGTCTGAATCGACCGCAAGAGTTGAGTACGTAGCGAACTGTTGTTTGCTTCAAGCCCGTTGTGGAGAAGAAACCGTTAGACCGTCGACGGTCGCCTCGCAATGTTGACGCCAATTTACACTGACAGCTGAGGCTGAAAACACCAGCATGGAAAGGAAATGTCAAGCCTCTGGCCAGAAATCGGCGTAAATTACGGAGTAACCTCTGTATACTTATGCTTGTTTTTCAGAAGAATATACTCAAATCCCTCAGCAAGAGGACCTGCCAGGCACCACGAACCCAGTAAGCAGCCCTGAGGAAAACGCTCTAAGCGGCGATAATAGGGCCATAATTGTGGAATTTCAAGGCGGGGTATTACACTCGAGCAATCAGAAAACACTCTCGGCGCGCATTCTCTGAGGGCTGGGGCAGGTTGCATTTCTCGCAATGCAGTTTCGACGCCCGGTCTCATGCACGGTGACGAGTTCGCCTCCCTGTTCGCTCCGGACCCCAGCTGCCTCCAGGCTGCGACCAAGCGACGCCACAATAATTACTCCCTATTATCACGGATACAGTGGTATCATCATGGCCTCCCACGCTACGGTCTAGGCTTTCGGCTTGTATTTGTAGGCTATGCTTTGGCTTATATAGGCTTCCTCGGGCTGATCAAGTCCCAGGAGTTGGTAAGACTGTAATATACGTGGTTCATTGTATCATAAGGTATCAAAATAAACAAAATCCACTCATAAGATTTTATTCTCTTTTGCTGTTCCCAGAAAGCGCATGCCATAACCATCTGAGTCACAGTAGTATACCAACTACCCGTCGCTGAAATTTAACAGTCTCGGGCAGCTCGCACGGCATCGTATGTCCCAAATTACTCCTTCTTGACGTTGGTGAAGCGCAGGTAACTACAAAAACAAAGTAAATTAGCAATTGTCCGAAGTAATCCCACATAATATAACTCTCGGTGGGACTTACGGCTTGACAACGCGAACGTCGCCGAACTTCTTCTGAGCATCTTCGGTGGAAACGGGAGGAGGAACGACAACGTCGTCACCGGGGAGCCAGTTGATAGGGGTGGTGACACCGTGGTTGTCGGTGGTCTGGAGAGCATCAATGACACGGAGCACCTCAGCGGTGTTGCGGCCAGTGGAAGCGGGGTAAGTCAAGATAAGACGGATCTTCTTGCTGGGGTCGATGATGAAAACGGAACGGATGGTAAGAGCCAGGCCTATGAAACATATATTAGGAATTGCTCTAGTCAACATGCTCCTGGCGTTCACATACCCTTGGCGTCGACGTTGGTGGTGTCCTGGTAGTCAACCATGTCGAATTGGTGGGCAATCTTGCGCTCGGGGTCGGAGATGATGGGGAAGGTGAGCTTAGAGCCGGTGACCTCATCGATGTCCTTGATCCAGGCCTTGTGGGATTCGGTGCCGTTGGCGCTCTGCAAGGAGTCAGTGTATTCTAATGATACTATTAAAACAGCGGTGCCTACTCACAAGTCCAATCAGCTTGACACCACGAGCAGCGAACTCAGGCTCAAGCTTGGCGAAAGCACCGAGCTCGGTGGTGCAAATGGGGGTGAAGTCATCCTACAATAAAGCCAATATGTTAGCCATGTCACTTTCTACGTTCTCCGTAGCATATCGGTTGCCAATTCAGCGGTTGATGGCTACTCACGGGGTGCGAGAAGAGGACAGCCCAGCTGTTGCCAATGTAGTCGTGGAACTTGATAGGGCCGTTAGAGGTGTCAGTCTCGAAGTTGGGGGCAACAGAGCCGAGACGGAGGCTAGAACGGAAATCCAAAGTCAATTAAGGGGCCGAGAAAGGTACACATAGAAAGACTTACGGGGGAGCGCGTTCTTCGGCCATTGTAATGATATAGTCTGGAACCGGTATGGATGGGAGTAGAGCGGACACAAGGGGAGATAGATTCTAAGGCGGAATTATAGCAAAAACAGGGAGAAAAGGGGCAAAAGAGAAAGCTTCCCATTAATAAATAAGAGGACCCCGAGATGCTTCAATGCCCCTCGATGCGTTACCCCTCCATCCTCTCCCCTTGATCACGCAATTTATCCACCGCCTGCTTAATGCGGGTATATCGTGGCATCCCGATGGATGGGTGCCCCCACTTGGAGCTCGAAGAACGGTTCGCGGGTTGAAACTCGGGGCAGCATGCACCTCCCCTTCATTATTGGATCGTTCCTCCTTGGTCACGAGGCGGTTGGCTTTTTGGGTGAACACTTCTCAAACCCTCCATACACACCATACAATGTCAATATTTGGGCCTATTGTTCGTCTAACTTCGTTCCCCTTCATTCGACTCTTCTCGAAGCTGCATCTGTCGGCCGATTCCATCCGGCAAATGCACGGCAGCACCGCTCGGCCGACAGTTCGTACCTAGTGGCCAATGGAGATCACTTCCGATGGCGCAATATGCTCACATCATCACTCGAATGAATTCTTAATCCGCTTGAAGAGGGGTGAAGGCTGGTGAAGGTGAAAGAAGGCTGTCTTGGGCACTGGCCGAAGCCCAGAAGTTTCCCAAATTGGGCTAAGTCTCAAAAGTCCCAGGAAGGGGTAACTGAAGTCTGGCATGCAGCTGCAAGCTCAGGGCTTGTTATTGGTTGAATCTAGTATCTACAAACAGCCCCCGCCTCGTTTCAGGGTAAGTAGCTAATCCTGGTGCATGATTTCCTGGAAACAAATGAGCATAACTTCAGCCAATGGCTTCTGGTTGACGTACACTGGCAAATTTGCTTCGCGCTCGAATCTTAGGGCCGAAGAACACCAATACCCACGGCACTATTGTCAATAAAACGCCCTGGTCAATGTTAGCAACCCGAATGCAATGCTGGGAAACCCTTCTTACAATCCCTCCTAAAAGGCTACAGGCCGCTGGGTATCCTAGGTTGGTAAACATGGCATTCGTCACCAGCGGAAACACGCCTCCAAGGACGTTGCGGCCTGAAAGTAATCAGCGCTGTTCGTTGAAGCCTGATCCCTATCACCAGAGTGGGAGGGAATAAACGTACAAAAGGACTGGGCAGCAATCGCAGAGCTGGCGTATCGGTGGTACGTATCAGCAAGGTAATTGAAAGTGGCCAAGTATATAGACAGAATCCCAATTGTTGAGCATCCGATGGCGATAGTTGGAACAATCCAAGGAATAGATGAGTACGACGTCCAACCAAACCAAAATAATCCCACCGGCATCAATATTGACTCGACACACGCGAAGTATAACCGCCCTTCCGGTGTATTTGACATTTTGCCAATCCGAGTAGCAACCTTTTCTTGGTTTACGCTCACCACGGTGGCAATGATCGAAGCGACAGATACCGCTATCAACCACTGTCAGCGAAAACAGACGATTTTAGACCTCTATTTACGGGGGATCAAACCTGAGAAAACCGCCCCATTTTGTTCAATATTAAATTGATGATTGGTCGAAAAGACAAGAGGCACGGCACTAAACTTCAAGTACAAAATTGCCCAACTAAAGGCAACCCAAAGCGAAAAGAAGAATACCACTGGCTCGGTGAAAAGAAGATCTTCCAGTCAGGTTGTACATGTCAGCTGGAGCCTATTCAGATCGTTGCATAGGGCTGGATGGTGAGCGGGTACTCACGAAATGGCCGGTAACATGAGATGGATATCATCTTAACCAAAGTCTCACGCTCTTCGTCACTTTTGACCTTCCATCTGATCCGCTGAACTTGTTGCTTCTCCGGAAGTTCATTCGAATCGAACACCACACCATAGTAGCCAGTCCTTTCGAGTGCCTCATAGTACTTATTCAAAGTCTTCGCCTTTCGACTTAAAAGTACACTTCCACGTGTTTCCTTCAGGAAGAAATACAGTATGATGAGAAATACCGCAGCAGCAATTGCCTGGGAATAGTAAATCCACCGCCAGCTTGCTCGTTGCTGGATAAAACCGGAGATAAGTGGGCCTAAGCCTGTTCCGAAGAGGACAGCACCGGCGAAGTATGACATGGGAGTATTGCGATCCCCAGCATGGTAAATGTCACTGATGACTCCACCAACCATAGTCGAGAAGGTGGCTGTAATAGTAAACCAAGTCAATAAACGTCTCCATATGCACATAGAAAGTGTAGTACATACATCCTCCGATTCCAAGAAAGAACCTTGCGACAAGCAGCCCGGCAAACGAATTTGTCGCGCCGCAACCAATCAGGCAGACTATTTTTTTGTTAGTATCACCGTTTTATCGCCATTATGCTCAGTGGCGACTGCGGCTCACCAGTGAATACAACTCCACTAGTCACAAATATCGGCCGTCTGCCATTGATCTCCGAGAAGGGTGCTAAGACCATGGGCGCGATACCAAACCCCAGACAGAACAAGGTGATCCCCAGATTGTAGACAACTCTACTCACGTTCCACTTTTCGGTAAGCTCATCCGCTGGGGGAGTATATTCGCCTGCTGCATATGCTGACATTGCAGTCACACCGCATGATATCATAGTAATTGCAAACTTGCGCGGCTCAGACCAGAGAAATGGCGATGCATATTGGGAGAGATCTGGACATGGCGGTGGTTCTGCCCGGCCGGGTTGTGGGGAAGAAAGACCCACGGGCTGCGGTAGGATGGTATCGAAGGTGAGGTAAAGATGCTCGACCGGGGTCTGCGAGATGTTGTTATTCTGCGAAAACTGGGCACTTGGATCACGATCATTCATGACCGTTGCCAAATCGTCCTCGTTGCGATGGTCGGAGTTCTGTCCGATTGCCGAGTGTAGTGGCCGAGGACCTTCTTCTTGCGCGGAAACCATCACGGCATATCGCTGCGTCTTTCATCGAGGCAACAAAGGAAGAACAACGGTGGGAAATTAACAAGACTTATATCTCGGGGAGAAGGAGGAGAGACAGGATATTATTCAGCCTTTCTGGTTTTCACCGGGGATCATGCCTCAAAGAGTCAAAGTGAGACTCGCGCATCCCCCGAGCTTTGGCTTGACCATGTGGGGACGGGGTTTAGCGGAAATTCCGCATCTAAGCTTAAGAGAAGCCAATAGGGCGAGTGATTAGTCCATCGAAATCTTAATTAAGCCGAATATATTCGAGCCCCGAGTTGAATCAGAAGGGAGTCTTTGTAAATTGATGGAGGCCCGGGCCAAACGTCACCCAGCTTCGGACATGGTCATCTCCTCCCCGAAGCCTGGAGAAAGCTTTACTCAGATGCAAGGCATGAGTAATAGTCCCTCTCTAGGCATTATACGCTTTCCACCTCCAACACGCGGTGTGCGATAGAAGACTCCTGTGCGTGAATCCGAGTTGATGATTTGAAATAATAATGGGCTATGATCATGATTCATGAAGCAGGACAGGCTGTTGAGTGTCGACCTCCTGTATTCAGTTCACGTGATATGATCTGCTTGGGACCCACTGCAGACTACTGCTGGGGACGAGCTTCGTCTTATTGACGGCTGCGATCGCAAACGACTCGAGCTCCAATCTGATCGGTTGCGATTCCGAAAACCACATGGTGGTAAGTTCTCCCGTCCTCAGCTGCTTCAATATCGCGTTGTTTTCAATTAAGGATGAGCGAGGGAAAGGCGACAAACATCGGGATTTAATTCTCAGCTTGACGCGAGTACGGGAACGCCAGCGGAGACTAACGACTGTCATTTCTGTGCAGGCGCGTTAACTCACCCAACCCTTTCTTT
The DNA here is from genome assembly GCF_016861865.1 of Aspergillus puulaauensis. Taxonomy (NCBI): domain Eukaryota; kingdom Fungi; phylum Ascomycota; class Eurotiomycetes; order Eurotiales; family Aspergillaceae; genus Aspergillus; species Aspergillus puulaauensis. Next base: position 3,480,000 of record NC_054858.1, read on the forward strand.
CCCTCGAAACGCTTCATTCTTTCCTTTTGATTAGCCAACGTTTTCGACACTCGTTTTCTTTCATTCATATCCTTTATCCCTTTTTCTACAATACTGGTTGGGTTCATACGTTCAATTTGCCGGAGCTCGTCACCATTTCGTTTCTTTCGTCAATCATGGCGCTCGGCAGAAAGCGCAAGTCAGAGAGCGTTTCAGTAGCTGACGAGGCAGCTACTCCTTCAAAGAAGGTACACTATAATTCTAGTCCATCAATGGAGCCCCGATCTACTCATTATCACCTACTCGCGCATCATTCCATACTTTCCCAAGCCAAATATAACAGCTGTGCCGGTCAATTGGTTACCCAGGGTTTTACGAGTCCGCGGAGAGCTGACGGTATTTTCACCCGCAGGTTGCTACAGACACTACCACGATGCCCGAAACGCCCGCCACTGGAGAGAAAAGAGGGAGAGGTCGTCCCCGCAAATACCCCGTCGGTTCGACACCCGTTCGGCCAGAAGGGCCTAAGAGAGGCCGCGGCCGGCCTCGTAAAGATCCCTCAGGTACGCTTTCCTTCGAACCCACCGTGTTTCCGATGCCCATCTTTCCTTTACGAACATCGAAAATCCGATTGTTTCTGTTCGTTCCTTTCCGCTTTTCTAACATACGCCAGCGACCCCCAAGACAACTCCCAAATCAACTACGCCTGGTAAGGGCCGTGGAAGACCGAAGAAAATCCCTGGCGCCAGTGATTCCACGCCCAAGTTGAAGCCTTCCACAACAGCAGCAGATGATGAAAACACGGATGTTGATAGTGCACGTTCTTACTGGTTGATGAAGGCAGAGCCCGAGTCTCGTATAGAGAAAGGGAAGGATGTTAAGTTCTCTATCGATGATTTGCGGGTTGCTAAGGAGCCTGAACCGTGGGATGGTACGTACTATGTCTTTTAGAATTCTGATTTTGAGAGTATGGGCTAATTGGAATCTTCTAGGTGTACGCAACCCTGTTGGTAAGATCATCGAGTACGCGGTCTATTCAAGAAACATTCTCACCAAATCGCAGCTAAAAAACACATGCAAACCATGAGGAAAGGGGACCTTGCCTTTTTCTACCACTCTAACTGCAAGGTCCCAGGCATTGCAGGTGTCATGGAAATTGTTCAAGAGCATTCTCCAGACGGTAGGGACTTTCTTTCCAGTTCAGGCGCCTAGGCGACTTGGCTGACAACTTTCTTCGTTGCAGAGAGTGCCTTCGATCCGTCACATCCATACTATGACGAGAAGTCCAGGCGTGAGAACCCAAAGTGGGTTGTGGTTCACGTAGAGTTCCGCCGCAAGTTTGACAAATTGATAACGTTGCATGAACTCAGGTCCCACGCGACTGCCAAATCGCCCCTCGAGGACCTCCAGATGCTGAAACAAACGCGGCTAAGTGTCTCGTCTGTGTCTCCAAAGGAATGGGACTTCATCATGTCACTGGTGAAGGAGGGTGAGAAACCCGAGTCCGCAGATGATTCTTCCAAGGAAAATGTCGACACGGAGAAGAAGGAACCGGAGTCCAGTGAAGAGAAAACCGAATAGTAGCATCAGGCTGTTCTTGCATCTCGGGAATCTCCGCCTGGTTAGTTTGAAGCCGGGCATGGCTACTTTCCTTACGTATAAACAATAGCATTTTCTTTTCCTTTCCTTCCCCATATCCACTTCCTCCTTGTAGTCTTCGCGCCTTGGACATATCTGACTCCCTACCGCTTGCCATGTACTGCTCATTCGAGAAAGGTGCAGTTAGCCAGCGGAGATCAAGCCGGTGGAGGCAGGGACGTAATATTTGACACTGAGACGAGCCCTTGAACAGTGCTTGGTAATCAGCTGTCCTCTTGTTCCCACGAACCCATGTCCATATCTAAGAACTTCTAATGGCCGAGAGGGAGGCTGTGTTCTCGACCTGAGTGGTAGGTCGGGTGTCTCATAGAATGCCTCAGAAGAGTAAGTCTATGCGAAAAAGAGGGGCTGTCTGTTGCCAAGCCCCGCAGCTTCCAGTGGTTATCTCTTATCACCCTCCAGCTTCGAGCTCCTGCAGCTCTTTGGACTACATCCATCTCTCTCTCTCTCTCCAAATTTTGTCTACCCCTCTCACTCCCCTCAGTCCATTCCTCTTTCTTCTCCCCGCGGGTTCCGATCCCTTTATGTCCTTTATTTCCACGTTCTCCCTTCGGTTCCGTCTCTGCGGGTTTCGCATCTCGAGCTTTTCATCTACTCTTCATCCTCGGCGGCAGTTTCATTCGTCACAGCTCACAATGTCCAACTCCATCATCCAGCTAACGGCCCCGAATGGGCGCAAGTACGCTCAGCCTATTGGACTATTTATAAACAATGAGTTTGTTCCGTCCAAGTCTGGCGAGCAGTTTGCAACCGTCAATCCTAGGTACCGTAGCAGCTAGCACCCAGTCCTACTCAGCCTACTCAGCAGTAAACTGATATAGCTCAGTGATGAGTCGGAGATTACTTCAGTGTATGCAGCAGGTGAAGAAGATGTCGATACCGCAGTCAAGGCAGCCCGGAAGGCCCTTAAGGATCCGTCATGGAAGCTGCTCCCTGCTACGGATCGAGGCAACCTGATGCTTAAACTGGCGGATCTCATCGATCAACACAGGGAAACCCTGGCCACTATTGAAACGTGGGATAATGGTTAGTAAATCATATCAGTCCGATCCAACTCAAACAATTGACCCCCTCAGGCAAGCCGTACCAGGTTTCTTTGAACGACGACCTTTCAGAGGTTATTAACACCATTCGCTACTTTGCCGGTTGGGCCGATAAGATCCATGGCCAGACCATCGGTACCACTCCCGCCAAATTTGCTTACACCCTCCGCCAGCCCATTGGTGTTGTGGGCCAAATTATCCCCTGGAACTTCCCGTTGGCCATGGCAGCTTGGAAGCTGGGCCCTGCATTGGCCTGTGGTAATACCATCGTCTTAAAACCTGCGGAACAGACGCCTCTAAGTATCCTGTATTTTGCCACCCTTGTCAAGGAAGCTGGCTTCCCACCTGGTGTTATTAATATTGTCAACGGTATTGGAAGAGTCACAGGAACTGCCTTGGTTACCCACCCCGATGTGGACAAGGTTGCTTTCACTGGTTCAACCGTTACTGGCAAAGAGATCATGAAGATGGCAGCGGGAACCATGAAGAATGTGACTTTGGAAACCGGCGGCAAGTCCCCTCTGGTTGTTTTTGGTGATGCAGACCTTGAGCAGGCTGCCAAGTGGGCTCATATCGGTATCATGTACAACCAAGGACAAGTATGCACAGCTACTTCACGCATTCTGGTGCACGAGTCGGTTTATGACGAATTCGTGAAGCTTTTCAGAGAGGCAGTGGCTAGCACCAGTAAGGTGGGCGACCCATTTGCCGACGACACGTTCCAAGGACCCCAGGTCACCAAGGCCCAGTATGAGCGTGTCCTCTCATACATCGAGAGCGGGAAGCAGGAAGGAGCCACCCTAGTCGATGGTGGTGTTCCGTACAAGAATGTTGGAGACGGCAAGGGCTTCTTCATTGCGCCCACAATCTTCACAGACGTCAAGGACAACATGCGCATTTACCGCGAGGAAGTTTTCGGTCCATTTGTTGCAATCGCCAAATTTTCTACGGAGGAAGAGGCCGTGAGCCGCGCCAATGATACAACCTACGGATTGGGAGCCGCACTCTTTACCAAGGATATCGAGCGTGCCCACCGTGTGGCCTCTGATATTGAGGCAGGTATGGTGTGGGTTAACAGTAGCAACGACAGCGACTTCCGTGTGCCTTTCGGTGGTGTTAAGCAGAGTGGAATTGGCCGTGAACTCGGAGAGGCCGGATTGGAAGCATACTCCCAGGTCAAGGCTGTTCATGTCAACGTCGGGACCAAGCTGTAATCTGTTCCTCTGCTTTGAATATTTGCACACTAACAACCTGTATATGATACAATACTATGAGACATTTGATTGAAATGCAACTATCAGAAAGTTTTTTTTTTTTTTTTTTTTTCCTGAACGCTTTGAACGGCAAGGCTGGCCGGACACCCGAGGCTTCCAAGGTTGAGTCGTTTGTTTGTTGTCGCAGGATCCTCTTAACTTGTTCGTATACTCCCCCTGCTCATATTCGCCAGTACGGATACGTAAAGGCAGTGTGCATCAGCCGTATAACCGTCACAGGGAGCTTGTCATCGTATTCGAGCTCAGCTCTATGACCACGTATACCGGTGACATTGGCTAATGAATAATGGTCATGGGCATATATATATTCTCTAATACGGACCGATGAAACCAAGACGGGATGTTTGGACGTGGAGTCGTGCGTCTTTATAACAAATATATATGTATAAATATACTATGCAATCAGCAAACAAATGAGAGCTAACAAACATAATGTCGATAATCAGTACCCAGGTAATGCCTACATAAGAAATATCCTGTCTGGTCGGCTGTTCTACCATAGACCTGACCTCATGAGAGTGGCCTACAATCCCTGCAAAACGTTTGGGGTCGGGGGGGTAGGATAGTTGATTGCTAGCTGCCTATATACCTAAGGAACCAAGGTATTTGCTTTATGTCTGCCTCATTCTGGGGGCCGCACATCTGGTGGCTTACCGTACAGCTGTAAGCAAGGTGATCGTTGCCTGTGTTGGTTCTGCTGACGACGCTGGATGGGAGTCACGGATCTACTTCTCTTCCCAGGCGAAATGAACTTCAACGGTTCAGCGTCTACTCTGCAGGTATTCCGTATATCATGCGTCTATGCGAGTATTATTATAACCCCCCTATACTAGCTTAATGTGTTGGAATTCTGAATTCTTCACTGTCTCGTCGACGTGCAGGTTGAAAGGTTTGGGGTGAGACGGGGAATAGGTAGTTGTAGCTGAGGGCGCTTATTTCCTTTTGCATCAGGACTAGGTTGCGCAGGTTTAGATGGTGTCGTGGCGAATTAGGATTCGAATGGCTTATTTTGCTGATACCTGATGTAGTGCACTCTAAATTTAACTTAGAGAGAACAGAAAGATCAGGTCGGATGCTTGCTGAGCAGGAGTTGATATATATCCAGGCAAACCACTGGACAATACGGAGTAATAGGATGGAACAACTGAAGCAGAGGAATCAACCTCAGAAGGAACTAGTGACAGGGACCGGCTGAATTCCGGAACCCCCAGGCCCTTTTTCATCGAAGATGTACTGGTACTTTCGTTTTGCGGAGCGAGACACCGAAAAAGAGGTACTTGGTACACGCCTGAAAGTGAAGCACGAGTGCCCAAACATGTAATGAACAACAGGCGTTACAATACGTGTATGGTCGATACTAGCAGTTACCGACAACAGGGCTTGGTTAATGTTACTAGCGGGGTGTGAGAAACCACCTTAGCTGCATATCGACCCAGCTTATCATGCATGTCGAGCTCATGTTAGATACGTTGTCATGCATGAAGAATCGATCATGTGAGGGCGAAATTGTGTGCCCATGCCTAGAGTATTAATATGGATGCATATCAACCTGGATGTTTGCTGCGGGAGACATCGCGTCCCTGGCCGAGGTGCCCATCGGAACAACGGAGTTCTTTCGAGATTTAAGGCTGGGATCGGATCAGTCTGACGGAGAAAAATTTAAAGAAACAAAAGCCAGAAAATAAACCAAGATTGGAAGTTTTAGCTTTGTCTTCACCGCATTTTCCGCGGACGCTAGATCCAGTTAGAGGAGCGCGAAGCCGACCTTGTTGGTGACAATGTTGGTGACATGGAGTGGAACATCTTCCAAAATCGCTCTCAGGCTGTGCTGTTTGCCTCCTGCAGGTACTCTCCCCGGGCTCCCCGTCGAAGATTGCCTGCCCAAATGATGCAGATGATTATGCACGGGGATTGAGTTGGCAGGCTCCACGTCCTCTGGTCCGTGACCGTGTTGATGGCCGCAGGTTATCGACCCACAACAATTGAACACCTTTTGCTGATTTGGTGAAAGATGGGCAATACGATGGCGATCACCCCAGACAGATGGACAAAGATGAAGCTTTTCCTTTATCTCTTTCCTGAAAAAATCGCTCGAGAGGTGCCTGACCGCTTTATTCGACTGTTGGACGAGGCATAATCCGCCGGGTTGTTTCAAGTCGGACGAAAACGCTCGAGGTCCACACTAACCAAGAGAAGACCGAGGCTCGCTCGCCATTGTTGGGCCCAGAAGTTGTTGGAGGACGAAGTACTACGAACATACATGTCGGCTTGTTCACAGGGTTACTTGTTGCTTTCCATCTGCACCGTTACAGCGATGAAATCACGCAGACACAGGCCTCATGAGGCGTCTGAGAACGGGTGATCAATGCATAGGAGAATGCAGATATGTCGTTTGAACGGCTGTATGTCAGAAGGGTTGATTCCAACTGGCAGAAAATCTCACACAGTCCGGCAGTTTGGGACCCCGTGCGATGCGTTGTGTCACATCCACAGAACAGAAGCGTCAGATTCAGGGACCAGCCGCAGGAAAGACGCGGTTCAGCAACCAATTTCGGCCGGTCGGATAGAATCCTATTTGTTCTTCGCTCCTCCACTATTACTGCACTTGACAGGAAAAAGTGAGGCTTTTGGAACACGAGAAGTGCGTCATAGCAGCGAGACTCGATGCATCGCAGGAGAGCTGTGCAGGGACCAAGCAAACATGCAGGAATTAAAGCAATGGCCCCAATCATGGCGTGAGGCGAAACAAGGAAGTGCTTAAATAGATTTCGACACGTTCAAGGCGATTGCTTATGGGGTGCATGACAGCTGACAGGTCGCAATGACAAAAGGCGGGAGCTCGAGCGCCTGGCTCAGTGGCTGACGGCTCATACCTCCTCGCCAGTCGATGTTCTTAATCGTTGGTCAGTTTAGGCAGAAAAGATATTCGGGTTGAAGTGGAGCCGAGCCAAATTATTTCGAATCAAACTTCCATCCTTAGTGTTATAAGGATGTGGCCATCCCCTTGGAGATGCGGCAGGGGAATAATATGTCAGCTATAGTTACTCTGTACGGGGGACATGGATCTGGACGTAGCTTGCCCGAAAGAGTACACAGTGACGTGGTCTTGATGGCCCTGGTCAAGATGCAGCAAGTCCACCCTGCCGATGCAGTTCGAGGCCGTTAGAAGGGGGATACCTATGTACTTTGCCAGTATCCGTACTTGGTGACGGTCTCTGTCGAGATGAATCTATTGAGTTGATTGAGTGCATCCAACAGAGGTCATGTGGGGCCTTGGCGCGTCTTCCCCAATCGGCCACGCTCCAGGTGCCGACAGTTCAGTCTTCACAATCCCCTCCCGCGTGTCTTATATAATTGCCTCCATCGAGCTGTCGAGTTGATTGATCTTTTTGGCCCCAATTTCGCCTTGAGCTGTATCGCCTGGTCTCTCAAAGGCGTGCCCACAGGGAACCAAGATCACTCCAGCAATGTCTTCACTTCAGAAGTGGACGCTCTCCGAGGTACGGACTGGAACTTCAATTTATTTGGCAGAGCTGCCTGCGAGACTGTGATTCGTCTAAAAATAAGTTCAATAATAGAATCTAACTATTCTTATTGCTAGCCGTACATATCAGTTTCCGGGTCTTTACTCGAAGGACCGTTTTACGACAAGAGTAGGAATGAATTCCGCTTCGTCGACATCTGGGAACAGAAGTTGTACTCTTTCGATCTTACGAAAGGCCCCGAGTCTTTGACGACCGCTAATACATCAGAATCCATAGGGTAGGCGCCTTTGTGCTTCGAATTGCACCTTTCTAACTGATCAGGGAGCTAAAGCATAAGAATTCAGGGTGACCGCAAATATAGCGAATGCAAGCGAGAACCAGAAGGATCAGATAGTTGCAGCCGCTAAATACGGATTTGCTCTCGTAAACCGGAAAACAGGCGAGTTATCATACATCGCCCGTCCTTGGGATCACCCAGACAAGCTCCACAGGTCAGTTGAGCAGTGTTCTTCACGTCTGGTGCACCTTTTCAAGATCTTGGCCTAATCCCAATAGAATGCGCTTCAACGATGGAGCAGTGGACAGCAGAGGCCGCCTTTGGGCTGGGGCAATGAACGACCCCAAGGTTCAGAGCCCGGTCAATGAAGGCGTCCTTTTCCGGTTGGACCCAGACCTGAAACTGAACCGCATGATTGAGGAATTGACGATACCAAATGGCATTGGCTGGAATGATACCAACGATACTATGTATTTGACAGACTCTCCAACTGGTAGGATCTTTGCATTCGACTTTGACGAGAGCACCGGGGACATCAGTAACAGAAGAGTCCATTTCGACATCGGGGAGCCGAAGGAGCCTGACGGTTTTGCTATCGATGTTGAAGGGTGTATTTGGAGTGCTGTCTACGGTGGTGGCAAGGTTATCCGCATTTCACCTGAAGGGAAAGTCATCGGCGAAATATTGCTTCCCACTCGAAACATTACCTGTCCAGCGTTCGTGGGCACGGAGCTCTTCATCACGACCGCCAAGGATGATACCAACGACGAGCAGTTCCCAGAGTCGATTAGCTATGGAGGACACCTTTATAGGGTTGATGTTGGAGTCCAGGGCCAGTCGAGACACGAGTTCCGCATCAATCCATGACCGCTGCTGGTTTGAGGATGACTGAGCGCGAAGGCTTGATAGATTTTGGCGGCTTGGAATGTTCACCAAGAAATGTTGCCATCTGATAGACTTTAGACGTGAAACCCATGGAATCTCCCTTGAATACCGAAATGTTTCTGTCTTTGAGCCCCTGGACGTTGATGTCTCCTTCATCACCATTCATACACAACTTTTTTTGCTTTTTAGTACCCGAAACCAATTCAATAGCTCCATGATCTATGGATTTTGCCCAAATACTGTGTAACGGCGTTCAAAGTGGTAAGGATAAAGCTGGAATAAAGTACCGCTATGCTGAAACCAACATCGTGGGATCCTGCGTTCGTGTTCCAGGGTAAATGCCGAGTGTCTCCCTTTGATATCCTCCGTGCCACTGAGGTTGCCCGGATCCCAGCTGCAGAGTCCCCACTCCTGTCCAGCCCACTGCAGAGAAAAAAAAGCAAAAAAAAGGCAGGACAAAATGTAAATAATGTGGTCGAAGTACCGATTCCTGACTCGCAAAAGTACTTCTCCATTCGGCACGTCGGGTCGACCCACGTTTGTGAACGTCCAATTTTTGCCAAAGTACACCGTAGATACACCCGGCCCTGCACAGCTCCAGGTTTGGAGAATTGGAGTACGTACACCGAATAAACAACGTAGCAGCAGACAGGCGTATCTGAGTACCACAGTACTTTCTTAATTGGCAGGCAGTGTCGACTGTCGAGGAACTAACAATACGATTATCCCATTTAATAAAATATTAAAATATTTCCGTGGTCGCACTCCTTGGATCCTGTGTGATGGCAGACGCACTGAATACCGGGATCGCCTTCTCTCATTCTCAATGATGCAGTGTTCCTGCCTTACCTGAGGTTAATCTAATCTCAACCAAAACTTTCACTTGACTGAATAACGCGAGGTGCGAATAACACTACATGCATCATGCAGCCGACCAACAGCCGACTTTTTTTAAACCCGCCCCATCCACGGTACAAACTTTAGAGGGATGAGACGTGCCATCACTGACTTTAGCTGTAATAACCAATGGCTTTGTATATGATTTTTATTTTCTCGCGCTCACTGCCGGTATCCGCAAGGTAGTCTTTGCCTTTCGGAACACGTGGTACTGCTACCTATGAAAACTGCTGCTGAAGATAACACCAGATGTGCGGAGTCACGTCAGAAGGTGAGATGTCCTCGAAGATGCAGGTCGTGCGCTTAACTCGGGTTGAACTGATAATATCACCGGATACCATGACATGCCTCTCAGGTCCATAAGAAGCGGTTACGGCGGTACTGCAGATGGGGGTCGTTTGTCAGGAAAAAGTAACCATACCACGCAGACGATCCATCTGATCGAGATCTCGAGTAACACGTTCTCAATATGGTCATGACGATGAATGACTGACTAGGTAAACGTTGCTTGTGCCGTACACACCGACTCGTAACGACTGGGTAGTGGACAACGCATGAGACCCTCGAACCGCAATGTTGGGAAAGAGCGAGGGGAGCCCGCTCACCCCCAACCTACCAATCGCAGAAAAAGAGAGGAAAAGAAAAAGAAAAGAAAAAGAAAGCCCACCCGGTAAGAGGGCCAGCCTTTCCAACCTTCCAGTCTTTGTCTTCGCCGTCGCATCTTCTCAATCCCACCTCCCTTCATTGAAGTTCAGCGTTCCAGCCCTTCAAGGCTCTTCTGGGACCATGGCGGGCAAAAAAAAAAAAAAAAAAAACGGAACTATGTTCCGTTGCCTTGAAATCCCGAAGCCCAAACACTCACCGTGGCAGGATTTGAGGCCGTTGCGGTCTGGTGGCTAGAAGGATCGCTTCTTACCGTCTTTCCGAAGACCCAATTCCACCGAAAATCGTCTATTTTGCACGCGACGGATAGGCTAACTCGGATCTCTTAGGTTAGTTACCCTCTTCCCTCTGACACGCCCCGCCCCAAGTAGACCAGGCCCTCCCAATCTCGCGATTCAGAGTTCAGATCCAACGTGTCACGTCTCAGAACCTGCAAGACGATCCATCCAACCAGCCTTCGCGTGATCCAGATTTATTGGGGGTTTGGGGCAACAAATAACCAATCCCGGCGTCGACGAGGGTCCAACGTTGCCAATGCAGCCAACCTCCTCGTGCGAATCTTGTGGCTGATCGGCACTGATGGCGTGTGGAAGATGCCCCCCCCCTGTGGGTATTGTGATTTGATTGCTTTGAAGTTTGGACTCTTGGAGCCGAGGAACAAAATACAGTGGTGATCGAGAGGATATTCCGGAGCCCTCCGAAGGAGCTTTGCGGATGGTTATCCGTGAATGACAGGATTGCATATCTTGAAACAACAGACTGGCACCAGTCAACTCTATATTCCATGGGTCGGACCGACCAGTGTTTGCGGGTAGACAGGGTATCGTTAACGGCGGGGACGAGAAGAACGAAAGCATATCCATCAAGAACGCCGAGCTACAGACGGATAGCCATACAGACTTTCCACTCCCATGGTTTTCTCCATTTGTTGTCCAACCGGACCAAGCAAAAACGCAGATGCACCATCAGTACAAGTAATGAATACGACACCTTTGGGATTACTCGACGACTCCTAGATTACTGCCAACAATTTGGCCCCTTCAAGCCTTGCAGATTGGTACACCGTTCGCAGCACTCTTTTTTGTGTTCCAAATTCAAGTGACGGGCCGGCTCGCTGCAGAATCAAACCCTTTCGAAATGACTCTGGCCTCAATTACAAAGTGGAACCGGAAGTCCACGGGAAATGATGGCAAGTACTTGTATCTCCCTCCTATGAAGCACATTCCTATGGCTGTAACTTTGTCGCGAAGTTTACCCCTCGGCAGGATGCAATTGAGCCGTGAGGTATTGTCGCCTCCTTAAGGCCAGGATAGGTATGTCTCATGTTATGCAGCAATAAGTTTCGAAATAAGCCATGCAAAAAGCACCGACCAGCCCCGATATTTAGGGATATTGTGCTTGGGTCCGGGAAAACTTAACCGCCATTCCTGCTGCAAGATGATTTGGATGGCCAAAATTGCCTTGAACCTTGCTGCTCTGTCGTTTGATGCCCGATGACGTAGCAGAAATGTGCCCTCACCCGGCTCACAAGCCTTGATTCACTCTTGCCACTTAGAAGTTTGAACAGTTCGGCAACCACTGAGTGGCTGACAGGTTTGTGTCATTCTGTCTCCAGTGCCTGTCCCACACGGAGCCTTCCGCACGGCTCAGGAGTCAGGAGTCAGGAGTCAATTATGTCTGCGAGAGTATTTTGGGCGTCGTATTGAGGTTAAGATTCGCTCGGCAGACGAGGGTCGAGACGATTGATCAGTATCCAATGGCGTTGCAGCAATCTCAGGAAATGCACGAGGGGCTGTCGTGCGGTCTTCAACTGGCTGTCGGGACCATTCAATTGACCCGATAGGATGAAAATACATGAATGACGATCAATCACAGAGGAGGGCTTAGAGTTCGACCCGGACCTGAACAGCCTTTTGGGTGGCTGGAGCACCACGATACCATCCACATTTATGCAGAACATCGGAGTTTCGAAGTCATGCCAACAGGAGCCTTGACTGGGCTTCAAAAGTTTGGCCTCACGTGCAGACTTGAGCGGATATGGTGTCCCGTCGAAGATCGTTTCTCATGGACGGCAGGGACCAAGTAGACCAGTCGCAAACGAGTGATGTATACATATTCGATCAGCACTCAAAATGTGCTTCAGGTTCTCGACATTACTTTTTTGGTCAATATCTTTTCTTTTTCTCGGGGACCCGGTTGGACTTCTCTACTCTAACCGGGGCCGCTGAACCTTTTTCCACGTCGCTTCTAGCGGGAGTTGACAAAACCGGTAGGCCTCTACTAGTATTATCGCACGACCGTGAGCCGCGGGGATCTTTGATGATGGGCGAAGAATTCGGTGATAGTAGCTCGAAGACGCCGGACGGTGACCTTGGTGCCTCGACGCCCTAGTTGATCCGGATTTCAGGGGCGATTAATTTACCAGGAGTCAGGTCCTAGCGGGGAAACAGCATCACTTTTCCCCAAGCCATGTAATAACGAGTAGGAGATCATCCCCGTGATGGGGCCGCGAGGAGAAAGCTCGTTTCGATGGGTTTTAGGGAAGTCCCGTCATCTTGGAGCTCTGCTACCAGTGGGCCAGTGACCCAGTGACCCAGTGACCCAGTTATGGTATGATGTTCTGGTGGGTTCTCGAACAGGGTGAACACTGAACACCGCCGGGAAAGCTCCCAAACTTCCAAGTTCCAACGTACCTGTGTCGGCAATTTTGGGTATGACGGGAATCGTAAGTAACCAGGCGGTGGTGCAGTGAACAATCGGCACCATCGCTTGTTGATAGAGCTCTCCGTACTAGCCTACTGGTGCTGGGTCATTTAGGTGTGAGTCCACACTGGGTGCTCCCTGGTAACAAACCGCCGACCTGCTCAGTGACGTGCATGGCAAATTGTCCATCCATAACTGCATGGGGTTTAGCATCGAATCCTTGGTGATTCCGGCCTCCACTAAATTTGACCATGACCATGGTGACGGCGCTTCTTAGGTGCACCGGGTCGCTCACGATGTTTCCCCAGCCCCATTCCCTTACTAGTTGGCTCTTAGTTCACGCACTAGCTTGGTCTTAAAAGAATTTCGTCTTTGCGACCAATTGGACCGCAGCCATGGGCGTACCACTCGATGAGGGACCCGAAGCATGCCATAATAATAAAGGTCGAAACTCTCGAAACAAACAAGTCACTTGCGTCACGTTTGCCGAAGGCATACACTTTTCCTGCCCAATTGAGGTCTGATATCCCGTCTCCCGCTGTCATGGCTTTGCTTTGTCTTGGGGAAGCACAGCCTGCGCCCTCCGTATTATTTCCTTTCGAGGCGAGGCACATAATCAGCCATGCCAATGGCACAAAGTACGTGTCTGCGCCTGCTTGGTTGCCAGATCTCTAGCCCCAGAACTGGCGCCGTTGAAGGACTGACGAGCAGTTGCTCACTTGCAGCTCCTAGTAAGCACCGTGTACAACTCCTGTATGTTCAGTACAGTACTGTACGCAGCGGTATGTAACGCCTATGTTTTCTTATTTTTCGTTCCTTTTTTTTTTTTTTTTCCCCTGCCTTTACGTTTTTTTTTCCCATTTCTCTTTTTCTTATTTTTATTTCAGACTTGATTTAATTAATTTTTGGTGGAAACCCTCACTGGGCTTGCGTTGCTGAGACCATGTCTCTGCTCTACTGATGGTTCACGACGGGCCAATACTTCACCTTTCACACCGCTGGATCTGATTTCTCAACAGCTGGAGCTTCCTGCAAACTTCCCTAACGGCTCGCGATCATCACTACTGACTTGGCTTGTCTGTTCGCCTGGTGAAGCCGTAGCTTGGATTTAGACTTGCTTCATAAACCCATATCCTCCCCGTCCTCCTGCTCTCTTCCCTATTTGGCCCGTATACCCTCTACTCCTCTCTTCTATATATCTCTCCTTTCCAACCCCCCTCTTTGTTTCATCTAATTCTGTTATATTACAATCTCGCGCTCGTATTCTTCAGTTCCGAATAAAGTTTGCTTCCCGTGTAGTATCAACGCCTGTGGCCACTGCCTTGTCCTGCCCTGTGCTTTCTTGCCCTTGCTACCCAACACAACACCAAGGGGAAATCCGGGGAGAGCGAAATTCTCGCATAAATCATCCCCTGTTTCCCTGCTATTTTTCTTCCTCGCATTCCGCCTTTTTCCTTCACCGTGGCTACCAGCGTGTTGACTCCTCCCCAATACTCCCACTCGCACTCCCACCCGGTGCACTCACGCCAATATCATTCGCTGTCTGACTACCACCTTGCCCGTTCAGCCGCCGGCCCCCTCTCTCGCCCTCCTTTTCACGAGTCCTCTTCGGCTCTTCTGGAGCGAGAGGGGGTCCCGTCATGTTCCGGGTATTCTCTGCGGCATTCTACTGAAAGCAACGCGGAGCATATGTCGAATATCCCGCCAGTTTCAGGTCCTCCGCCAACCGATGCACACTCGCGTGGCAACCGCGGTTCGCTCGAACGAAAGAGACGCCATGTAGACGAAGAGATTCTCTCTTCTACTACGGAGCATCGTGAATTCGTGCGCTCTCGGCCTCTTTCCTGGCAACCTTCTACCCCAGTGGAACCACCGCTGGGCTCTTCACAGCACCGCTCTATTGGTGTCAACTCGATCCTGAATCATCCGGCAACGGAAGGGCCAGGAGTCCGGACGGCATCAGTAGATGGTGGCCGCGAGAGCCTTGGGGAGCAGATGTCACCAGACTCAACACCGTCTCATTCTCGGTTTTCTTCGTCATCAACAGTGCATCTTCCTTCCCCATCTATGCACACCCCAAAACCTGCAGCTCTGTCACCTGGTATGAGAAACAACCAGGGTATAGCTCCTATTTCGCCCTCTGCACGGCTCGTGGGCACAGCTGGATACTTTCCCCCAAAGGCTGGTGGTCCGGGGCACTCGCCGCTAGCCCAGCAACTGCCTGGCGTACAGTCGGTAGCACCGGGATCACCTTTACCAGTGGAGACCTCCTCTGGGCATCCTCCGCCTATATCTGGTATTTATCACCACCACCACCAGAGTCCTGCGCCCTCGACATCAGCATTTGCAAGCCACCGAGCGAGTACGAACCACACCCCGACCCCTAGCTCCAAGGAGAGCAGCCCGACAACGCCCGTACCCATGTTCAACCAGTTAGGCCGTTCATCACCCGCCCTTTCTGCTGCACCACCACCCCAGCCAGCCCCAACGTACATGAACTCTGCCCCATACGCGACAGTTGATCCTGTTTCTCGACTACCGGCATCCCTTACTGGGCAGAGTCGCTCCGGTGGGACGGAAACACCCGGCGTGGGAGGGACCCAGAGCCAGTCCAGCACCCTTCGTCCAGGTATGATACCTTGTTTCGTCGACATGAAGTCGGGTTCTTCAAGCCAAGCAGAGAAGCGGAAGGCCAACAGCGATGCGTCCAGGAGATTTCGCAACAGAAAACGGAACGAGATGCAGATGGAGCAGAAAATTACTTCACAGCAGGATGAGATCCGGAAGCAGGTGGAGACGATCCAGAAACAGGCCGAGGAGCTTGAAATTTTGATGGAACAGCGGGAATTCTATCGATCTGAGAGGGACTACTTCCGTGAGCAAGCTTCTCACTTTGTCCAGATCCCTGCCCGACCGAGATCTCCTCACCTCCTGCGACCCAAGTCTGAAGCCACCGGGTCGGAGAGGGAGACTCAGGCTTGGACTGGATCAGACGCCCCATTGAAGGTTGAAGAAGAAACGCCTGACATGCCCTCTCCCCAACGTGCGGCGGGGCCTCTCGCGCCCGCCCCAAGTGTTACCTCCCTTCCCGGTGCAATGCCTGGGGGACGCTGGTCCGCTCCGTCGCCGCACTCGTCGGCACAGGCAGAAAGACTTGCACCGGATGAGCGACAAGCAAGGCCGATGCCTCCGACACCGGGCGCGTGGAATCGTCCTGCATAGGGGCAGAAGCTGCAAATATGAAACAACTACTACAACAATCACAACAACCCGCTTGGCTTGAGATGCGTCAGGAACCCAGCTCCACCGATAACGGAGCCAAGCGCGTTTAGAGTTGGGGAATACTTACTACATACTATCTACACTCCCTTCGTACTGACATGGTCTGGAACTCATTGAAAAAGTACTTGCTTGATATTTTGTTTCTCCGCAGCGAAAATTCATACCGCATCGAAGGATTATGCGGACGTTTTGCATGGGTATATTTGGACTTTGTCATTGCTTGGTGGATTATCTCGTCGTCTTCTGTGTGCATGATCTGGCTTATTACACTTGCACATATTCCCCATACGTTTTATGTTACTACCTTGATACGTTATTATAAGAGTCTGATTATCGTCATCTGTTGGGTACAGCGGGGTGCGGAGCACTGCGTTGATCGGCCTCGCGTGGGAGGCCAACTGTTTCATTGTTATCGCTGCAGGGTAGTTGGTGTTTGGGATCCGATTCATTTTCCTACTGCCTTTTATTATTCGCTTGCTTTTGGTACTTCGAGAACGATACCATCCTACTGTTCTGCTTCGTTGCTGATCTTGTTAGTTATTGATGATTTGATGTTTACTCGGCCGTGCGATTTGTGGACCTCCATAGACTGTATAGTACAATTGATCTTGCCGCCGTTGCATTTGGCATTTGGAAGACGGAAGACTACCTATTTATTTATAAATGACGCAGAGAGCTAGCAATTACTAGCACATGGGGAGTCAGGTACCCTATATTAAGGAGAGACCTTGCCTGAGGCCAACAACCGGACCGGTCTACCCACGTGCCGTGCGCCAGCCTATAATCTGTCATTCCTGGGCCTTGCCTCCACACTCTTGCAGACAACCTTGTGGACAGCAGCCCGCCCTCGTCCACGTCCGCTCCTCATTAACGTGGGATGGCTTCTCCTTCAACTCTCTGGCTGCCAACCGAACCAGGCACCAGGAACCCATTGATCCACTATATCCCGGTAGTTGCGACGTGAGCCGAAGATGAAGGGGCTACCAATATTTAAGCACCACCGCCCCGTTCGGGGGTCGAGGTTGAGGAGCAGGCTCACATTCGCTTTGGTCATGGCTTTCGCTGTAATATCACTTTCGATTTTTTATTTGCTCTCGAGGTAGGTTTCCCATAAGTTACATATCACATAATCATATACCTGTGTCCCATTGTTGGGTTAATACTTACTCGGCAACGCCAGCGTTTCTGCTCAGACCCCATCAAAAAACCAGTCATGCAATTCAATTGACCACGGGTATCAATGTTTCCCGCAGGTATCACATCTCTGGGGCCAGTACTCGCCGTATTTTTCACTGGATCGGGAGTCTGCTACTTCCGCGGATGTTCCTGATGGCTGTGAAGTCACGTTTGCGCAGGTGCTCTCACGCCATGGGGCTCGGTATCCGAGTGCGAAGAAGTCAAAAGCTTATGGTGAGCTGATCGAGACTATCCAGAGAAATGCCTCTTCGTTCTCTGGAAAGTATGCGTTTCTGAATGATTATCAATATACGCTGGGAGCGGACGACTTGACTGCCTTTGGTGAGGACCAGATGGTTGATTCAGGTATAAAGTTCTATCATCGGTATAAGTCGCTGGCGAAGAAGGTCACTCCTTTCGTCCGTGCATCGGGGTCTGATCGTGTCGTGGCGTCTGCGGAGAAGTTTGTTGATGGGTTTTGGAATGCCCAGGTCAATGACCATGGCTCTAGGCGGGAAGCCCCTAAAGTCAATGTGGTTATCCCAGAGGGCGATGGGTTCAATAACACGCTGGACCATAGCATCTGCAGTGTCTTTGAGAACGACAAGTTGGCCGATGAGATCGAAGCCAACTTTACGGCAAATATCACGCCGCCAATTCGCAAGCGAATAGAGAATGGCCTTCCTGGCGTTGAGCTCTCGGGTGAAGATGTTGTCTATCTCATGGACATGTGCTCGTTCGATACCGTGGCCCGGACACCCAACGGAAGCGAGCTGTCCCCATTCTGTGCCCTCTTCACTGAAAAGGAATGGATCCAATATGACTACCTGCAATCTTTGTCAAAGTATTATGGCTATGGAGCTGGTAGTCCCCTCGGTCCTGCCCAGGGCGTTGGATTCACCAACGAGCTGATTGCCCGACTTACGCAGTCCCCTGTTAGGGACCACACGAGCACCAACCGCACTCTGGATTCAAACCCGGAGACATTCCCGCTTGACACTAAGTTGTACGCCGACTTCTCGCACGACAATAGCATGATATCCATTTTTTTCGCGATGGGTCTGTACAATGGCACCGACCCTCTGTCTAAGGCTTCCGTGGAGTCGGTCGAGGAAATGGACGGCTACGCAGCGTCATGGGCTGTTCCGTTTGGCGCCAGAGCGTATTTTGAGACGATGCAATGCAAACAGGAAAGAGAGCCACTTGTACGTGTATTGGTGAATGATCGTGTAGTCCCACTGCATGGCTGTGCAGTTGACAATCTTGGACGCTGTGGTTTGAATGACTGGATCCGGGGCTTGAGTTTTGCAAGAGAAGGTGGGAATTGGAAGAATTGTTTTGCTTCCTAGATACATTTTTACCTTAGAGCTGTATCATGAGTTATTATACAGGAGAAAAAAAGCTTTTTGGTGTGTTTGATGCTTGATTGTTTATTTCATTGTTGTTAGAAGATGTGTTTGTTTTATCAATATCAACCCAGTCTCTTCCTCTCTATTGCCGCCCTACACCGAAAACTTGCGCATTCATCTTCACAGTGAATCCACCTGCCTAGCAACGTGATATTGTGTTGTGTTTGTGAAATGTATTCATTGACAATTCTTTCCTTCTTTTCTGTTGACTTTTTATCTCCCCTTTCTCTTCGGCCTTGTTCATCATTCTACACCAACTACCAACCACGAAGATGAATCCAAACCCAGGTCAAGGATACCCTTCACCCTCTCTATCTCCATCGTCATCCTCCTCATCCTCCTCATCCTCCTCATCCTCCTCATCCTCCTCATCCTCCTCATCCTCCTCATCCTCCTCATCCTCCTCATCCTCCTCATCCTCCTCATCCTCCTCATCCTCCTCATCCTCCTCATCCTCCTCATCCTCCTCATCCTCCTCCGCCTCATCCCCAGAAACGAGTACCCCGGTACCTCCCCAGCAGCAGCAGCAGCAGCAACCCAGCCAAGGCCCCGCCCGCAAGCCATGCATAATCCTGATATGTCTAACCGACATAAATGCCTTTAGCGCACGCTACCGATCAATCCTGACAAAGATGCAACGCGATGCACACCTAATTTTTGCCCGTTCGCTCTCCGATCTCCAGCGTATCCTCGCAAGGGAAGTCATCGCCACTTCAATTGCTGGATTCATCGTTACAGACGCCAAAGTCATGGGAATCGACACAGACATTGACCCTGATACCGACGCAAACAGCGAAGAGGGCAGCGGGGATGCCGAGATGGCAAGAATATCTAGAGTCTTAGGTGGGATTGTGAACGGGACTTACTTTTATTCCAATACACATGCACTTGCCCATCTGTCTTCCAACGGAGCCATGCCAAACAGGGGGTTGATACCAGGGTTCGGAGGGCCCAGGCGTACCAACCCCCCCAGTACCCGTGAATGGACCGTCGTGTTTGCATTCGACTTCCCATCTCAAGCCGCGCGGTACCCGTTGCGCTTCGGAAGATACATGGCGGAGACATTCGGCGTCGGATGGAGAATGTGCGGTGCCACGAAGGGCAAGTGTGCGTTGGAGATAAGTGAACGCGGCCTCAGGAAGATGGGGGAAAGAGTGTATCGAGGAAACAAGTATCAAATCCGCGCTGTGTTCCTGGGATCAGTTGATGAGCGGGACAAAGTGCTTGTTGTTGCGAAGGGCGCGAGTGTCGGAAATGGTGGACTGGGGAGCCAGGGGCAGCCTGAGGTGTATCGTGTGGATGAGGATCAGAGCGGGGGTGAAGACGGGGAAGGATGTGTGCGTGATATGCCGGCAGCGGCCACACAACCCACCGCAGTCGCAGCGGCAGCGTCAGCAGGAGATACAGACAGTACTGCCGGTGAAGACGGGGAGTTTGATATTGAGCAGGTAGAGGTCGGAGACGAAGGTGTTGGATGGACGCTTGCGGCGGATAGCAATGGCCCGACTGGTCCTTTAGGTGGAGAAGGCGAGGAGTTGGATATGGACATGGAGATGATCGACGCCGAATATCGCCGCGAAGAACATGACTGGGCTGATGATGAGCTTACGAGTACTGAAGGGTCCGACAGTCCGCACGAGGACGAGAACGAAGGCGCGAGTACCACTAGCAGCAGCAGCAGTGACGCAGATGACGCCGCCAACAAACGGGTTATATATGTGAACATCCCTGACCAGCGTGGAAACCAGAATGCCGACTCCGATGACGCATCTGCAGCCCAATCGCCAAACAAAAAGAAGAAGAAGAAAGAGACGCCCAAGCACGTCGCGAACTGCCCTGTCGCCATCCATGAAGTCAAACAGTTGACAGGGAACTGGGTTCAGAATGGACAGCGACCTCGCATGCGTGGATACGTCGGCTTCGCTGGACACGTTGAGGATAACAGGTCTATGGCAAGTTTGATCTTGGGTATGTGTGCCGTACGGAACACCAGGCCTCTGCCGGAATCTATGCGGGCTTTTTTGCGCGATCATAATCTTGGATAGATAGATTGCCTCGCCCTTTGACTTGTCGAACACAGGATATCTCCCGGAGGATTGTCTTCGACTTGGACGCAATCGTGTGTCGACAACTTGGAGACGCAGTATCTACCTCGTACATGGATCTGGGCTGGAGATCGAAACTGATATCAATGTACCACAAGAAATGTCATGTACAATAACTAAGTAGCTGCAAGCAACGCCATGCTCAATGAATACATACAAATACAACAACACCAATGGTAGAACATAGTCAAAATGGCGCATAGAATAGTGTTAAATCCTTGGAGTTCACTTGGTCTCCTCGCTATTAGGTGGAGGCAGATCACTCAGGCGCTTCGGCTGCTGGTTTCCATACGCTGGTATCAAACATCATCAGCACCGACTGACTTACCATTTCAAGGAAGACAAGAAGCTTAAAGAAAAAGCAGTACTCACTCCGCTCATACAAAACCCACGACGTATACATCAATACCGGCAGCGCCACAATCGTGGAGATCCACCTGCAAGTCCCCCTGTTAGAACGAACAAATTCTCAGGGAGACCCCCCCAGGGACCTCAAAGGGCAAAAGATGGCTCTTACCGTCTCGAAGCAGCCTTATACTCCTTCGTCTGCCGAATATCTTGAACAGGGAGTGGTCGTCTCGGGGCCCCGGCCCCAGACTGAAGATGGGGATCCATAACAACGCGAGGCTTCAAGTTCGGATTTGTATTTCTTGGTGGTTGTTGCGACGACATTTTACCCCCTTTCTTGGTTTTAGATTCAAGAAAATCTTCTAAAATGGAATTCGGTTATTCGATTGCCACGAGCTTGCTGGTTTGTTGAGTCGCCGCGTTGTTCAAAATGGAAAATCGCGGATGGGGACACAATCGGATCACGTGAACATCTGTGGATGGAGGGCTTGGAGCCTTGGACTGTCCAAAGTATAGCAGGCAACGGTCGTGACACTGTTCGCACCTTCCTTCGGTCAATGCAGTTGTGTTTCTTCCCAAGGTAGGTGCGAAGACTGGGGACTTCAGGGCCCGGGCAGCCATTGCATCTTCCTCTTTCAGCAGTCGTGCCTTCCCTGCCACAACAAGTTGCAATTTATAGAAGGAAAGCCTACTGACCTCGGGGTGGTCGTTCCTTCCTCCTATGGTTATTTCAAGCCCCCCAATCGCAGTTTCCTAAATTGTACTACTAGCCAACTTGCACAGCCTAGATAATACTACTGATAACTTAGGTGGGAGGTCAATATTGTGAAATACTCGCGAGTCGATTATGTAGAGTACAGTACTGCTTCAGGGCTAGCCTGTGCTTTTGTATGGAATTTCATCCGTTGAACGGGGCAGATGCAAACGTATGTGGCCGGGAATGGACAACGAAAAATGGAAAGAGAAAAAGAAGTATGGTGCAAATCGAAGAAACTGCTTGTTTGTGCCAACCATGAGATGAACGATAAACGTATGACGCTTTGATGCTGGGAGGTATTCCAGTTTGTACCTTGGCACAATAAGTCATGGTCGTAGCCTAAGACTGAGTCCATTGATCCCAGAAACAAGATGGATGGAACAAAGTCACAGAATAGAATAAGATGACAGTAAATGGAAGAAATCCACCTGATTAACGTGCGAGTAAAAGAAACCATAATCGAAGCCGAAATGGAAAAAAGAAGAAAAAAAAAAAGACGCTCGATAAAAGATGAACTAGGGTTAGTCCTGCCCAAAGACTGCAGATATCGCTATGCTTGATTCAATAGCCACCCATGACTCCGAAAGAGGAACTGAAAGAGACGGTTCCGAAAGAAGACAAACAAAATTTCGATGCGAATAGAAAAGTTTGACTCGTAGCACTGGTAGGCTGGAGATTGCATCTCTAATCAAGATTCATGGGATCGACGGCAGGAGGACGAATCGGGGATTCAACCGTGTCTCCGTGGATTCCGGTAACTGTTTTCAGGGGGGTCCCCTTTCTGCGAGCATGGCCAAGGCGAGCTCTTTCCGCGCGCTTAGCCCTGTCTTCGGCATGCTTCTGGAAGTTGGCCATTAGGGCATCGGCGGCACGGCGACGGGGCCGGCCTCCAGGTGTAATTTCAGTAGAAGGATGCTCGGCAGAGCCGGGAGTAACCTCAGTATTGGGATTCTCAGCCTGATCTGTTGGCTTTGCGGGAGTGGAAGGTGCTGGAGCTGATTCTACAGCGGCTTCGGTAGTAGGAGCCTCAATTGCCGACAACTGCAATTCCTGACTGCGAGCGTTCTCTGGGCCGTTGTCTTCGACATCGGACTGGCCAGTGTCAGTGCCATCGGTGTCACTCGAAGCCTGCTCCAGGAGAAATCGCTTGTTTTCAAACGTCAAGGTAATTTTGAATGACTTTTTCTCATCTGGTGGACTGTCCTTGTCCTTGTCCTTGTCTTTTTCCTTTTCCTTATCTTCTTGGGTAGGCCGAGTGGGAGTCGCTGCGGGAGGGGTTTCCGTGTTATTGGCTCCTTGGCGGCGTCTCTTCGGTTTGGGGGTATCAACGGACTCGGTCGTTTTATTAGCGGAAGTAGCCTCGGCGCGGCGGCGTTTGCGAGAAGGTTCTTTCGCTTTCGTTGGGATGTTTTCGGGAGTAGGAGGTACGAGGGGTGCGGGTGGTGGAGATAGTACGGGTGGCTGCCCACTGTCATAGAGCTTGATCATCTTGTTGACTTCTTCAAAGGACATGAAGCTGGAGACATAAATTCCCCTTGCGCGCGCGGCTTCTCTAATCTCAAGCATACGGCGCTCTTCGGGGATGTTTTCAAACAGGAAGCATCCTTGATTATCGACTGGTGTATTGCGGTCTCCGATACGTGGAGGATAGCCAAGCGCGCGGTCCTTTTCAGCCTGGACCAACGACCTCACGCGGACAGGGGGAAGAGGAAGCTCATCATCTCCGTAGGTGTTGTTGGGACGATACCATTCGTAATCCTCTGGAACAATGACATACTCTTCTTCGTGTTTGTTGACTTGGCCTGTGTATTTCCAACCGTCTTCATCAGTCCGCGGCGCTGAAGCTTGTACGTTATCCGCGAATGGCTTGCTGGAGGGTGGCGTGTTTTCCCTCTCCGTTTGCGGTTCTTCCGCGGGTTCCGGCGACGCTACTGCCTCTTTCTCTTTTGCTTTCTCGTCGACCTTTCGTTGCAGCTCCTTGATCCATATCTCAACCTCTGATGCGGGGACAAATCCTGGTGCGACGGCAGCAGCAGCTAGCTCATAAATCTGCTTAGCGATGATCATAACATCAGGTTTTCTTGCTGCTTTTGGCGCGGGAGTTGGTGAATGCCGTGCTGACTTCTGTTTGGAACGTGTGGTAGTGCCCGTGGTTGCTTCAGAGTTTGGCTTGTTCGATGCTGCACGTGTACGGCGGTTTCGCTTCTCCGATTCGAGCGATTCCATCGCTCGAATAGTTGGTTTACGTGTGCGTCCGGAGGTGCGTGCAGCGGCGGAGGTCGTCGTGGAAAGACTAGTTGGAGAAGTTGGGCCATCCATATGACCATCAAGGCCGTAGTTGTTCTTATACATCTCCGAATCGTAATCGAAATGGTAATCCCCATTTTCAGTATGGCCGGGAGTGCTGGTGTGGTTGGCGAGCTCATCATCATGAGCTTTCTGCTGGGCCAGGAAAGACTCCAACGATTTACGGCCCACGTTGAGTGTTACCATGTTGCTTCGTTTGCTAGGCGATTGTGACTGGGCGTGCTCATTGCTTTTGTTTTGAGCCACTGAGGACGCTGAATTCGCAGTTCCTTGGTTTGAGCTGCTCGGTGTTTGCTCGTTCGCGGTTCTGGTAGACCTGCGGTCGCCGCGACGTGGTCTGGTGGATGAGGCAACAAGGGTTGTGGTCTGTTGCTGCTTCGTCGGCGTAGTGGAGTTCACAGAGCCATTTTCCAGCGTTTTCGCCTTAGTACTTGGCGTCGTCTGTGCCTTCGAAGCTGGCGGTGCCTTGGTAATCTTTGCACCGGTATGGGCACCGAGCTTTGACTTCCGGTCTCGACGAGAAGTCTGCGGAGTAGAGGCGCGCGAAGAAGGCTTAGATGGGGCAGCTCCATCTTCCTGGCTCGCACTTCGAGCTGGCAAGGACTTTCTAGCCTTGCGATGATGAGAAACTGCGGCACCCATCGTGGAAGGTGAGTCTGTGGAGTTCTCTTTGTCTGGTTCAGGTTTGATGGTAATAGATTTTTCCCTGGTCGGAAGGTTCTTCGGAGTGATTGTCAGTAGATCAGCTTGTGGATCGATCTGAGACTGCTCAATTGGACGCTCCTCGGCAGGAGGAGGCGGATTAGATTTGGAGCTCGTCGGAGTCCCTGGCTCAGGCTCTGTGAGAGACGCGTCTTGCACTTGAGAGGCCTGAGTATTGGACTGCGCAAGGTTACTAGGACGAGGAGGTTTCGCGGAAGAATTGTACGACTTGGGGGTTTGAAATGGTTCAGAGAATGCTCTGTGGACTGGAGTCTCTGCAACACCCGAAAGAGGAGTTTGGTCCGCAGAGTTAACAGCACGTTGAGTTCTACGTCTCTTTGCAGAAGGCAGAAACTCTTCAAAAGACGAAGTGAGAGGAGTTGGGGGAAGAGAGTACGATGATTGTGTTAGGTTTGACGTGTTGAGCTCGCGAGCTGGGGCTGTTCTTTGAGAAGCCCTAGAAGAGCTTCGACGCGAGTGTGCCTGGGGAAGTCAGAAAGCGAGAAAGTGAATGGAGTGGAGGAGCGGATGAAGGAGGATAGAGGAAGAGAAGAGGAAGAGAAGAAGAGGAAGAGGAAGAGGAAGAGGAAGAGGAAGAGAGTGAAGACATACAGAACTCAAGTCCGCCAGCGCGGCGGGGGAACCGAGCTCACGAGTAACAGAAGCCCTACCAACCACTGGCTTTGTGTTAGCGGACAATAAACTAGACAATGAATAGCAGCAATCCTACTTTTGACGATTATTTCTTGCGCAGTACGGTCCTCCTTTTGAGCAGATATCTCCTCGTATCTTGAACGATGGCCCCTCCTTTCTAATTTCTGGAGATCATCGGTGTTCTGGCGACTGGTCTTTGGCGCTCAAGGCAATGTATTCACCGCAGCTCGGCTGTGGCTTTGTCTCGTCAACGGGATGAGGGGTTTATTCGCTCGATTTCAGAATCTACCAAGGCAGCAATGCAGGTCAGTAAGTGAGTAGAATAAGGGCAAACGGAGTGTTTCGGATCTAGGGAACCACGACTCCTGACCAGCACAACTCGTTGAACAAGCCACCACCCGACTTACCGATGATTCTAAATATCCCTAATAGCTTAAATACGGTGTCTCGGTCGGTTTGAGGCTACAAAAGTGGCGTTGCGAAGCGTAAGCGGGCAGGGTACAGGGTGCTGTCGGTGAGGCGCTGGCGAAGGAGGCGCAACGTCAGACAATTTCGCGGGCGCAAAAGTCCTCCTCGGGCTAGGAAAAATCGGGAGCGGGCATTATGGGACGGTAGAGAAATGTCTTCCGGCACG
Source organism: Aspergillus puulaauensis (assembly GCF_016861865.1). NCBI lineage: Eukaryota > Fungi > Ascomycota > Eurotiomycetes > Eurotiales > Aspergillaceae > Aspergillus > Aspergillus puulaauensis. Next base: position 3,506,239 of record NC_054858.1, read on the forward strand.
ATCGCGGGCGCAGATGTCGCAGCACTCGGGGCGTAGAGGCAGCGCGGTCGTCGAGAAAACGAGAGCTGGACAATTGCTGGGTGGCAGCCCGAAGGAGAACAGCAGGAAATTAGGGCTTGAAGTCACTGGACCCAAAAGCCCCAAACGCCGCCCGGCGCTTATCTTAGCGCTTCTGCTCTCACCTTACGTCGCCTGGTCCCCATCCAAGCTATCCTCCTCTCCGTCTCCCTTTTCGCTCAATCAGCTTATCCTGCCGGAACAATGCATTGGTGGCAGACTGTTTTTCAGCTCTCCTTGCTGGCCTCGACCGCGCTCCCGGCCGCCGCTGCAAGCTGGGGGTTTGCTGATGCCACCGTGTCAGTTCAGACCAAGGGCGCCGGAGTCGGTGCCGGATTGAAGGAAGAGTATGCTCGATCCTATTGCTTTATCTTGTTTTCAAGACGCTTAATGACTTAAACGCTAATACATGTCGCCTCTGCACCAGAATCCCTCAGAACGGCGCTCTCTCTAAACCCGTCCCTCTCGGTAGTGCGGATACCCTCAAGGTCGCCCTAACAGCGCAGGAAGGAAAGTCGGCGAAAAACGCGCACCAAGTCTTCCTCCTCCTCGAAGACCCGAACTCGGGACTAGATGTCTCCTATCCGTTTTCCGTCAAGGGCAATGGCAAATCTCGGGTTGATTTGGTATGGAGCTTGCAGCTCTTGTCAAGACAACTAGCTGACGTGTCCTAGACGTGGAAAGATATTCCTACCCAATTCCTTTCTACATCCGAACCTCTTGATGCGAGGATCCTGATCGGATCGTTTGGAAGCTCGCCAGCGTACAACAAGCCCGCGTTCCAACTGTCTCTGGCCCGCAACCCCGATGAGCCCGTCCCGACATATGAGGTCTCGCGATACGGAAAACTCCCTGAGATCCATCACATCTTCAAGAGTGACCCTCGGAGCCCGCCTGTTGTCATCACACTTGCTTTCATTGCGACAGTGCTAGCCGCTTTACCTCTCCTAGCTGCCCTGGTAAGCAAGCATTCTTGCCAACCGTGGAAACTAGACTAACATGTTTTGCAGTGGCTATTCCTCGGCGCTAACATTAGCCACCTCCCTACGGCGATTAAGTCGGCCCCCATTCCTCATGCCACGTTCTTGGGCTCGCTATTCGCTCTTGAAGGCATCTTCTTCCTTTACTATACCTCCTGGAACCTGTTCCAGATCCTCCCGGCTGTTGCTGCCGTCGGAACTGTCGCCTTCATTAGCGGCAGCCGTGCGCTCGGAGAAGTCCAGGGCAGACGTCTGGCAGGTCTCCGGTGAGTACTTGCGACATGGCTAAATGCATGGCTTTTATCAGAAGACGGGGGGGTACTTTTACCCCTTGACGCAGCATTCAAATATCCTAGAACCAACACTGTAAATTGATATAAATACACGCACGACGCTCGAGGAGTATTCTCCCTTACCTCCGCAGTAAACAATGTACACAGTAACCATAATATTTACCCACATGAGTTGCCCTATCCTACTTGACGTCACCCAAGAACCGTCCCATTCGGGCTAGCTCCGATACGATAATCCGCTATCTCCAAAATTCATCCCAAGTCCGCCATCCATTTTACAACTTGTTCCTCAAACCAGATCAGACATTTAATTTTAGCAAACCAGATGGGCTCATCCGCTTCCAAACCAGCGCGCTCGGCCGCCCAGGCCGCCTCACGCCGCCAATACCCCAAACAACCAGCCGCCCCTTCACCCGCAACAGCATCACAAAGCCCAGCAGCAAACGCCCCCCGACGACCACCTCCACCTGCCCCCTCCCCAGCATCTAGAGAACCAAATATCCCACCGCAGACTCCCGCGCAGGGTCCAACATATCATTCCAAGGAGAAGGCTTCAACTGAGAAATCATCCGGTACGTGCTCTACCCACCTTCTCCTCTCCCGCACTCTCCCGCAAGCAACCAACAAACTCCCCGCCACCCATCCAAGCCCTATACCAACATACGTACTAGATACTAACACGATTAAATAAACAGCAATTGACCTCGACGGCCGCGACCCGCACTTCGCCGCCTCCCTCCGCTCCATCGGCGCCGTCAAGCCCTCCCCCACATTCTCACATTCAAGCACATTCAACCAAACACAACAAGGCCAAGACCATCATCCAGTACAACCGCATTCGCCGACCGTATTCCCCACAGCGTCGAATCCAGCGCTCCTCGTCGTCACGGCGCGGCAGCGGGCTACAAGAGAGGCTGAGTCTGAAGCTGAGGAGATGGGGAGAGGCGGATTTTCGGGACGCAGATATTTGGATGCGTTAACGATTAGGCAGGCTCTGGCTATGCGAGATAGACAGGGGCTTCCGGAGGGGGAGATTGAGAGGACGTTGAGACTGAAGCAGGGAGCTGTGGGGAGGATTGGGGGCAGGAATGGGGTTTTTGGGGTTCCATGAGCAGGCCGTTGGGTTTGTTGATGGATAAGTGCGCGTTTTATTATTTATTATATATGTTATAATGGGTTTGACTGTATAGGTATGGGTTGAATGGAGTACTTTTGAATTTGGGGTTTATGAGCGTTCCTCTCTCCGTGTATCATTGACCTGGACGCTCCAAGCGCCAGTCATAACTGTGTATATCCTTTAAATATCATGGCTGGATTTATACTAAAACACCCCTTGCAACTGCTTCCACTTCTCCCAACACCGATTCCTTCTCGCCGGCCGCATCAACAACAACCACATCCCTTTCGTCGACCTCCGGGTTCTCTAATGCCTCTAGCTGCGAATCGACCATAGTTGACTCCATGTAGTGCCCCTCCTTTTTCGATCTCAGGACCAATCGCTCCTTAAGCTCTGCTTTGCGTTCCTCCCCAACAGATAAATGGATGAATGTGACGTTCACAGGATTCTCGAGTAGGTACGCTAGCTTTCGTAGCTCGTCACGGTAGGCCCTCTTCAGCGCGGAACACGTAACTACCACTCCTGCCAACCCGGACGGCTGGAATAAACGGTCCATAACAGCTCCACGAATGTGAGATAACCATTCCCATCTATCAAGATCCGATAGGGGGGTTCCCGACGCCATCTTCGCACGGGAGACACGGGAGTGCAGATCATCCCCTTCTATTGTAGGGGCGTTAAACTTTGTCGCAAGTGAAAGAGCAGCGGTAGATTTGCCGGAGCCACAAGGACCAGTTAGGAACATCACATTGTGAGATGAAGACTGCCTCAAACAAGGAGAAGACCAAGTTTTTCGGCGGAAATACTGTATAAACCGAATTACAACGTCCTGGTTCAGGCCTGCCGCATTGCGAAGAGATGGGGCAGCGGACTGACATTTCTTCGTGTCGTATAAAAGGATCCGTGCTGGTGAGTCATTATCATATTTGTTTTCGAAGAAGTTGAGGAGCTTGATTGGTGGGTTAATTGTTGGATCAGGAGTTGAGGCGCGGAGACGGGCAAGCCATTCGCGTTTAGGGAGAGCATCGAAGGTTAGACCGGCTTGCTTTAGAAGAGGTAGAAGGTCTTGAGTCCAGTGGTTGAGGTTTGGGTTCGTGACATTCATGACCTCTGCCGCTTTTGAGGAAAGTGTTGCCTCGATGACGCTGGATGCGATAGTGTCGACGGGCGTCCATGAAAGGACATCGTCCAGGAGAGGAAGGGCGTTGATAGTTTCGGCCGTTTGAAAAATCATAGGGATAGCCTCAGTGGCGTTCCAGATGCCATGCTTGGTATCAGCTATAATTTGACCAACACGTAGGACCCGCGATGAAAGTGCGGTTTCGCGACATGCCCGATTTACTATGTGCTCAGTTACCAGTTTTGATTGAGCATACCCCATGGACTGCGCATATTTAAGAGACTCTGGGAGAGCTTCTGGAACCCAGTTTCCAGGTGTGCGAGCAACTGTACTGACAGATGAACAGAACGAGAACTTCGCTGGGTGAGGGCCTCGTGTTTCCAGGCAGAGATCTAGCAGGTTACGAGTAGCTGCGATACAGCTCTGTTCAAAGCTCTCTAGAGCCCAGTTGAAGTTGACAGACCAAGCACAATGCATCACTGCGGTGACGGAGCTAATAATATCCTGGTGCACTGCCTCGTCTAGCCCTAGACGGACCTTGTTCGAAAGGTCTGCGGGCAATGCAACGATTTTGCGTTCTGCATCGGGGTTGAGGTCAGACAGTAGAAACCTGGCATGTAGGCTTTCTCGTACTCGATGGAATGCTGATAAAGGCGACTGAGCGCGAACGAGACAGTATACTTTGCGGACATGCTCTGATTGAACTAACTGGGCAACAATATGTGCACCCAGAGAGCCGGTGGCGCCAGTCACAACGACATATTCACCGTCGTCGCTCCTTGGAACTGGAACATGCTCCTTGAAATCACGACTGTATCTTTCGATAAGTTCGGTCATCAGGTCCTCGACCGGTGTTTGCAGCTGAGGACCGCTGCCCAGTCTTGACCGAGTGAGCTCACCGGCCATGGCCTGAATCGATGGGTTTTCGAAAACGAAGTTCTGGGAAAGCTTCTGGCCACCAAGGCTCAGTGTCTTCAAGATAATACTTCGCAGACGGAGAGACTGTAGGCTGTCCACGCCTAAGCTAAACACATCCGTTGAATCCTGTAATGCAGAACGCTCAATTGAGGCAACGTCGAGAAGGCTGTTTCGGAGGAAAGTAGTTAACTCATCACCTTCCAATACTTGATTTCCACTCGCGTCCTCCTGGTCATAAACCTGGTTAATCTGCTCCGCGAAATCACGGTAGAAAGCAGAGCGAATGACAGTGCCCTTATCCGTCTTTCGGTAAACTGTATCCGAAGGCAAAACGCGGATCATATCTCGTGAAATATATGCGTAGGCAGGGCTCTCTGCGTTGCATTTTTCAATTGCCGGGAGTACGGAGTCGACTATTTGATCATCCGTTTCACCAACGCACCGTTCGGCGCGAATCAAAAGTAACCCAAGCCTGGACCTGTTTGAACCAAAGGCAACGGCTTCTCCTACATTTGAATGATTGCGGGCAACCCCCTCAATCACCAATGGGTTTGCTTTCTCACCGTTCTCCAGCACAAGCGTATCATCGAAGCGAGCATAATATCGCCATGCGTTCTCCTTTGTTGGATGTTTCTCAAATAAATCCTTAGTAGCATATGCTCCATCTGGCCGGTTACTCGCCACCTTTGACGGCCAACCTTCAAGAACGCAGAGTTCATAGATTCCAGGCATCTGCTCCTCCCATCGAATATAGGGTAGCAACGTCGGCCCTGGTCGAACATAATCCCAGTCAATATCCGAGCGCTCGCGAAACGAAGTCATGAGCTGGCCCGTTTCTGTAGTACCGTAGTGAGAAACAAGCCGGACTCCATTCTGAGCAAGCTTATCACCAATTGGTTTTGGACAGGATGAGCCACCGAACATCACCAGTTCTAACCGTGCAAGTACCTTCATACTTTCTTCAGACTCAGAAAGCAGTTTCAGACCATAAGGAACAGCATAGAGAACTTCGATCTCCAGATGCTCCTGAAGTGTCGTAAGCAGATACGGGCCCGTCAACGGAAGGTCCGCATTATACATGTATATCAGTTTCTGGGAGTGTATGGCTCGGAAGAGGCAACTGATCCCATGTGCATGGTAAAGAGGCAGCGTAATAAAACCTCGAAGACCAAAATTATTGGCATAATTTTTCAAGGCCCCCGAATGGGTTTGGAAAATAGGTTTTGGATGGCCAGTCGATCCGCTGGAATGAATAATCCATGTAATATGTTTATTCTCAACTGGGCCATCCAGTTGAGCGCCCGGGAGTTCCGTCGTAGCGTCGGTATAGTCACCTGGCGCAAGCACCGGCTGCAGGACAATTCCTGTTCGCTGGGCTACATTTTTTGCGATGGCTTGAAACCCAGGATACGCGATGAGGAACGAAGCTTTGGTGTTTTCAACCAAACTGACATAAGCGTCCTCGGCAATTCTTGTCGATAGTAGAAGAACCGTATGTCCGAGTCGAGAAACAGCAAGTAATGCGATCAGGTACTCAAAGTCCGAAGGACCGAGTAAGCCAACAACTTGCACAGGATCATTAGATGTCCGCCGTTGCGGAATCACACGTGCGTATTGGACCGCTGCGGCCTCGACTAGGTGGTGCAGCTACACCATGTTTCCAATTAGTATATTTAACGATAGGACTTTCTTTAAGATATAGACAACTCACCTCGCGCGGTGTATAGTATGCATAGTCCGTCCCCTTTAGTGGATATGCCACAATAGGCTCATCAGCCTTATCACCCTCTGCGCGAGCCCGCAAAAGGTCATCGATTGTGTATATCGCGCGTTCCTCAACTTCCGTCGCTGAAGTCGCAGGCGACGCATTGCTATCCGGTGTCAAGGCATCACTTGAGGGTGCTGAAGATGGAGTCACCGGTCGTGGTGTAGCTAGTGACGCCATGATGGTGATAGTTATCCAAATGGATGGTTGACAAAAGAATTGGACCAAGAGGTGAAGTAACTTATAACATCAGCGATGGGGGAGCTGTGCTCGGATACGCAGTGTTCAAGGCGAATCGGAGGGATGACCATGTTTGCAGATATGCCGACTAGGTATTGAAGAAAATCCCGGAAAATCGATTCCATTGCGGGTGAGTTGGAGAGGAAGGTTGGATGGCGGAGGGCCGTTTGTCTCTTTTTCCGCCAGCAACCCCACACGCTGGCGGATTTCCCCATACCAAGTGGCGGAAATCCGCGGAAATCCGCCCTGACACTCTGGATCACGTTGACTTGCGTTAATCATCAATTAATCGTATCCGATATCTTAGTATTAGCGGATATTCAAAGTATATTTGGTCACTGGTTGGGAGGCAGGTCAAGGAGGGAAGGGACGACTGGCTGAGGTCGTTGATCGCTGCTTCCTTTTTCCACCAGGTCTATTTAAATGTCGAAAGGGAAGGTGCGACCATGGATCATTCTGCCCTATGGGATGCCCGGGCAAGATGATACATTCCCAGAATAGAGCAAGTACCGCCCTGAACTGGCGCGGGGAAGGCACTACCTAGGCCTCACAGAACAGTTTACTTGATTTACGAAAGGCTGTCTACAGAAATGCAGTTCAATAAATATTTATTGGATCCGCCATCTTATTTAAGTAATTAAACAGTAAACTTTGTTTTATTCACAGCAGCAGCATCCAACGCAGCCTTCCGCACAGCTTCTTCGCCAGCCTCCTCGAAAATGTCATACCCCCAGAAGGCTGGGAAGTTAAACCGCTTATGACGCTCGAGGGCTGAGAGAGTCGCGAAGGCGTCTTCAGGAAGATGCTTAACCTGAAGATTGGCTGAAATCCGGGACGGCGTGACACTCTTGGACAAGACGACGGTTCCGCGCTGCACACCCCAGCTCGCCAGGAGCGGTCCGAGGTCCATGTTGAGCTGTCCCGCAACGGTGTGAACCGCCGGGTCATCGACTGTACGCGGTTCACCGGTCTGGTTGTTCCCTAGTGGTGAGTAGGCTTCGATAATGATCCCTTTGCTTTGACAGAAGCGAAGAAGATCCGGTTGTTGGAGGTACGGATGCGCTTCAATTTGGTTGGCAGCGGGGACGACGGTGACTTGGCTTAAAAGCTTTTCGAGACGACGGACGTTGAAGTTTGAGACACCTATAGCGCGGACTTTTCCGGTGGCTATCAGTTTCTCCATAGCCTTGTATGTAGTAGTATAGTCAACATCGGCTAGTTCAAAGACGCCTTTGTTGTCCAAGGGAAACCACTTGTCACCGGATTTGAAGGCGCTAAACTTCCAGTTAGAATCATGTGCATATACAGAATAAAGAGAATATATTACCAAGGCCAGTGCATAAGGTAAAGGTCAAGATACTCCGTGCCCAGATCTTTCAGTGTCTTATCCAGTGCAGACTCGACGTCTTCTGGCGCATGTTTCGTGTTCCACAGCTTGCCTGTTATGAAGATTTCCTCGCGAAGCACGCCGGACTTGCGAATACCATTTCCAACCTCTGTCTCGTTACGGTAAATAGCAGCGCAATCGATATGGCGGTAACCTTGCTTCAGCGCAACCTCGACTGCGTGTTCCACCTCTAACGGCTTGGCTTGCCATGTTCCGAATCCCACAGCTGGGATCTTGGCACCGGTGTTGAGGGTGAAATGAGACGGAAGAGACATTTCGAAGGAATAAACTTAACAAGAAACTGAGAATTGAAGAAAAATGGAACTGGCGTGGGTATCCTCTTAAATCCTGTGTCCGAGAGGCGTCGGAAAAGCATGTCGGAAAAGCGGGCTTCTGTGTTGACCCAGGACCGAATGAGAATCGGTGGATACTCACAGGTGCATCTTCAGTAAGATCGCTAGTATGGATCTCGCTGATGGAGAAATACACACCGTTTATTCTGAGCCCTCAAGCTCTAAAGTCTGGCTGGCTGGCACAGGAAGGGGTTATCATCCCATATAGGCTGCTAAACCGGGTCAGCGATACCGCACATATTTATCCATATGCTGAATCAAAAGAACTTACTAATGGGTAAACTATCGAGTTGCGGCCAAAAATCAAGCATCAGGTCTTTATCCGACGCAAAGCTATCAAATAAGCACTCCGTCCGCGGATCCGCAAAGTAAGCGTCATCTCGAGACACGCCAGAGAATGGGACGAAAGTTTCATCCGGTTCGACAAGCGAATAATCAGTTGTTAATTCTTCCGCATTTTGTAAGTGACGACGACTTGGATTAGCAGACATTGGTCTGGTGTCGCTCTCGGGGTCGAGAGTTGAAGGGAGGTTCCTGGAATGACTTGGCCCAGGATGTGCACTGGTACTTTCGACAAAGGGGGATCTTAAACCTAAGCGTTCCAGCTCTCGTCTAAGACCTTGCAGAATAGCACTGTACTTCCAGGATGGTGAGTTCCGCACCGTGGCATTGGCAAGATGGTATTGGGCCGTCTCGGATAGGTTGTATAAAGTTTGCTCATCAAGAGAAGACAAATTGATATCGCCCGATGAGTGACCGAAACTGTTGCTTATGGGGTTAATTCTTCCACGTCGTACCTGAATAAGGTAGATATATATAATAGAAAGAGCATTGAACGCGATATACTGAGAATACCAGAACGCGTGGAATAACTGGTTTTCACGGACGAAGGTGAGAACCATCTCAATTGCGTCTCGGGCTGCGGTCAAACAAATTCCAAGATAATGCACATAGCTAGCTTCACAGTCAGGCCAGATCTGTCCGTAGTTACGAAGAAGCAATGGCCGGGTGATAAACATGAGGAGGTGATAGCGTGCCAGCTGTAGGACTGTGAGTTGACGCTGGAATACCGGAACTAGGCTGCTAGGGTGAATATCTCCGGACAAGATGGGCGGTAGTCCAACATGCCACTCATCGACATTGGCGCACAAGACCCTGATGGTATTGAGCTGGTCTCTGTTGGAGATGCCAGCCACTACGTAGGGCTCCTTTGCGGCCTGGGAGAGCGTTCTAGCCAACAGCGCGTGAAGCACTGGAGCATCCATTACACAATCTCGTTGTGGGCTTTGGATTCTTGTGGGTAAGAGATCAATATCGTTCACTCGAGCCGGAAGCTCCTCGTCCATGTCCCCATCGTGCCACAAGCGCGGCCTCCCCAGAATGACACTGATGTATTTGTCAAGAGTGTATGAGCTCCATATAATTCGTCGGCGACACTCTCGTTGTACGAGATCTCTGCCGTCGTTATCCTTTCTGGCGCGCCTGTTATGGAACCCTAGAGCCATCATCAGTTGGATTGCTGTACCGAGCGTGAACCAAGCTTTGTTCGCGCGCGAGGTGCTCAACAAGTAGAGTACCATGAGAAATCGTGCCTGGACCGATTCAAGCCTCGGTGCACCTATCTCCTGGGAAAGTAGTTGCTCCGCTTTAACGAAGTAGAGTTCACTGGTTTTCCAGCCAGCATCATCTGCGTCTGTTATACGACCGTTTGCATCCGGACGATACATGGTCGCCGTGCTGAAAACCATCAAAAGTACGGCGTAGTAGGCGGATGATTCTCCGATCAACAAATCGCGGTCAACATATCGCGTTTCCTCTCCATATAGCTCATTGACCGCTCCCTCGATTGTTGGCTGGTGTAATGTCCGGTAGGTCGGACAGGCGAACTCGAAATATCGGCGGACCAGACCTTCTGCCTCTGCTCGGTCCGGCCATGTAAAATTCGCAAGTTGGACTTCTGGAGCGATGCGGTCACCAAAGTGGAATATAGAGGCGTCCGAGGCACGGTCTGAGCCTCGCGAGCCCGATACCACATTCGACTGGGTCGCCGGGAGATCGCGCACTGCCTGGTCCAGGAACGAGTGCGCTGAAGTCGGCCCCCAGTACTGATCGATAACATCTGTTGAGAGTCTTCGATCCGGTGGGGCATATGGCGTCGTTGGTTCACTTTCAGCATCCTGTGTAGTCTTTCGGAGAGCTGGGGGATCGTGTCTTGGGCGCGAGTTGGACGAGGGAGGAGTCACTGCGATGCCGCGATGATAGCTCGTGTCGTACGTACAGTCCACCTTGCGACGGATGCATGGAACACAAGGGATGTTCCCAGTGCACGCTTTCTTTTTGGACTTGCAAGCATCGCAGGCTCGTGTCACTTTTCGCGATTTCCGCTGCCGGGTGTCTGGGGTGGAGCGTGAAGCCACCGAAGAGGGTGTCTCTCCAGAGGCTAGAATCGCGTCGGGACGTTGAGAAGTTCTTTCATCAGTGTCCATTTCGCATGACCTTGCAATTTCCGCCTTTTCCAAAATGTGTCCGCGTCGGTTGGTATCTGTACTCTACCGGTTTGTGTACCTTGTGCGGGGAAAAAGATCCGCTGTTGGCTTTTCCGACACCATGGCGGATTTCTACCACAGGACCTCGGCACTTTCTAACAATAGCCCCCCCCCCGGGGTTTGTTCAGAGCTTCCAGTGGGCACGTTGTATTTGATATAGTTGAAGAACGAGCTCGGAACCTGAAGGTTTTCCCTACCCTGGCCCCGTCGGTTGTCCTAGTCTAATGCCGGGGCGGAGGTTGTAGTCAAATAAACATTGTTTAGCGTATGACTACAGACTCACCACCGAGTACGGGCAGAGCCACCAAAGTAAGGTGAGAAAAGAGACCTACAGAGGAAAGTTTCTGGAGATAAAGGGTTTTTGCAAGTAGATTTTGCAAGTAGGTTTAGCTGTGGGTTCCCATCGCCAACATCAAATTCCTCTAATGCGCTCGTTGGGGAACAGAGCTATACAGAGTACATGTTTTTGAAGTACTTAAATGCAGAGGAACCACGTATACCGGCTCATTATCTACGATGAGTACTTCCTACTTCCCCAATCTACCAGTATCTACGCAACCGAAGTATGCAAGCCAACATGAAACTGGACTAGGGGAATATGGTGCACAAGTGTATACTGAAACTGATTTGACTAGAAAACAGCTGCGCTTCTCTCAAATGTCTACGCTCCTTAGTTGCCTCATCAAAATCCTATGGGGTGGCAGTGCCATACAAAGCCTTTGGAGTTCTAAGTTAAGAGACTGTTTTACCCCGATGGCGTGCATATATATACGTCTCGCCTCTGTTACTTTGAGTCTTTTATCCCCAGATATCAAGATGAGACCGCTTGCATCCGGGAAATACCACCCGCTGACTTGCAGGAAACATCCACTGAGACTGTGAAAGCAGAGCGTCTCGCAGTATCTGACGGAACATCTAGTTCAAACAAGAGCACTGACCTGGCTGTGTGCCTAGACATTCGGGCTGTGTCACCAGGTATCTGCGTTGTCAACGACAACCATCACGACCAATTCAGAGTTCAGATTCGACGGTCAATTTCAAGGCTCCCTTAAAAATTGGTGAACTTGGGTTAACAGCTGACAACCTTGAATACAGTGACGCTTGCGTGAATCGCGAGATACCCGGACGCGCAATCAAAGTATACAGTGTAGTCTTCCATAGGTGCAAATGAGCAATGTCCCACACCTTATTGGTCACTGCAAGCCACTCAGAAGTTTTACCCTAAAAGGTCAGGTAGTGCAGATGGCTATGCGGTGTCAATATTTGCTGATGGTGGTGAGTGAGTGGTGGAACGCTGTAGTTGCGAGTAGCTGGAGATTAGGAACGTACTCTGCCCTATCGATCGACATTTGGTCAGCCAATAGTGTATTTATCTTCTTTGTCGGACCGTCAGGCGTCCCCTCACCTCTTGCTCAGAAGTAGACCGAGAGAAACCGAGATCAGGTCACTGGTTCAGACGTAGTTGTAGGCTCACCTCACAACAATTAGTACTAGCAGTAGTATCAAGTGGTAAACGCAGGTGATATATCTCCCACTACTGATTTCCAACCTCTCATCCCACAGGCACCGATATAGAATATCTAGAAAACAACGTTGGCGACGTGGCTGTGGCTTGTGGAACGCCCGCCCTATGGAAGGCTCCCGTGTGCCCATGGCGCTGAGACCAAACCTGGATTTCGAATTCGTCCGTGGTGCCTTGGCCGTGGTCGGAATTTTGTCTACCCAACAAACCAACAGGGCTGCAAACGACCTGAAACGGTAACCTAGTGAAGGATTAGAACTTCATTAGCGAGGTGAAGGACTCGACGAGGGGCCCCTAGAGTCCTGGGACCCTATCTGCCTGGGGGGACGGGGATTTTCCCGCCGACCAGACTCGAACGAATCGGCCACGGTGAACACGAAGCAGGCAAAAAATCTTGCTTGTCCCCATGACCAAGCCGGTACGCAATGTACTTTTGCACGAAGAACGAACCAAGAAGTTATTTTCCTTTTTCCTGAACCGCGGCCCCGGGTCCAAGGCTTTGTTTCTTGGAGCGAGGATCGTTGAAGTCATGAGTTGGCGTCAACCACTCCGTCTGATCCGTGGATAACTCGGAACCGATCAGACGGGCAATTCCCCAGAGTCAGGTGTGGGATCTATTTGTGGGGAAATCTGGGAACCCAGGCTGGGAAGACTCAGGGCTGCCATAATTGGTTGTCTTCTGGAACCTGGACTTACCAATCAGACTTGGTTCTGGGCTGTCATTTCGCGACCGGGGGTGCAGTCGGCTAATGGGAAGATGGTAAGGCGTGGAGACGCGACAGCACGTCTGGGGATTTTGGGGTTTACCAGGGTCACGGAGGGTGGGGTCAGGTGGGTTGCTCGGAGCTGCCAGATCGGACACTAAGTGGGTGTCGCAGCAAACTTAGGTGAGTTTATCCCTTTAGTTGCTGTCACTAAATGGTTGGGCTTGAAACGTTGGGGAAAGACGTGCAAGATTATTTCAAGTGCATTTGGCTCGAAGGTGAAAATTAGATACATGTTTCTTGAAAAAGGACCGTCTATGTAGCCCATTGCAAACCTTCGCTAAACACCGTGATCGCTAACTCTTTGCTCGTCAGATGATTACTGTAATTAGGTAGAAAAAAAAGCAAGAAAAGGAAAGGAAAGAAAAGTTGCCATCGCTTGCCGAAACGCCATGCAATGATACCTTGTTAGGCGAGCAGTCAGTCCGTAAGTAAATCGAAAGTATGTTCAGAGACAGAGAAATAGAAGGAACAAAGGGAATGAGCCTTGACAGGTCGACTACCAAGCGGCATGGCCACCGTCCATGCGCAGGTCGCTTCCTGTCATGAAACTGCTAGCGTCACTGAGGAGGAAGACAGCGGCCCCCCGGTACTCCTGAGGGGAGGACAGGCGTCCGAGCATGTTGTGCTTGGGCCACTCATCGCGGCGTTCAGGGTACTGCAAAAAGAGCTGCTCGACCATGGCAGTGACAATATAGCCGGGAGAGATAGTGTTGACCCGGATATTGTACTGGCCCCACTCGGACGCGAGGTTGCGGGCGAGTTGGATAACGGCAGCTTTGCTGGCGTTGTAAGCAGAGCAGATGAGGCCCTGGAGAGGAAATACAGTTAGCTAGGGTTCGGAAGACAACGAGTGATGATAGGGTGGTGAAGCGGGGAAAGTGACCCCGTCGAAACATGATATAAAGAACTTACCCGATTGGCAATAGTACCGCTCATGCTGGCAATTAGTGCAATGCTTCCTCCGTTTCCAAAGCGAATCATCTGTTTGGCAACTGCTTGGGCGGTCATCATAACACCAGTAACATTGACTTCAAACATTCTGTTCGCATCCTGTGATGTATAATCCAGGGCCGGGGTCTCCTGCTGGATTCCGGCAGCAGCAACTAGGCCGTCCATACGACCCTCGGTGTTGGCAATCGCTTCGATGGTGTTGTGCAGAAGTTCTGTGTCACGAACATCGATGCGGCGGTAATGGAAATCAGTGCCCAGTTCTTCCTTGGCACGCTTCTGGATGTCGTAGAATTCAGGCGACTGTAGAAGAGAGTCTGTTAGAATTGGCCACAATACATGGATTCAGTGTTACTCACGGGCTCCTCAAGACGGTCCAGAGCGTAGACGCGGGCACCAGCTTCAAGCAGGGCCTCTGCCTGGGTCAAACCAAGACCACGAGCAGCGCCAGAAACACAAACGACCTTTCCAGCCAGGCTGAACTCGGGAAGTCTGTTGCCGCCGGCCACAGATAGTGCTGCCTCCTGTTTGACAGGCACCACAGGGATGGAAGTGGTTTCAATGGAGACAGACATTGCTGTTCAGTGTTTGGTGTGTTCCGGATGTGAGGACGTGAAGAAGCGTGCGGGGGGTGGATGTATAGTTCAAAGGAGACCTTGAGAAGCAAGAGAGTACAGGTATAAAAGAAGTTCGCTGACTTTGATGCAGATATGGCCCCGTGAAGAAGGATTGGATGTACAATAGATGAAGAAAAAAAGGTACTCTAGGAGAGGTTGGAAGCAAGACTTTATACCTGGCTTGACAATGCCAGACTGCATTGAGCCCAGGAGGTCATGGGAGCTCATGTGGACAGGACGAAACTAACAAAGGCAGAGGGAGTCTGGTCCAGACCCGGGGAATGACAGAACAGGTTCCACCCAGAGGTCACTCGACCAGCATGGACGATGTACCTTGCTGGAGTAACCTTGTAGAATTGATTATTACTATTTATTTTGCTGTTAATATTCTGTTTAGCTACTTGTATGTATTGTTGCTATTCCAGGCAAAAATGCCTGATATCCCTGACAAGATCCAGAGAGTATGGGAAACAATCGCACTGAGACAAAGGTCTAGGACAATGCCCAAGAACTTTGAAGATTAGTTTGAATGAAATCGCCATTATTCGCCTCAATTCACAAAGCTGGCGGGGCAATCATAATTTCTGCGCAGAATACAACCCAGTCAATGTCATGATGAAAAAGGCAGTCAGGTGATGAGATGCCCGTCTTCTCGGGATTCTTATTTGGGCAATCCGCAAATGTTCCTTTTCCGACTCCCGGGGGCAAACTCCAGCTGGGGAGGCTTCGAGCCGGGTTGGGGCAAGCAAAAACGGGTGGCGGTCGAGAACCCTCCATGCATTTCCTTTGCAAGTGGTCACCAGACCGGACAGTTCTAGAAACTAAGCGGACGCTTCGAATGTTCCATGAGGCTGGGGTTGCGCGAAGATCAAAGCGAATCCCTCGCCTCCGCAAAGTGCCAGGGCGGATGGCAAACCGTGACTCGCGATCGTTCGCTGGAAGAGAAGTTCAACATTTTGCCTCTCCACCTTGTTTGTCAGACATGACATCCTGTCGTCCTCTCTGCTGTCTCTCGAGTCTCGTGGGACGGAGCAACTCCGGGTTCCTGGGAGAAAGTGGAACTGGGCCAGTTTCGGTAGTCCGTGCTTGTGCCCCAGCTGCAGTGGATTTTATCCTTCAGGTCACCGGACAAGCTTATCCAGGCATTTTCCCTATTGGCCAATTCCTCTCCATCTTTGTATTTTTATCTTTGAGCCTGAATTCTGGCACTGGACTGCATCTCGCGGCCTGGGCCTTGACTCAGGTCCGATCGTTTGCTTCAAGCGCCCCTTCACCCAAAGATTTGTCTCTTCAAGCGTACATGGTCTCATGATTTATGGACAATTTCACCAGTTTTTGGCCAGTTTTTGCACGAAGTCCAGGAGCTACGTCCTGAAAGAATGCCGAGGTAGCATTTCCCGAGCACCGAGATCCCCTGATCTTGTTTCCAAATACATCCCTGCCCGGGCGCTGTCTTCTACACCTTATCTGGTCCGCGAAACGATTCCTGTTGGAGCGTCGTGTGACCTCCAGATTCTAAGAGTGCTTCCGTTTCAGGAAGGGAAAGAGATGCCCCGCTGTTTAACCGCCCTGATGAACTGTCATGATGGCACCACAAGTGTCTTGTTGATCGAAAGGCCAGTCCCTTGCTGGACCATTGGTTCGTTATCTGCAAGATTCAAGGTTTCAATTTCAATGCCCCCCTGTCCTCGTGAGATTTTTGATCTTCCTGATTGACGCTGGTATTTCAGATCGTCGCCATAGGCCGAACAAAGTGTTCCGGCTTCTTTGCCGCTTTACGCGGTTGTAGATCAAACTTTATATTCAAAGACGGGAGTGCGTGCTCGAAAATAACCAGGAATCAATGCAGTCTCCTACACTTTATTGGAAAGATGGTCTTCTCCAGCTCAAATTGATGCACTGTTCGGAGTGTTGGACAAATGAAGCGCGCATGGGATCGGCCGATCCGCTTCCGGTTTTGAGAGTGATATAATACTTCATCCGTCGTAGTAGGGTTACCTTAATTCTATCCATGCACTCAGAATCACACGTACAAAAAAAGACAAAAGTACCCCCTATGGATCTCCTCCGCAAAGATGTCGCTAGCCTTGCGAGATCTTAGATTCCAACCAGGCTGATCATCACTCACTCGGCTTGCCCAGATTCCAGACCTAGAGTCCAGACCGTCGGCCTGCCATCCACAAAACATTCCGGCTCCTTGTCTGGCGGTATGACCGTGAAGGATCTCTGCCCAAGGCAGACTGCGGTCTGCGGGAATATGGGGATGGATAGTTAGATCCGCTGCCTAGAGTAGCGATGGCGATACTCAGCATCAAACAAACGCGCGGACTCTCCCACTCAACACCAGATTAACCCTGCTAGAGCGAATCATTTTCTTTCTTTCTTCTATTATTCCCTATTGGAAGTAGATTGTCTCTTTTCGCTATCCGAGAAAATCTTTTGAGCTTTTGGCACATGGATTCCATGCAATGGGAGGTTAACGAAGCAGATGTATAATATGATAACAAAGCGACAGAACAAGCCCAGAAAGACGAGGTATCAGGTTCCAGCTTATGTTCAAAGCAAATAACTAGTATCACAAAAATAGGAGAGCGATGAAATCTAAATAAACTACGGTCCCGTTATTTGTCCTTCTCCATAGTGTAGGCCAACGAAATAGAACCTCCAGTGCCTATCTAGGCATTCTTCTCCTCACGCCATTCCTCATCACCAACATCTTTCTTACCATCCTTTTCATCATCATCCGAAGTGTCGCTCTCTTCTTCGTCGTCTCTGGGTATATATGCTGGTATCACCTCCGCCTCGCATACATCAGCCACACTGAGTTGCGGCAGAAACCCATAACAATCAAGACTATCCACATAAACGAGACCCGGTCGTGGAACAAACAGAATCCGTTGCCCATTGTACAATTCGTGTCGAGGCCTCCAGGTGTATGGGTGGAGGGATTTTGCCGCCGATTTGTCGGCACTCCAGACTCCACCCAACTCGGCAATCCCGCGAAGCACAGGCTGGCCGTTTGTCCAGGTTTCGCATTTGATCATGGTTTCGAGGCCCTTCCGGAGAACCTCGACAAGTTCATCTCGTCTTTTCTCGGCCTGCGGGGAGGTGTTCGGGTAAGAGTCCCTCAGTAGCCAGCAAAACGGCTCGCTGGCTAGCAAGTCATCCGCAAAACCGGCCAGCACTGATTCGTGCCGTTTAGCATTGTACTGGCCGAATTCAACGTCTTGGGCTCGGTGACAAATTCCTGAGTTGGCGAGTCGCTGGGTTTGCATTTTCCATAGGACTCCGTATCTTGGGTTGGCTATGAGCATGGAGCAAACGAGGTGGGTCAGTAAAAGAAATGGGAGAGCGAGAACTATGTCTGAACCTTTGTAGAAGTACAGTACTTACTTTTGTAGAAGCGCTCGAAAAGGTACTGGAGTTTCGTCGCAAATTCGGGATCCTCGTTGGGGTCATCTGGGCCTCGCTTACCGTCCAGGTACCAGAAAGGTCTCTCGAAGAAGCGCTCGTGGATTGCCAGATGTATTAGAAGCTCCCCCATGAGATCACCGAAGTGAGCAGCTGCAGTGGGAGGCAGTAAGGATCGAAGTTTGGCCCAATCCATTTGTGCGCAGAAACCATCGGCACGAGTAATCAGGCGATGAATCTGGTATTCTGGCAGGACACTGATATCTGGGATCAAATACTCAAGAGTCCAACCAAGAGCCACCATGCGAGTAATTTGATGGCTCCTTTCCAGATCTCTCAAGTCGAATGCCCATTCGTCCGCCCCATTGGTGATGAGCGCGGTTATTCCTCTCATGAGCTGATGGTACCTAGGATGCTGCATGATAAAGCCGCTCCCGTATTTCCTTTCAAAAGCCCTTTCCTTTTCAAACTGCTCATCTGGCGGCTTTTCAGCCCTGACAAACTGAGGGGAGCACTGCAAGTCCGTAGCCTTTCGCTTCAAATCAGAGCGAGTTTGGACCATGTTTGGGTATTTAGATAAGAATGCGCATAAAACTTGTGTGTTGTGCATTCAAGGAGAATTGAAATGACCTGATTTCACCGAAATGAAGAAACAGGGAAATATAAGAAGAAAACGAAAATGAAGTTGCCCAGACCGAGGGGGAATGCAAAGGTAATGCTGAGTTTTGGCTGCCTTCTTTGTCTGCTCTTTGTTAGGTTTTGGCGTCTTGCAGACGGTGGCCCTAATCCCGTGATCCTATCCAGACAAACGAAACATCCGCATCTAGCATCCACAACTCAGCCTGCGACAAAGGAACTGCACGATTGGTTCGGGTCAGCACAGGCTGGCCCATTTTACGACTTCGCTTTTGTTCCTCGTTTGCTCTCTGCCATGTTACCACTTGCGCAATGTAAACCCAAAAAGGGGCGCAATTTCCTTCAAAACGCCATTCCATGTCCTTTCTTCCCTGCTCCCATCTTTCCTTTCCACTTTACTTTGTTATCTTTTGTTGAGCTTTCCTGGTTTCCTTGCTGCTATTGCTCTTTTGGACCGCATTTGAACTCCCCATCACGCAGCCGATACCCACCATGGGGTCCAAGATCATAATCGGAATTGATTTCGGTACTACAAACACTCGTAAGCTCCCAGCCTTCCCTTTAGATTCCCATCTGTTCTTCCCCCGTCCTCAGCCCAATCGCCTGTATGTTGTACGTTTAGTGACCAAGTTTCCACACAGGCGTTACATATGCCCATTGGGATACAAACAACCCTTGGCTCAGGGACGTGTACATGGCCCGGTTCGGACAGAATGGAAGCATACCGTCCAAGATAGGTAATGGAGAGGGTAGTGCCTGCACCTGGACGAAGGTTCTCTTAGACGACAATTACCGGCATGCGGGTTACAAAAGCCGCGTCTTACGCAAGGCACTCAATTCTGGGTACCTTAATGTCCCGAACAGCCATTTTTGTGAACAAGTCATTGCAACATTCCTGAGGCATTTGCTTAACAGTATGGTACCTTTTCTCGAAGATGTGCCGGGTTATGACAAGCAACCTGTGGAATACTGGTTCACCATTCCCGGTGTCTACTCGGGAGCCGCGCGTGCGAGAATGAGCAACGCCATACAACACGCAGGTTATGTCAATAGACAGCAAGACAGTGTCCATCTCTTGTCTGAAGGTGAGGCCGCAGCAGTGGCCGTGCAGCACTTGCTGCCAAATGCAGAGGTCGGTTTACCTGCTCGCCCATGTTTTTGTTTTTCGTATTTTCCGTTTCATGCCCCTTCTGAGATATAATTCTCACTCGGAATTCGTCAGGGACTCTATCTCCTGTTCACTAATTGTTCTTAAGATACAGGCTGGCAATCGATTCCTTATCGTCGACTGCGGCGGCGGCACGACTGTAAGTGCAGTGGTGATTCCTCCTCGAATGTATCCCGGTTTAATATTCAATAAGGACGTGACCGCCATCGAAATAACCGACACTGGTATGGGACGCAATTTTACCAACTTAAGCTCATACATTGGTGTGGTTGCCTTATCTAACCTTAATCTTAGGTCTGGGTGCTAATAAAACTGGCAGGACTTCACGGCGGAGGAACAGAAGTCGATTGTGAGGTTGTACTCGCTCTGGAGTCTCAATTCCAAGACTTGTCGGTCAGAAGGTGGAATGCAACAGCATTGGGATGCTTTATGCGAAACATTGAGCGTCTGAAGTATGGTTTTTCCGGGGCCCAGGCTCGCTCCATTACTACCCCAATGGGTGATTCGTTGATATTGGAGGCCGAAAAAATGCGAGAAGCAGTGGATAAGGTCGTGAGTCGGATCGCCACGCTGGCTGTGACTGCAGCCAGTCAAACAGGTGGAATTCAAGTTCGTTGGTAATTATTTATTATGATTGTGACACATAACTGATGAGCCAAATTTTACAGACAGTTATAGTTGTTGGCGGGTTTTCACAGTGCATATATCTACAGCACCAGCTCAGAAAGGACCTTGAAAAGATAAAATGTTCCTTAACAGTGATGCCTTCGCATATGTAAGTGAACTCTGGATCTTGGGCGTTTTGAAGTGGGGGACCTTCTGACATGACGATTATATACAGGCCTCAACTTGTCTCGAGAGGGGCAACCCTTTTCGGCCTTGAACAAGCACATCGGCAGAGCGGATTAGCGTGCAAAAATTACGGCTTAGAGTCTGTAGTTAATCCCGGCCCTGGCATCGCTGGTGATCCCTCGCCCGTTCCTTGTTGGATCATACGAATGGTTCAGTTTGACATCCTGACAAAATGGTCGTGTTGGGGATGCTAATTGATCATTAGAATGAGAACTTCCAGGAAGCCCGCGCAGGACAGCTTCAAGTGACACTTCTCCACGATAGCCGCGGAACCAACGTTCAGACTATTCCAATCATTCAAAGTAGTTCCGGCATAGCTCCAGTCACCAGGGATGATAGTAAGTTAAGTTACCGTATTGGCCCATTGGGGGCCGGCCCCCTCATCATGGTTCGGGGTTGACGGCCGGCTGACTATGAGGTACCTTAGGTGTCCAGGTTATCAGTCGTATAGTGTGTAATTTGGAAAACGTTTCCCTACCCAACCCAGCGGTCTGGCAGCAGCCCATTTACGGTTCAGCCGGGACTATTTATACTCTCACGGCGACTGTGAACTGGCAGGTCCTCGAGGACCCCGCGCGAATTGAATTTTCCGCCTACATATTGGGCATACATGTTGGAAGCATGATGGTGCGAATCAATTATTGAGCCTTTGATTGAAGTATGGCAACTTAATAGGCTATGCTGTTCTTAGTCTGCTATTAATAGCTTGCTTTGATCTCCTTTGGTTATTCCGCCCTTTTTCTTTTTCTTCTACTTTTTATGATTGTTGTTCCCCCATTTGTTTCATTTGTCCTTTGTTCACAGGGTCCTTTATTTGCCCACGATACTTGGATCATCCAAGGCAGAGATTTGTCTAGTTTTAGACGCCTGAAAAATTCCGTTCATGTAGTAAAATCATCTCGTAGACGTGGAGAACTGTCAACAACTGAACCAGGCACCATCGGAAAAAGGACAGCTTGTTTTTAACCGGTTTTATGCACTCTCAAACGTTGACTGGTTTGTGTCGAGAAAATTGGGGCTGAGTTCAGCCGTAGCTTCGTGTTGCCTGTACTGGCTTATTAGCGGCCGAGTGCTGCCTGATCAGCCTCATGGCAATTGAAGCAATTAGTTATAATTACGGAGGAATTGACAAGCAATATCCAACCCAGGCTGAATACTCATAAATTCAGACCTCACAATACAACCCGAAAGCCAACATGGGGCGCCAACAGAGCACCGACTTTCTTCCCCCGCAACCCCCCGCAAACGCAACCTGCCGAGTGATCGACTTTGCGGCCACAGAACCACCAGTCCCTGAATACAAAAAGTACCTCGCTGCAGTTATCGATAACGCATTCACCGAAGCAGAATGCAGAGAGCTTTTGCGCTTAGCGGAACAAAGCTCACCTGATAAGGCCTGGGAGCGGGCGCTCATCAACATTGGAGGCGGCCGCCAAGCATTATCCACAGACTCGCGCAACTGCAGTCGAATCATCCTGGACAGCCCGGAAGTTGCAGAGAAATTGAAGAGTCGACTTCTACCTTTCTTAAAGGAGTTGGGAATCGACCGGCTTGATAAGACGCCGCTCATAACGGGTCTGGCTGGTCGAAGGCGCACATACCAGTTCACCCGGTTCAACCATCGCCTGCGCTTCCTCAAGTATGTCGGGGGTGAATATTTTCGACCGCACTGGGACGCCCACTACATGACTCCCGATCGTCGGGAGAAATCATACTTCACGATCCATCTCTACCTAAACGGGGACGGGGAACAGGATCTTAAAGAGTTGGAACGTGCCAATGCTGACGGCCTGGAAGGCGCTGGAAACACGGATTTGGATGGGCAATTATTAGGCGGCGCGACGTCCTTCCTGCCCCGGTATGAGGAGAAAGAGAGACATGCGCGAGTTTTCCCCAAAACAGGGTCAGTTCTCGTCTTTCAGCAGAGCGAGTTGCTGCATAGCGGGGATTCGGTGTTTCGGGGCACCAAGTATACACTTAGGTCGGATGTGATGTATGAGGAGGTTACTGAAGCGTGAGACGCACTGGTGCCTACGGTGTCGTGGCAGTGTTCTCCTCAGCCCTGCTGGGCTGAAAGCGCAGCCACGTCTGTATGATGGAAATCCAACGTCAGCCTGTTGTCTTGGTCGATGTAAAGTCCTGTCTCGTTGAAATCTGGATCTGGTCCGATATTTATCCACTGTGGCCTTATGCCCAGCATAAATCAGCATTAATAATTTCCGCCATATTCCGTATTCCGTATTCCGCTCGCTGTTGTACCGTTGTACCGCGAACCACCGCTCGGAGTTTCTTCCTCGCACTCCCTTATCGGCTGCACAGTTTTCCAATTTCAGTTTCCACCGGCTTACGACCCACAAGTCCCGAGTCAGCCACGATTCGAGGAAATAATAATCTGGCAGCCTGGTGTTTTCCGGTTGACCGCTTGTGCATGTGCGATGGTTGAGCCCAGTTCCTTGGGCATGAGAGTCCAAGCCACAATATCCAGCGCAGCGACGAGCTCTATTCGGGATCGGCGTTGCAAACACTGCCCGCCGATTCGTGACAGCTGTGAAGGATGACTCGGTGTGGAGAGTTCTGCAGAACACAACAGCCGAGAACATCCACTTCGCGAGCCACAAGTTCCAATTTCACATTCACAACAATTGGGCGCGCTCCTTGATGGGGCCAGCTGCAGCCTGCGGAAATGCCGGATCTCCCTGCCCCCATGCCCATTGCCCTATGATATCACTGGCCCATCAATTCGATGCCAATGATGATCCATAGTTCATGGGGTCGGCCCACCCAGCTGTGATGCCTCAATCCCTCGGCGTTCTTGGTTACCAAGTCCCGTTAGCATGGTGCTCGTCGGGAGACCCATCTTCCCCTTTCCCTTAAATTGGGGGGCAGAACTACCTCGTTGTCTCATCTCGCTGATCCCTAGCCCTTGAGGCAAAAGACCCTTCTTTCCCAGACGCACGATCATTGTCGTCGGACACCATTTATATCTTGTTCTTAGTGCGCTTGAGCGGTATTTCGTGGGCTACTAAGATGAAGACCACAGCAACGGTGTTTGCTTTGGCAGGGTTGCTGTCCGGTAATACTCCGATTTTTTTTTTGTTATGTTATGCCTTGGATACTGATCGGTTTTGAACCCTTTATAGGTGCGACATCGATTCCTACCGATGTTACCAAGGATGTATCGCCCGTGATCCGGTCGCTCCCAAATGCCCCCAACGGATACACGCCAGACAATGTCACTTGCCCTTCCAACCGTCCCGAGATTCGTCTTGCGACAAACCTGTCGCCAAACGAGACTTCATGGCTCAAAACCCGCCGGGACAAAACCCAGTCGGCTTTGAAAGACTTCTTCGGCCATGTCAGCGTTGGAGACTTCGATGCGGTCGGATACCTTGATCGAATCTCGAGCAATTCTTCAAATCTGCCCAACATCGGAATTGCGGTCTCTGGTGGAGGATATCGTGCTTTGATGAATGGCGCAGGAGCCATTAAAGCCTTCGACAGCCGTACGGATAACTCGACTAGCGAAGGTCAATTGGGTGGTTTGTTGCAATCGGCGACATACCTGGCTGGTCTTAGTGGTGGTGGTTGGCTTGTCGGATCGATTTTCGTCAATAACTTTACTACCATCTCGGCGCTGCAGTCGTCCGGGAAGGGAGGTGTATGGCAGTTTCAGAATTCCATTTTCGAGGGCCCAGATGAGGGCAGCATCCAACTCTTGGATTCGGCGAGCTACTACAATGACATCTATGACTCTATTGAGGCGAAGGGGAATGCTGGCTTTGAGACATCAATCACAGACTACTGGTATGTATTGTTGACCATTTGCTTTTCTAGGGGTTTCGCTAACGTGTTATAGGGGACGTGCGCTGTCTTATCAACTAGTTAATGCTTCAGATGGCGGCCCCAGCTATACCTGGTCATCGATTGCCCTCGGCCAGGAGTTCCAGGATGCCAACATGCCGTTGCCGATTTTGGTCGCGGACGGCCGATTCCCTGGTGAATTGGTCGTCAGCAGCAATGCAACCGTATATGAGTTCAATCCCTGGGAATTTGGTAGTTTTGATCCTACCGTTTTTGGATTTGCACCTTTGGAGTACGTTGGCTCAACCTTCGTCAACGGCTCCATCCCGTCGAATGAAACTTGTGTTCGTGGGTTCGACAACGCTGGATTTGTGATGGGCACTTCCTCGAGTCTGTTCAACCAAT
This sequence comes from Aspergillus puulaauensis, assembly GCF_016861865.1. Taxonomy (NCBI): domain Eukaryota; kingdom Fungi; phylum Ascomycota; class Eurotiomycetes; order Eurotiales; family Aspergillaceae; genus Aspergillus; species Aspergillus puulaauensis. The sequence continues at coordinate 3,531,142 of NC_054858.1, forward strand.
TCTTCCTTCAACTCAATGATACTGGCCTTCCGGATTTCTTGACGAGCGTTATCGGCGACGTTCTTGAACGCATCGGCAGAGAAGATGACGACATTGCTGTATACTCGCCTAACCCTTTCTACGGTTGGTTACCGGAACATACGGCTTATTCACACGAGGAAAATCTCGACGTTGTAGACGGCGGAGAGGATCTTCAGAACATTCCTCTACACCCGTTAATCCAGCCGAGCCGTCACGTCGATGTCATCTTCGCTGTTGATTCTTCGGCAGATACTGAGTATAGCTGGCCAAATGGCACCGCCCTTGTCGCCACATACGAACGTAGCTTGAACTCGAGTGGTGTGGGCAACGGTACTGAATTCCCTGCCGTTCCGGATGCCACCTCGTTCGTCAACTTGGGATTGAACTCACGCCCAACCTTCTTCGGATGTGACAGCAAAAACACCACGGCCCCTCTTGTTGTCTACCTTCCCAACAAGCCTTTTAGCTATCTTTCCAACTTCACGACCTTCACGCCTGACTACAGCCTCGATGAGAGGGACAGCGCCATTCAGAACGGCTACGATGTTGCGACTATGGGTAACAGCACAACAGACAGCGACTGGTCTGCTTGCGTCGGCTGTGCGATCCTTAGCCGCTCTTTTGACCGGACCAACGAGAACATTCCTGATATTTGCACCCAGTGCTTCAACAGGTATTGCTGGGATGGCACTACCAACACCACTACTCCAGCCGAGTATGCTCCTAGCACTATCATTGAGCAGAGCACTGCGTCCGCCGCTTTCCCTACTGTTTTGACAAGCATACTCGCTGCGAGTGTTGCGATTATCACGATGGCATAGATGGTTTGACTATATAGTTTTATGTGTACATATGCATTTTTGGATACTCGAAATCAATTTTGAATGTTAACAAGTAAAATTTCGCGGATTTCGGGAGAGTAGATTGTATACATAAAAAACGGCACAAGGCGCGTTCTCCCTACCAGGCGTTGTCATGGGCAACCGGCACGTGAGTTCCTAAACCAGCCACCCGCGACAAACACACCGCATGCAGTGACCGAGCTCCGACCGGCCCGATGATTCTTGCTGCAAGTTAACGACAGCAGACGACACACAGTCATACTAATATTTTCGCTAAATCGCGACGGCCGTTGAACGCCTCCTTCATATACTAATAATCTCCGGGATTACGTACGACCAGAACGTATTCCGGTATTCGGCGTCCTGTTCTCTTTCGACGCACCGACACGCGCCGGACCCGCCCCACGATGAGCAATTGGAGCTTCAATCATCAACAATAACGACACCAGCAATTGACGCCACACGTTGGAACTTTATCTTGGTTTCCTTGCATATATCAACAACATAAGATCGCGTTTCACTTAAACCCCACCATGGCCCGAGCTGCGGTCATCCCTCAATCGCCGCCAAAGCGCGCTACGCGTGGCAGAGCTAAGGGGTCAACAACCACAAAGACGACAGGAAAGCAAAGCGCGAAAACGACAAAAGCTGTTGAAACGAGGAAGCGGAATGCGCGAATAGCGGTGTCACATACGAATTCAGAGTCTGAGGAGGAAACGGATGATGAGATTGGGGTTATTGATAGTAAGAGCAGGGGGAAGACAGCGGAAAAGGGGAAGTCTACCGGGTCTACCAAGTCGGGGAGAGGGAGGAAGGCAGTGGCTGCTGCTGATAGTGAGAGTGAGAATGAGAATGATGACGACGAACTTGCTCAGTCTAGTGCGCCGAAGAAAAGACCTGGACGGCCGAAGACTAAGGCCGCGGCGACGGCGAAGGAGGAAGAGACTACCACCACTACTACAAAGCCGGCATCTAGAGGGAGGGGACGGCCGAAGGGTACGTCTGTGAAGGTGACTGGTGATGAAGATGTCCTGCGTGCAAATACGCGGAGGAATGAGCGTGTCCAGGACAGCGACGATTTATCGTCCTCGCAACAAGGACCGACAGAGATATTCATAGCGACAGGCTCAGCTATGCTGCGGGGTCCCGCAAAGAAGAAGAAAGTCACATTTCAGGAGATGTCGGACTCGGACGAGGGCGAATCGAGTGAAGTGCCTGCTCCCACCACTACGCGGCGCAGGAGAGGGACAATTGTCGCGAAGGATGTCGAGGGTATGGGTGCGAAGCCTGTTCGTAAAGCCCCCACGCCATCAGCCAGGGGTCGTAAGCCTGGGCCAGCCAAGAAGGGCGGTGCTAAGCCTCTGTCCCCGAAGAAGGCCACACAGTTAGCTAAGGCATACGCGAGCTCCGACGGCGAGGATGACGAATTGAATGGCGAGAAAGACGCTATCAAGCTTGTGGTTCATTCACCGGAGAAGCGTGGATCGGGTATTACTGGACTAGGATCTCCCGTGAGAAGGATCAACTTTACTCCAAACAAGGCCTCCAAAACATTTGATGAGAATGGTGAACCCACCGTTCCTTCTAGGAAGTCGTTTGACTTTAACGACTCGCAATTCATGTCCAGTCCAGCGCGCCGGCCACCTCCGTCGCCGTTCCACTTCACATTGAAGGAGACGCCGAAGCGAGCAGGATTGACTTTCAACGACAACACAAAGCTGGCTAGACCAGAATCCACTCCAACGCAAAATTCCCCTCTTAGGACCTCCCCAAAGAAGGCGAAGCTGGGGACACCGGTTCCAGGGAGGTTGTTTGGACATAATGGGGACGGATTCTCCCAGCCAAACCTCACTCCGGCACAGAATTCGCCTTTGAAAACGTCTCCTAAGAAGGGAATATTCGGTGCCTCGTTTTCATCCCAGAAGCCATCGCATCAGGCCTCGACCTCGACGCCTTTCAAGTCTAGCATGCTTCTAAGCCCAGCAAAGAAAGTTAGCACTCCATTCAAAAGCTCATTGCCACCTGTACCATCTTCGTTGGCCAAAGAATCACGAGTACAGGCAGACGCGGAGACTGACGACGAAACTGTTTCGATGTATGATGAGTCGCCATCCAGGGAACAAAACTTTGAGGGGGGAACTGTCTTCGATGCTTACCAAGATGAGCATGGTACAAGGCTAACACCTGACGGGACTCCGGTTACTCGACGAATTGGGCATTCAGGAAAAGGAACTCCGGGCCAGTCCGACGTTTTTGCGGGGCTCGACAAGGAGACAGATGAAGAAGATTCTGAAGATGAGCTCGCTCCACTCGAAGCTCACGATCCTGCTGAAGATGCGGAACATACGGACCAGCAAATGAAGGACTTGATTGAAGAGGTTGAAGCGGAATTTGAAGAAACCGATACGCAGGCGCCATTTGACTACGATCAGGATGAAGAAGAGAGCACAACCCCACAAGATACGTACAAGGCGAGATCTCAATCAGATGGAGTCCAGGAGGATTTCGGCGAAGACGAAAGCGCAGATCCCCAAGAAGACGACTCCGACATGGAAGTCCCTGAAGAGCCTACCCCATCAGCCCACAGACGCAGTTTTGTCAATGGGCTTGAGGATGTCTTTACTGAGAGCTCTCCTCTTCGCGACATCCCAACGGATAATGTCACCCATGATATGGATGACCAAGATAACTACTCTATGTCTGATGATGAAGCTCCAGTTAACGTTGATCAATCTGCACGCACTGCGGAAGAACACGACGAACCGACACTTGTTGGTCAGACTACCTCGTCTCCCTCGAATCATCCGATGAGTGCCGACCCAATCCAACCCTACGAAATCGAAGAAGTCGAGCATACTCCGTTTATGAACTTCCTTTTAACTCACTGGGCGCCAACTCTGCCACTTGTTGATGAACTCCACTCTACATCAATATCTGTCCAATATACAGAACGTAGATCACCGCGCTCCAACACACCGGAGGACAGCCAAAATGACGTGCCGAATACCCCCTCCGTCTCCAGCACCCCGGAGAGCCAAGAGGAGGAGCACCAGGACAAATCACTTCCCAACAAGGGCCCACGCTTTACTTTACTTGCCGAACAATTCAGTCAGTGGAAAGCGAGCAGCCCTGCCAAGCCCGCGACAAGCCGTCCACGCCGCAGAGGTGTTTTCTCACTTGGAAGACCTAGTGACGTTTCGCGTACTACGCCTCGAGCTCCTAAGACTGATATCTTCGCAAACGCACCCTCCTTCTCAGCCAAGCTCCGTTCTCAACCAGCACCCCATACATCCCCGGTGGTCGATGCTCATGAAGAACATGATATTCATGAAGACGAGGAGGATCCGGTTGAGGATGAGGTTGTTGAATCGAAGACTGAGCATGGTACAAGGAGTCCCATGGCAGAGATAATGGATGATGAAGCCCCAGAGGCTCCCGAGCTCTTTTCAGATATCCCTCACGATGAAGCGGAGGAACAACAACCCAAATCTGCGGACTACCCAACTCTGCAACCATCGGTAGAAGAGGAAAAAGAGAATGATGAGATATCATTCGTTCCTGCCACGCCCGCCAAAAACCCGTCTCTCCCACCACAAACATTCCACACCATGTCAAAAGTGCCCTTGAAGCCTGAGGGCGAGATATCTCCTTTGAAAATACTCCGAAAACGTGGACGCTCTCTTTCGATAACTTCCCCAGTCCGATCCTCCCCCAGACTTCGGAATTTCTTGCCTCCACCAAAAGCGCACCGTGTATCAGAGTCCCCTCCACGGAAATCGCCCAGGATTCAGGAGGAGTCTGTGCAGAGATCCCGGTCAAGGGAACCTTCAATCGAACCACAACAAACACATCGCGCCCGAACGCCTTCCCGAACAGCTAGCCCGTCCAAAACACCTCGCAAGCAAGTGCCGGATTACGAGCTTTGCCTACATGGCGCTGTTGTTTTTGTTGACGTCCACACTACCGAGGGCGAGGACGCTAGCGGCATTTTCATCGAGCTCCTCCAGCAGATGGGTGCTAAGTGCATTAGGAATTGGTCATGGAATCCCCGCATGAGCCTGTCCCCGGAGGAGGGTACGCCCTCATTGAATGGGAAGGTTGGTATCACCCACGTCGTCTTCAAAGACGGCGGTGTTCGAACCTTGGAAAAGGTGAGGCAAGCGTCAGGACTGGTCAAGTGCGTGGGTGTTGGTTGGGTTCTCGAGTATGTGCCCCCTTTTGTTCCTATTAGTGGCTTAACTAACTTGAAGCAGTTGTGAGCGAGAAAACAAATGGCTCGACGAAGCGCTTTATTCTGTCGACAGCTCGATCATTCCCCGCGGTGGCGCAAAGCGACGCAAGAGTATGGAACCTCGGGCTCTAAGCAACATCAACGGAACACTTATCAAGTCGGGCATGGCTGGGTCATCAAGCCGCAGGCCTTCTGCGGCCTTCGGAAATGGTGCTAGGAGTACCACACCGGAAGAGCCTGGTCACACAGGGGGAGACAATAAATTCTGGCAGACACCACGAACTCCTAGTGCTGCTTCACTCGGATTCAATTTGGACAGCATCGGCATGTCTCCTGCAACGCCATTCTTCCTGTCTCAGCGGTCAAAGCTTGTCCAGCAGACCTGCCCTCCAAAACAAACACAGCAGGGACTCTTTTCTAGAAATAAAGCGGAGGAGGGACCATCACGTGAATTGAAGACCAAACTGGAAGCTGCGCGACGAAAGAGTCTTGCTTTCAAGCCTACTGTTGGAAGCCCTCTCGTGGAGTAATTGGCGTTGGGATGTTGTTGGTTTCTTCGTTTTTTCTTTCTGCATTGGGCGGCTGTTCACGGATATTTTCATATCATACCCCTTTTGCCGGCGTGGTTATGGATTTGTTTTGATAGTATGCTTATTTGGGAATACCCTATTTGATATCTACAGAGTACTTGTGCATTAAATAGACTTGTCTATCTGCTACTTGGTGACTCATGGATCTGTATAAAGTCCCGCGGCCACGTGACCAGTCTCGGGCCGCAAATAACCGCACGTAACTGTGGCTTCCTGCATGAATCACAGGAGTTCTTCGATCTTATAATTAGTTTTTATTTTTGCTTGCATGGCTGCTCTGGTGGCATTGACCTCGTTAAACCCGTTGCCTTTTTGACCGCCATCTGAGTCAAAATCATCAACACTCAGAAAAGCCGGATATCAAGCCATATCTCTTCCTACACTTCCCCAATTGCTCGGCTGCGATCGATCAAAATTCACAGTAATCATGAGCGCCGAACCCTGGACCCCAAAGTGTATGATTGTCATATCTTACTTTTGGGGATATACCCGCTGATGATATTCCACCACAGCCTGGACAGCAAAGCCCATCAAACAGGATGTTGTCTATGACGACGTAGAGGGCGTTCAATCAGCGCTCCAGAAACTAGAGAAGCTTCCCCCGCTTGTTACTACTCATGAGGTGCGTATTTGTTTCTCCGGTGGTGTTTGTTATTTTCGCACAGATGGAGAGGTTTGTTTTTGCTAATCGGTGTGCAGATTGCCAGCCTGAAGAAGAGTTTGAAAAATGTCGCTCTCGGCAAGGCTTTTGTTCTCCAAGGAGGTATAGGCTTCTCGATCGATATTGTAGAATATTTTGCTAACATATAATATAGGGGACTGTGCGGAGCTATTTGATTATTGTAACCAGGATATGATCGAGGCGAAGGTCAAGCTTCTCCTCCAGATGAGTCTTGTTTTGATTTGGGGTATGTCTTCTCATCTGTCAGTTATTGAAAACCATTGACTAATTACTTGCAGGAGCAAATATGCCTGTCGTGCGTATCGCACGCATTGCAGGGCAATTCGCCAAGTGATCCTCATCCACCTTGCCAGAAATTAAATCAATGGCTAACGGATCTAGGCCCCGGTCAAGCCCTATGGAAGTTATCAATGGCGTTGAAATGCGTTCTTTTCGTGGAGACAACATCAACGGCTTCGATGCCACGCCTGAGTCCCGGCGTCCAGACCCGTCGCGCCTGGTATCTGCCTACTTCCACTCCGCGGCGACTCTCAACTACCTCCGCGCCTCGCTCTCTTCAGGCCTAGCAGACCTACACTCCCCTCTCGACTGGGGTCTTGGGCACGTCATTACACCGGCAATCAAAGAAAAGTACGAGCGCATCGTCACTAGAGTCAAGGATGCCCTCCGCTTCATGCAAACCGTCGGAATCGACACCGACCGTGGCGTCGAAACAGTCGACGTCTACACCAGCCACGAGGGCCTCCTCCTCGAATACGAAACAAGCCTTACCCGACTCCTCAGAGACCCCACGCCACCACCCCCAAGTTTCCAACCCACCGCAGCCGCTGCCTCACAACCACCAAAAAGCTTCTACGCCACATCCTCGCACTTCCTCTGGATCGGCGATCGCACACGCCAACTCACTGGCGCCCATGTCGAGTTCTTCCGCGGCATCACCAACCCAATCGGCATTAAAATCGGACCGTCAATGGATCCCAAAGACTTGATCGCCCTTCTCAACACCGTCAACCCAGACCGCGAGATCGGCAAAGTAACGCTCATCTCTCGGTACGGGGCGCGGAACATCGCCGCCCATCTACCGGGTCATATTGCGGCCGTGAAATCCTCCGGCCATACACCCGTCTGGCAATGCGATCCTATGCATGGGAACACGCAGTCCACACCGACGGGCGTCAAGACGAGACACTTTGAGGATATCCTGTCGGAGCTGCGCCAGGCGCTAGAGATTCATCGCGCCAGTGGTAGTTTCCTGGGTGGCATGCATTTGGAACTTACTGGCGAGGCGGTTACCGAGTGTGTTGGTGGTGCTGGGGGGTTGACGGAGGAGGGGCTCGGAGAGAGGTACACGACGTTTTGTGATCCGAGATTGAATGAGAAGCAGGCGCTGGAATTGGCGTTTTTGGTTGCGGGCTTCTACAGGGAGATGGACGGGGGAGAAGAAGTTAATTCGATATAAATGTGGTCGGTAGCAACATAGTAGTAGAAGTAAAAGTTAGATAGTTTATATTTTCGGGATCTGCCTTGGTATTCATTGGTTAGTACTACTACATACATACCATTTCAATGATAGAAAAACTTTGACATCATCATTTAATATATAACTCGTAACTAGTAAATATCAGTCAGTACCTAGGCGTCGAACTAACATCAACCCTAACCCCTCCCCACTTCCCCCCTCCCAGCCCATATATCCCAGTACCACCCACATTCCCAGGCACAATCCTCTCCTGACTCTCCGGCCTCGCAAGCATAGAAGCCCTGTACTCATGAACACTAGTATGCACCTCGGAGATCTTCAAAATGCCATCCCCCCGCTTCCGTCTCCAGTTATTACCGAGCTCGTACACCGTTGCAGAGTGTGGATGGGATGCGGCCCAGCGGGCTCCAGTACGAGTCTGGCTTCGACTCAGACTGCCGCTGGAGGTGGATACGGGGAGAGATTGGTGGAGGGTTGGGAGCGAGCCGGTTAGGAGGCCGAGTGCTGATTCGACGATGGTGCATATTAGTGACGGGGCGGTTATGACTGCGGATGTGGTCAGTAAGGAAGTACGTATGTACTTAGGTAGATAGGTCTGTAGATGAGAGTTACATGGCATATCAGTAGTATTCTGGACATAAACCACGATCACGAAGCGCACGAGAGCAGCCGCACAAGCGACAAGGCCTAAACCGAACAGGAGCAGCACGAGGACGCGGTGTCGAGCTGGCATATCCAGTTTCCAGATAGTCGGTATTGGCAGGATTAGGAGGATGATGTCAAACACGAATAAGAGGACGCCCTGGTACATGTTTATGGCGAGCGTCTTTTCTGCTGAAAAACAGGCGCCGGAGTCTGGGATTGGTTCGATAGTTCGCGTCTTGTCCCAGAAGGCGCGGATTGGGTTGCATTGGAATACAAGGGCGAGAACTCCGGATATTATAAACAGGGCGAGGAATAATATGAGGGCCCGGCCGATGAGTTTGATGTGATGCTGCTGGGGGAAGATGCGCATTACTGAGGTTGTTAAGCTGAGTTTGACAATGGCGCTGACGATGAGGGTGCTGCAGAGGGCGGCATAGTAGATCTTTGGGATGTGAAGGTTTAGCTATGTGAGTAGATATCTGGACACACAAAGGTAGTACCTTCAACCAGACTACTGCACCGTCACTGGAGATGTCCTCGTGGTGGAGGCCCAGGCCGTAGTATGTAAAGGTGTATGCGAGGGCCGAGTAGCCATCAACCAGGAACTGAGCATGTTAGAAGATACCAGGAATATAACTAGAGATGGGTCATACCAATGCTAGAATTACTAGGTAATCGTCTATTTCCAATGTCTTTACGACCATCCATCGCGTGTACAGCTACGAGTCAGTTTAGTTAGCAGCAAGCGTCAAGATAGTTATCAACTTATCAAATGGAAGAACCAACCCTGAGATAGCAAACCAGGGTGCACAGAATGGCCATTGCCAGTGCAACTCCCCTAACAGCATCGACCATTCCAGCTGCACTCATGATGAGTCTTTTCAGCAAGCCGCTGAAGGACGTGAAGACGTTCAGAACAAGGTCAGGTCAGGTTAAGTTGTAGCAACGCTCGAACCCCGCTCAGGCACGGTTAAGGCTTAAGACTCCTGCGGGAGGTTAATCTAATCTGAAGACTTGAGCGCGGAGGATTAACTCAGTCTGACCTCTTAAACGAGCATCAACATGCAGCAAAAATTCCAGGATCCACCGTTGTTTCGACCAGGGTCTGTCGCACCATCACTCCTAGGCGAAGATAGTGGGACTCGGGTCACTTTCATCACCCAGTCATTTCTCCGCGATCAATGCACACGCGAATTTACAAGTCGTGCCGCAGGATCCTGTTGGTCGATGTTGAGAGATTGCGGACTGGCAGCGGGAGATGGTTCAACGGCCGTGAGGGGAACCCCGGGCGGCCTCAAGACGAAAGTAAGTCTTCAAGCAGTAGATCCTGCCTCGAAGAGCCTTTCCAGATATCGGAATCAGAATCGGAATTGCACAATGGGACCCCTGTATGGTGTTGCTCGCGAGTCGCTTGCAGGCACGCCTTGCTTGCGTTGGCCCTTGTCCAGCATGCGCAGGCCGAGCCAATTCTGTCGATTTTATTCCCTCATCGAGGACAAGAAACAATTGGCCTGTGACATTGACATTGGCTTTGTCGTTGTAAAAGTCTTCAATTTTATTATTTGGCGACAGCGCCCTCGTGAGAGGGTCGCCTTCATATGAAGAGCATAACACGCGGCCACGGTACCTTGGCCACTACATCTAGGCCTTCTATATTGATGTTTAGCCAAAAACGGGTCAGTCAACTGTTAGCTATCACTGGAGTCATCTTGAACCTACCGACCTCCTCTAAATATCCTTGTATTAACCTCACCTCGATTCCTACGCGCAACCGTTTCGGGCCACGATTGCTGCTGTCACCAATGAAAAATAAGATAAGAAATGGGTTTGAGGTGTTGCGAATATTTTGCCGTGAGCGCTTCTCCGCGCCATAGATTAGCAGTACTTCCATTGGTGGGGCTAACTTTGCTACTAATACGATTATATATATCCGTCATGGCATGCGTACAACAGAAATATTACTATTCCCTGAAGCAAGTACGATATCATAGCATAAATATATGGAATGCACGTATATTCAGCAGCAGCAACACCTGGCTAGCTGCTACATCAAGACAAAAAATATGCGGCATCGGTGTAGTAGTACAAAGGTGGTATCAACGCCATATCCAACTCAACATATATCCATTCAAATCCGAAGAAATTCATGGTATCGCAAAAGGCATGAAACGGGCTGATGCTGTCTACCAAGATCTAGCCCAAACAGATAGATAGCAGACATAGCCAAGAAGCAATCTAAATCGTTACTCGTAGCATTGAAGATGCAAATAATCCAAAAGTTGGCTTCATATATAAATGGGATATTAGGTTTCATGCGGTCGCGTTCCAGGGGGCGGGGGAGTTATTGCAACCCCAGGAGGCGGACTAATGGCCATCCCCGGATACAGAGCTCCCTGGGCCGGGCCTGGTCCTGGACTGGGGCTGCTCGTTGGCATCGTCTGAGATTGATATGCCATCGCAGGCTCATATGTGGGAAGAGCCGGGTTAGCAGCCCTGGTATAGCCCGGCCGCATTTCGAATCCGTTCGCGACATCTTCTTCGCTCGAGGATGACCAGGTGTCTTCGCGCGCTGGGCGAGAGTATACACTTGGAGCGTACGGGTTAAGCGGCGGGTATGTTTGGGGAGGCGGGGCGGATTCCGGGACCACAGATGGCGCGGGCTCGTGCATCCGATCGTCTTCAGGGTTCCGAAGCGCGGCGGTGCTATCCGTCGGACCGTACGCACCTGGATATACTGGCTCGGTGCCCCAAGACCGAATCGGGTGGGCTCTGCCCTTCTTCCAAGGTTCGGAGAGGGATGGGAAGTATTGCCGGTAGGAGATGGAGGCGCAGACTATACCTAGTAGCGATCCGGTGATCACGTCGAACGGGTGGTGTCGCGCGTCCATAATTCGAGATACGGCGATCAGGGTCGCGCCGAGGCAGGGAAACATGACCAAGAACATCTTCCAGACTTCGCCCTTGTTGTCCATGATATGCAACTTGCCGCCGATCCAAAGTGATAGATAGAAGAGACCCGCGAACGAAGCTAGAAGGTTAACAGGTTAGTATTGGCAGTTTCAACGGTCGCGGAGGTATCTTACAGCTACTATGTCCTGCGACAAGTTAGCATCAGCAAATCCCAAGTCCAGAACGTGAAACATACCTGAAGGCCATGACCGGAAGCCATCTTTCAGGATATGAGGATCCCCAGTGCATATACTATAATCCGACAGTCCATAGGGCACCCCGTCCGCGCTACCAGGCCTAGGCTGGCATCGAGCAATGACATCCGGCCTGGGCTTGCCGCAAGCAGTCTTCAGGGCTTGGGTAATGACAAAAGCCAGCGCCTGGGATAAGACAAGACCGAGAAACCCGCAGTTGAACTCCCACAGCCGATCCTTGAATCGGTATGGCCCTGTAAACTTCCTCTTCCCATTCGTTTTAATCGGTTTGCTATGCGAGAATAGCCCGTCAACGAACAGTGTGTAGAGAGCAATTATAACGAGCGGAGCTCCCCCCGAACAAGCGACGGCTGCAAAAATCGATATCCGTTCGGGGTCGGCGTATGGATACTGAAGGGAGATATTGTTTAATGAAAAGCGCTGGTGGTATGGCTCGAGGCTATCGACGATGTAGAAACCGACGACAAGGCCGCTGAGTCATTGTTAGCGATGTGTTGCGACAACATTGGGCCGGCCACTGGGCAGCACGGAGAAAACGAACACAAGGATGACATAGTCGATGATATATCTATAATAAAAATATGCATTAGCAAAATCGATGCAGCGAATATCGCAGGCGTCTTGCTGGTCTACTCACGAAATGATCACTCGCGGCCGCAGTCGGCGCTTCGAGAAGGGGAGTTTGGTGGGCAGACGGTCCATCACCATCTAGCGCTGCGCCGCTTCGTCAGAGGCTGGACGCTACCTGATAGTTAATCGAGCGAGGAGTCGGTCAATGCGAGCAAATCGTACACGGTCGGACTGTACAAGAGCGCTTCCGGAAACCATGCACGTGGAGAGGACAGCGAGAGATCTAGGGACGTTTAATGAAGAGCGGAGGATTATGAACTCAGGAGAGCTGAGACGGGGGAAAACAAAGCATCTTGGCTGGAACTCCCAAGACCCAATCCAGTGAATCCACCACAGCGGGACTTGCCTATAAATATGCAATGGATTCTGTGACGAGGCAGCTCCGCCCAGTCGCGCCGAGACCGTCTCTCCCTGTCTCTCACTAGCAGCGATCGTCTGTAGGGGTCGGCTCAGCCACACTGGTCGCCCCGTCTACCTTCTTCTGGCTATTGAGCACTTGAGCTGTCGGGCTCTTCTGTCTTGGCTTGGTGAAAAGCCGCTTTGGAACAAAATGCGTGGTAAATCATGCTGCCTGGAATATTTAAGTTACAATACTTAGTGCTTAGGCAGACACGATTCAAGCAGATTATGAAAAGTCACTTTAAGAAATCAATCCAAATAACATGAGTAATATCTTTTTTTCTTTACTAGACATAACTCGTTGAAAATTTTATGAAAGCCAAAAATAATTTTATTTAAACAGTCAAAAGAAGGAATGTCATCCAAAGATTAAAGTGTTATACTAACTAATCTGGAACATATGAAAGTTAGGTATGTTGTACAACTCATTACGGCCATCATGGTCATCTTTTCGTTTCGCGCCTTCCATCAGCAATCCTGTCTGCCTTTCATACCCAGACAGAATCACCGATTAGATCTTGGATCACCTTTATCCAATCTAGCAGACGGTGATGTACAGACCAAGTCTATCTCCAAGTTAGCTACTGTTTCATCAAAAGTGTCATATAGGTGCGGGGGTACTCACGGCGAAGGGTTGTAGTCCTCGAAGAAGTCGAGGTCGGTGCTTCCAGTGTTCGACATCTCGAAGCCGACAGTCTGGCCAGCAGGGCACTCGGTGGTGCTGATGACATAGGAGTTGCCGGGGGAGATAGTGAATTCACCGTAGTTCTGGCCAATAGCCGGAGCCGTGTTGTAGGTGGTCTGCTGGGTGGCCGGCGAGGTCAGGGCTCCGAATTGAACCTTGCCGTCTCCGCTGAAGCTGTATGACGAAGTCTCGAGGTCTTCCTTCTTAGGGAAGAGGAAGACGAGGCTACAAGTCTTTCCAGCATCCGATTCGGGGATGTCGAAGTTGAAGATGGTTGACACAGACGAGGACACAGTTCCGTTGAAAGAGGTACCTGCGGCCTGGTCTGGAGAGGACGAGTCAACCGGGACGATCAGATGGGGGTACTCGTAGTTGCCCGAAAGGTCGGTAGGGCAGCTTCCGCTGGGCTGGGTGCCGGAGGGAGTCTGACCACCGCCAGCAGGTCCAGTAGGGGTTTCACCACCGCCAGCAGGGCCAGTAGGGGTTTCACCACCGCCAGCAGGGCCAGTAGGGGTTTGACCACCACCAGCAGGTCCAGTAGGGGTTTCACCACCGCCAGCAGGGCCAGTAGGGGTTTGACCGCCGCCAGCAGGTCCAGTAGGGGTTTCACCACCGCCAGCAGGGCCAGTAGGGGTTTGACCGCCGCCAGCAGGTCCAGTAGGGGTTTGACCGCCGCCAGCAGGTCCAGTAGGGGTTTCACCACCGCCAGCAGGGCCAGTAGGGGTTTGACCGCCGCCAGCAGGTCCAGTAGGGGTTTGACCGCCGCCAGCAGGTCCAGTAGGGGTTTCACCACCGCCAGCAGGGCCAGTAGGGGTTTCACCACCGCCAGCAGGTCCAGTAGGGGTTTCACCACCACCGCCAGGGGCGGTTGGGGTCTCGCCGCCGCCACCAGGAACACCGGGTTGGCAGCCAACTGTAACAGTAGTGTATACAGTTGCTGTGGCAGGGCAGCCCTCACAAGTGCCAGGCGTGCCGCTAGGGCCTACTCCACCACCACCACCAACACCGGGACCGCTAGGCGAGGTGGAGACAATGGGGACGGTAGCAGTAGAGCCAGGAACAGTAGTAGTGCCTTCGCCGGGACCTTGTCCACCACCTCCAGGAACACTAGGGGAAGGAGAGGTGCCGGGGACGGTAGCAGAGCCTTCGCCGGGACCTTGTCCACCACCTCCAGGAACACTAGGGGAAGGGGAGGCGATGGGGACGGAGCTTGAGCCTGGGCCTTGTCCACCACCTCCAGGAACACTAGGGGAGGGTGAGATCACTGGGACACTAGAGCTAGGTATGGGAGCGGAAGATGAGGGCTGGACCGGGGCAGAGCTAGAACCGGAACCGGCACCCGATCCCGCGCAAGAATCGGCGTTCAGTTGCACACTCACGCAGCCGGTGACGTCTCCGCTGTCGGGCGAGGTGTAGATGTTCAGGCCACCATTTTCACCAGTTTCACAGGCAACGAAGTTGGTTTGTCCGTTGTACTCGAGCTGGCCGTTTGTGTTGACAGAGAATCCTGGGGTAGGGTTCGCGCCCAGGTCACACTGGAACTGTGTTGTGGGGGCTATATGAAGCAAACCATTAGCAATCTATCCAACAATGTGTTTAGATCATTGACGTACGAGTCAAAATGCAGCCACGTCCGCTGCCATCAGTGATGGAGCCATCTGAATCGATGCAGAACTGGCCTTGGGGAGTGTCGCCGCCGATGCGGTTCTGTCCATCACCAAGCTGACCGACTTGGCCAGAGGTCTCGCCGGATGCTGAGATGTGGAAGCAGCAGCTGGTGTCACGGGGAACAAGTGCGTGGGCACCAGCAGCAAAAGCTGCAACGGTAGCGAAGTTCCTCATGTTGACGATAGGCATGTCAAACTGCTGAAGCGAGTGTAGAGGGAAGTGTTAGATTTGACTTTTGTCCATTACTGCTGGAGGGGAGTCGAATTTATAACTTCGGGTGGGTTCTCCAGGTAAGTTACAATATGGTATGTAATCATCAGCTTTCACCAAGCTGTGAACCTTGGAAAGACGGCTCAAGGTTGGCCCAATGATGACAGCATGGACAAGACTGTGATCTGACCGAAAGTATCGGGCCTGGAACATGGTGAATGATGATGGGCCAGACGTCATGGCTGCGGTGGAGTTAAGATTTTGATTTAGAACAACTTCGGGATGCATCTCCCTGGCACTAGGCGGCCAGTAAAACCGACACAAGTAATCAGTCAACAGTGGGCCATCGGGGAAGGTGCTAGGCCGGGCTTGACCCTGCCTTGGACAAGAATTTTCCGATACATGGTTCAGTGAATTTCGGCGAGCCTGGGAGGCAAATTAAGGCTTCACCCACGGAAGCAAGTGGTCCTGATGGTGTTAACAAGCCCACCACCGGACCATAGCTGGCCGGTTCTGCTCATGCCACTGGGCAAGTGAAAGGCTTTGTCCTGGTGTGCCTGTTGCCCACCTTGCGAGGTTTCATGGGAAAAAACCCCGCAATCTTGCATTAATCTAGGTGCTCCCTGTATAGATGACAAGTTCACTATCTTGCAGGGAAATGATGCCCATGAACTGCAATTCCAGATCCAGATGGCTAAATGCCTTGCATCATTTTCGCGCATCGTAGAAGGCTTCCACCGTCCACGACATCATGTGTGGAGCGACAAGAATTCCTGAATAGCCTGGACCCGATCTGTCAGCCCATAATTTCGCTCGATCGAGGACAGGTCAAGTCAGTAGTAACGTAGTGACTGTGCGTTTGTTGGGTCAACACTGAGTGAGGGAAGTGGAAGAGTGGAAGTTGATGGAGAGAGCAGAGTGGAGCAGCGACCAGGGACGAGCGATGATGGGCTGGTCGGAAGGGGAAAACTGGCTCGCCCGAGGGATCCGGTGGACCAGAGCATTGCATTGCACCCAACGGCATTGCTTATTCTGACACTTTCACTCCATCTTAGTCGGCTCTCGCATGGCCAGCGTCAGACTGGATACGTACTCTTGTTCTTCCAGGCAACTCTCCTCGGTGATCCTATCCACATCTTCAACGTCATTGTTGACAACAAGCGAGGTGGAGGCCCAGGCAAATTGATTTTGGAGACGAGGTCAAGCAGGCTCTTCCGGCCCTGACGCAAGGTAATAAGACTAACCATTGCCAGAGCCCCGTTGATGTGGTGACGAGGAACAATGGTGCCTGGATAAATATAGAAACAGCCACGCTCCGCAGGATGCCGTAAACAAGCTTCTCTTGAGTGTCTACCACTGCATAAACCTCAATCTCGGAATGGGCGGCTGTGCTAGGCTTTGAAAGAGTTCAGTTCTATCAAAATTAACCCAGCTCCTCAATTGATAGTCGCTAGTTGAAACGCTAAAAGCATTGCCATTGGATGGTGATCACTGGGTTTAGCCGGTGACAAGCCGCGCGCTATTTTAGCATCGATAGTATTTATTTACTACGTACCATGATTACCATCAGGCCAAACTCGTGATGTGGGCATTGCCCTATCGATTTATGACGACCATTCAATGGATGAACCCACTGCTACGGTGTACTACAATACGGAGGAGCGGGTTAGCAGCAAGCAAGGCCGACGTAATTTTTCTATTTCGGGAACAGTCGGGCCAAGGCCAGACAATCCATTGTCCGCCGAAAGCACTTCCAAAGACTGGATATAGTACTAATACTCTTCCTGGAAACGATTGACGACCTTGTCCTATTTATGTTAAGTAACTATGATGTAGAGGGTGAAACGTAACCGAATTTCTATCTATTTCTAACCGTAAGTACTCTATGCGAGCACAATACCGTCAAAAAGGAAATCAGTCAGAGAGCCCTTGTCGTTCATCTTGGAATTCATACAGATGAACATACCAATAGAATAATGGTATGCTCATTGTGACAAGTGCAGAATTCCTATCGTCTACTAAATGGTCTGCATTCAATGTTGGATTTATCATAATGAACAAATATTGTCGGGTATCGAGTCTAAAATTCTTGTTATATACCTCGCAACTAGCTCATCCGGGCGGCCCGGAATTTGCTGATTCGCGTGGGGGCTTCTTGAGTTTCGACGGGTACCATTTCTGGCTCTTCGTCTTCAAGGGAGCCGCCGTTTTGTTTGACCATTTTGTTCTTCATTCTGTGGAATTCGGTGGCAATCTCCTTGCGGTGTAGCTCTTCGTCTAGCTCATCGGGCTCTGGGGCTGCAGCGGTTCCTTCAGAGATGTCACGCTCCATGAGCGTATCTGCAAGGATCTTCCCTTTATTTTTAGTAGAACCCGGTGACTTTTCCGTGACATCTGATATGGGTTGGGAGAAAGGCTTTAGCTCCACAGGTTTGGCAGGAAATAACGGCATTGATGGAGTCGGTGCGAGCGGTGCAGTTTTACGCTGAGAAGAGGACTTAGTGCGTGAACCACCAACAGAGGACGCGTCCGGATTTGAATCGCCGATGGCTCCTGCCATACCGCGTGCGGTCTTAAAACGGGAGGTCTTCTTTGGAACGGGTGCATCGGCCGCGCCTTTCTCAATAGGCTGCGTACGTTCGACAATGGAGTCTGACAAAACAGGGACGTCGCTCTCTCGAGTTGCAACCTTCCTTGTTTCTGGAGCCGGGGGTTGGGGAGCTGGAGCAATATCAAGATCATCCGCAAAGGCAACCTTCTTCTTCGGCTTCGCCTTTGGGCCTGGTTCACTGTTCGAGTCCGGGGTTTTCTCAATTTTGACCTTGCATGCCTCTTCCAGGTCGTCTTTCACATCTACAGGGAGTGAAGTAGTGTCTTTTCCGACGTTCCACATTCCCCGAGCATTCAATTTCGCTTCTAAATCACGCATCTGCTGGTGGTAGTTTTCGTCCAATACAGGTCGGATAGTACGTCCGTGTTCGTCCTCCTCCTCTTCCTCTTCTTCATCGTCAAATGTGTATGAATCGTACCC
The DNA here is from genome assembly GCF_016861865.1 of Aspergillus puulaauensis. Taxonomy (NCBI): domain Eukaryota; kingdom Fungi; phylum Ascomycota; class Eurotiomycetes; order Eurotiales; family Aspergillaceae; genus Aspergillus; species Aspergillus puulaauensis. The sequence goes on from NC_054858.1 coordinate 3,549,420, forward strand.
ATCATCGACGGAGATGTCATCTGCATCTTCATCCAACTCAAGCTCGGCGACAACCGCGCCGACTTCGTCAAGACCATATTGCAACATTTCCCGGCGGAGTTTGGTATCCTCCGGAGACTCGTCAATATCCACAACTGGAATTTCGGTCTTGGGTCCTGTTGGATCATTCGCACCGCCAGATGCCTGCACCGTCGAGGTGCCGTTGTTATCAGATGACGCGGGCTCCAGTCCGGTCATCGGCTGCGCGTACTGCTTATGTTCTTCAGCTTTTACAGGATGATCCTCCAACGTAGGCTCTGACGATGACGAGTCGCCAGGTGCGGAGTCATATGGCTTCGGAGTGTCCGGTATGTCTTGAACGCCGGCCTTCTTTAAGATATCCAAAAGATCAGACGCCTGATTCCCCGGTGTTGTAGTTTTGCTTGAGATAATTTCCCCATCTTCGTCAAGCTCCTCGATAATCTCTTTCATCGGAAAATCAGCCGTTGACTCAGGGTGTTGCTGTTCGACAGTATCTAAAGCTCGCAGCCGATTTTCAGCAACTCGTAGTCTTTTTTCCATTGATGCAACATTATCCCTCACGTAGTCGATTCGTCTCGAAATAAGGTCCACGACTTGTGTCTTTGTCCGCTTGAGCCCTTGTTTCTCGCCGATGATCACCCGAAATTCATCTTCGGTGACGAGCCTCCCGCCAGAATTACGACTGACTCGTAAAAGATCGTTTGTTGTAGCATCATCTTCTAAGTCGACAATATCTTCCTTTAGGCCTTCGTACTCCGCTTCCCATTCCCTCCAGTGGTAAAGAGACTGCTGCAGCTGTAGGACGTTGCTTTCGAGTTCGAGGCGCTGGCGTTCGAGGCCTTCGATGTTATCTTCCGGAACCCCCATCTCCAGACGGACAGGGAAACAGGTTCGCGACCCAAGGGTCAAAAAAATAAGACTTGTAACTGAGTTGGATGTAAAAGTGAGTCAGTCGTGAGGGGCCTGCAACTTTTCCAGGCGGCAAAAACTAAAGAAATTCCGCCGCGCGGAACAAAGGGTGGCGCATGTGATTGGCCCGCAAGATTGCCTGGTAGTTAGGTAACGGCCCAGCAGCTTCGAGAACCTTGAACATTGCGACTTACCCTCCAACCGACATCTCGCAAAGCATCTCACCGTTACTCGTCCCAGAGTAGCGGTACTATTACCATGCCCCCTTCTCGCGAGGCTTTGGTTAACCGCGGGGATGAAGACGGTAAGTTCACACCCTCAGACTACGAATCCAGAGCCCAGGCTGACCACGCTCTTTATAGAGGTCTGCCCCGTCTGCAAATCCTCGCGGTACTTGAACCCGGACATGCGATTCCTTATCAACCCAGAATGCTACCACAAAATGTGCGAATCTTGCGTGGACAGGATATTCTCTTCAGGGCCCGCGAACTGCCCCGTAGCGGGGTGTCACAAGACACTGAGAAAGAACCGATTTCGCAAGCAGACATTCGAGGATATAAACGTTGAGAGGGAGGTGGATATACGGCGCAGAGTTATGACAGTGTGAGTTTAAACTCCCCGCGTTCTCTCAGAATACAGAAAACTAACTATCTGTAGCCTCAACCGCCGAGAAGAAGAGTTCGATTCCAAGCTAGACTGGGATAACTTCTTGGAGCAGCGGGAGGAAATCATATTCAATCTTGTCAACAAAATCGATGTCGCGAAAACCGAATCCGACCTGCAGAGCTATGCGTCGGAGAACATGCGCTCCATTCGTGCGAACCAAGCCCTCGAAGCGAAGGAAGTCACCTCTTTCCAGGAACGCCAAAGCCAAGAGCAAGAGCTGGCACGTCTACGGCGGCAAGCTGCTAAGGAAGAGTACGAAAACGAGCGAAAGGAGTTGTTGGCTGGTCGAGAGGAAGTTCTCAGCCGCCTTGCGAGTGGGCGAGGGGCAGACGCTGCTTCAATCGCGCGAGAGGGCCAGAAGGTCTTGCTCAAGAAATCTTCAGCTCGACGCAGCGAAGAGGAAAGAATCAGACAGAAACAGGCTGCACTGCGTGGGACAGATTCCAAAAAGCCTGGCGCCACTGGTGCTGCGACAAGCGAAGAAGGTGGTTCGGGCTTGATTAAGGGTCTCAAGAAGATCAAAACTCCAGAGCCGGAGAGGCCCTACGATCCTTTTGGCGGGATGGTTCCCAACCAGCGAGACTATTATACCCTACGCGACTATTATCCGTCCCCCCATCTTGATTCTATTCGACAAGATACTCGAGTGCTTGCAGGGGGCTACAACCTTCAGGAATACTATTCACGAACCATGCTCGAGGCTGTTGCAGGCTTAGGATGTTTCATCGATGAAGAAATTTCGCAGCGAGAGGCGAACTCCTTTAATGCGATGAAACCTGTCGGTACATAGGGGGCTGCTTTAGCTGCTGGCTCCGAGTCGAGCAGCAAGTGATTCGTATCGTATGAGCAAGCACACCTCAAAAAGGAAGCAATTGCTTCTACGTTTTTTGTTTATTGCATAGCGGCGGCGCCCTGTCCTTTGGTTATCTTCGCATAGGTGATTTGGACCATGGTAATAGTTATAGCAGAAATTGGTGTACATGGTGTATAGATAGGTGCAATCAAAATACAAATTCCGAGTTACATGGAAATAACAGTATTATACAAGTCTTCAATAGTCTCTTAAACCTCAGATCTTTCCACCCGTAATCTGCTCTCCCAACTTCTTGACTCTGCCTTGGATAACATCCCAGCGCTCGGACTCGCGTTTCGGGACATCGGGGCGAGTTCCTAAGTTTCGGGGGAATCCCAGGTTCCAAATATTTTCGCCATACTTATAATCGCTACGCCAAGCTTCATTCTCCCCTTCAGGGAAGACCTTTTCGAGCTCGGCGGCTAGCTGGGCCTCGGTGGTAATGAATTCGCGAGCATTCATATAAAGAGTGTGTAGCGAGTCCTGGCGCTCCAGCTCCTCCTGGTGTTTCTTGTTTTCCACTCGGAGCCGTGATTCGGCGAGCCGCTGTTCTCTTCCGGGATCGGGCAACACAGGGGTGCGCTTTGGTAGCATATCCTGTACAATGGAGGGCCGAGTGTAGCGCTCATCGTCTCGTTCATTCTGGCGGAGGACGCGCTCTCGTTGGATTTGTCGCTGGCGACTTCGCTCCTCCATTTTTTTATCCGTCCATTTCTTCCGCTTGTGCAGCTCCAGCAGACCCTCCTTTAGGTTCTGTCTTCTCATGTCGGCCATTTCCCGTTTCCGTTCTCTGTATTCGGCATGGGGCTCATCGGGATTGATCTTTTCTTGGTTGGTAGGGGGGGGTGCAGCGGCGGCAATGTACTGTTGGTTGGGCTTGTCCACTCGTCGACGGGGGAAGATTTCACGCGGTACCGGTAATGTACCTTTGACGCGGGGTTTTGAAGGGAGATCTGGTTGAACTGTCCTGGGGACTTCAATGAAGTTGGGTGATTCAGGTCCGACACGGAGACTTGAGGATGAGGAGAAACCACGGAGCTGCACGGTGGCAGTCCGGCCGCCGTTGCGGAAAAGCGACATTGCGGCGGTTGAATCCCGGAGATGTATATTCGATTGGGAGAGAAAAAGGTGCGATCAATGATTGAGGACTGGTATGAGCTCACAACCCGGCAAGTTGGGCTGTGGTGACTGCTGCTGAGCAACGCGGTTCAGTTGACGAGAGCCGGAAAAAGATCGAAGCGATTTTCTCGTTGTTGGTCCGTGCACGACTCCGCTTGGCGCCGTCGAAAAAAAAATAATTTCTCCTCACCTCTTCTTTCCTTCTCTTCTGCGCTCCGCCAACATTTTTGTTTTCACCCCCTACTTCTAGACCTCTCACTCCTTGATTTATTCAAGTTATTGGAGGACTCCATCACTATGGGTTCCGGGAAGAAGGAAGCCACGCGCCGAAACCGCCAGGGGAAGGTTGGCGATGGCATGGCCAATGTGAGGGTGAAGGGTGAAAATTTCTACAGGTAAGCTTCAGCCAATGTTATTACGATTGGTACAACAGCTGATTTGAGAAGAGATGCGAAGAAGGTCAAGAGGTTGAACATGCTTAAGGATGGTAAACCTCAACGTGACTCCGAGGGAAACATCACCCAGGCTGCCTCGTACCAATCTCGCGATGCCCCCGTCGCTCGGATAGAACCAAACCGTAAATGGTTCGGGAACACTCGAGTCATCTCGCAGGAAGCTTTGTCTTCGTTCCGTGAGGCCGTCGCCGAACGTGCTTCGGATCCGTATCAGGTTCTCCTCAAAACCAACAAGCTTCCAATGAGTTTGATCAAAGAAAACCAGACCGTCAATGGGCTGAAACAGCATGAGGCTAAGATGGCGATCGAAACGTCACCGTATAGCGACACATTCGGGCCCAAAGCTCAAAGAAAACGGGTCAAACTTGGTGTCTCGTCTCTCGAAGACTTGGCTGGCGAGACGATGAAGATGCAAGATAGCTACGTTGAAAAGACGGATCAAGGCCGCCACGAGGATGGCACTCCGATAGTTTCTGGCGATGATGTGGCGACAGACCTCCAGCTCGGCACGATGCCGACGTCTCGTGAAGCGGTCTTCCTGAAGGGACAGAGTAAGAGAATCTGGAACGAGCTGTACAAGGTCATCGATTCCTCAGATGTTGTCATCCATGTGATTGATGCTCGCGACCCTGAGGGAACACGCTGCAGAGGTATTGAGAAATACATCCGCGAGGAGGCGCCTCACAAGCACTTGATCTTTGTCCTCAACAAGTGTGATCTTGTACCTACCGGTGTAGCGGTAAGTCTTTTATCTCCTTTTATCTGCCTTTTGTCTTCAATTTTTCATTCCCCATCACCCATTGGCTCAAGCCATGCCATCGCTAAGTCAAGTCTACTTCCGTGACTTTGTTTCACGTTTTCTCTATGGAAGTATTGTCTGTTACAGCTTTGGCATATCGACGCTGGTTCGCGCCGAACTTCATTCTGAAGCTAGGCTGATTGGTTTTCGTTTTGAAAGCCGATCGTTAAGGACTAAGCAGTGTTCTGTTTTTGAGTTGAGTACTGCTTCGCTATTGGCGACTTCGTAGCAGCGCTCTTAGTAACATTTCACACATTACTACATTCGTTCTTTTTATTTTCCCACTTATTACGTGACGGTGTTGCTAACGTTATACACCAGGCCGCTTGGGTACGCCATCTATCGAAGGACTATCCCACTTTAGCTTTCCATGCTTCGATCAACAACTCGTTCGGCAAAGGATCTCTGATTCAACTCTTGAGGCAATTCTCATCGCTTCACTCCGACCGAAAGCAGATCTCGGTTGGTTTCATCGGCTACCCTAACTCAGGAAAGTCATCGATTATCAACACGCTACGTAAGAAAAAGGTGTGCACAGTTGCTCCTATCCCTGGAGAAACCAAGGTTTGGCAGTACATTACCTTGATGAAGAGAATCTACCTCATCGACTGTCCTGGTGTTGTTCCTCCAAGCCAGACGGATACTCCAGAAGATATCCTTCTCAGAGGTGTCGTGCGAGTGGAAAACGTCGAGAACCCCGAGCAGTATATTCCTGCTATTCTCAAGCGTGTCCAATCTAAGCATCTTGAACGCACTTACGGCCTCAAAGACCCGCACGATCCTGTTGAATTTCTCAGCATTCTTGCAAAGAAGGGTGGCAGACTTCTTCGTGGAGGCGAGCCCGATCTTGACGGCGTTGCCAAGATGGTTATCAACGATTTCCTCAGAGGAAAGATCCCTTGGTTTACCCCGCCTCCGTATACATCCGGTGAAGAGGGCGAGAAAATTGAGGGCCGTGAAGGCAGGCTTGGAGAGATGGGTCGAAAACGCAAGATCGACGAAGCCTCTGGCGATGACCAAAAGGCTTCGGGTGAAGCAACTTCCGGCGCTGAAGAAGAGTTCGAAGGGTTTGATGATGAAGACGAAGATAGCGATAATGACTCCATCGCAAATCTCGAAGTCAGTGACGAGGAAAGCGGGGAGGAGTGAACAGACTTGTAATCTCCTTACTCTCAACACTCCACAGCCTCCGCTAGCAGAGCAATTGCCATTCGCACCAGTCACACTTGCCTGCTTGTTTGACACCAGGGCGCCGCAAGGTGGCTCTGCACGCTTAGCTGTCGTCGGCCAGTCGGTGAGTACTTGACAGCTGTACAGCTCGAGAACGCAGTCCAGAAATCGTGGCACTATTCATGTCGCCGAGTGCGCCTGAAATGAGGAGATATGCGGCAGCATCCAGTGACAGTACCCACTGCGTCAGCTAGACCAGGTCGTACTAGCGTGCATGCGCCGATGATGCTTCCGGTGATAGGATCCATCATCGAGCTCGATGTCCTTGACATCGCTCTATTAGATACCCAAGTCGTTACAAATGTTATGACAATATCGCATGATATATTTTTTTGTCTTGATAAGTCCAACGTATCAGCAGTAGCAAACAGTAAAGACCGCCGTGGGCATCAGTTAGTGGCTCACCGCCGTGACTCACGTGGGGCGGGATCATCAGCGTCACCATCGACCATGGTCGGATTGGATCCATTCATCTCATGGGCAACTGCCTCATTCTGCGGAGGACGGACCACCGCCGACCATTGTTGTTTCAAGATCCCCCATAATCCACCCTTTATGGTTATGGCCTTTCATCCTTCAGGGTCTTTGGGAGATGTGCCAATCTTCAATATATAATGGCTGAGGGCATGTCTGTTGTTCCGTATAGCTCATCAAATGACGTTGTGCTGTAAGTCTCAGCCTTTCCATATGTTACAGAAGGTTTCTTGCTTAATTGACTCCCTTGCAGACGCCATAACGACTCCGTTGTTGTTTTCGATCGCGATTCGCAGCAGCTAGTTATTCAAAATGCGGCCGAACGCGAAGATGACGAACCCCAGTGTCCGTACTGTCGCCGCCCGCTGCGGGGAGATAACTCTCCTCAAGACAACCATCATGCCGGAACCCAACCGGAATTCGTCAATCCGGAATACTTTCGCATGCTCCGTAATAGCCTTCCTCCTGCTTCGGTAGAGTCGACCAAACCCCTGTCGCGACGCTACGTTCAGCCTGTACTTGCGGATGGCCGTTCGAGCGGATCCAGCTACTCTCACGCACATACCGGCCACGGAATTTCGTCAGCAGCATTCACACCGGACTACTTTAAAAGGTTTTTTGTGGAAGAGAGGGTACTGGGAAAAGGTGGCAAAGGCGTGGTGTTGTTAGTGAAGCATATGCTGGACGGCGTCTCTCTTGGGCATTACGCCTGTAAACGAGTGCCCGTCGGGGATGATCACGAGTGGCTTGAAAAGGTTTTGATCGAAGTCCAACTGCTGCAACACCTTTCTCACCAAAATCTTGTCTCTTACAGGCATGTTTGGCTCGAGAATGCAAAAATCACCACCTTCGGGCCAAGTGTTCCTTGCGCATTCATTCTCCAACAATATTGCAACGCGGGCGATCTGCACAACTATATTTGTGGCTCCATGCAGACATCCACGACCCCGCAGGAATTGAAGGAGCGTCTTAGAAGGAGATCGAAAGGCGGCGCGGAACCTCCTATCGACTTGAGGGAACCTCGCAAATTACATTTCGACGAGATATACTCATTCTTCAAGGACATTACGTCAGGGCTGCGGTACCTCCATGCTAGCGGCTATATCCATCGCGATCTAAAACCCAACAACTGTCTACTGCACAATACTAGTGATGGAATTCGAGTCCTAGTTAGCGACTTCGGTGAAGTTCAACCTCAGGACGGCATTCGAATGTCTACCGGCGCGACAGGAACCGTGTCGTATTGTGCCCCGGAGGTACTGCGGCGAGAGTTTCCCAACGGTCCTTTTGCCAATTTCACGTTCAAATCGGATATATTCTCCCTCGGGATGATATTGTATTTCTTGTGCTTCGCGCAACTTCCATATCGAAACGCCGATCTTATTCACGAAGAAAGGGAGGACCTCGAGAAGCTCCGTGAAGAGATAATGGATTGGGGTGGGTTTGACCAAAGACAGATGCGCCCCGACCTACCCGAGCAACTTTATACTTTTCTATGGCGTCTGCTGTCGGTGGATCCTGATCTGCGTCCATCTGCAGACGAGGTCCTCGGCGGTCTTGAAGTTGGAGCTAGTGCAAACGAGGGCTTTCGCACAAAACGCGGCAGCAGTAGCTCCTCCGCCCCTGACATGCACACTGGCTCCAGGATTCATCCTCTCGATGATACGACTGAGTCGCCATTTGACCAGCCCGCATCTCCGAAGAGGTCATTTTCGAGGAGCCCTGCCGCTGTACGGCGTAATTCAGTATACGACTCGAACGGATCTGTCGGGGACCTGACCCCCGTTATCGAAGACGTGGACCGCGCTGCAGAAAGAAGAGGCTCGCTCAGCCCGGAACGTGACCTGATTGTACGCCCGCGCTTCTCTAATACACCTTCTGTCTCCCCACCTAGGAATGAAACTCGACAGGTTGGGCCGACGAACAACGAGACTCCTATTCGACTACTACCCCCGCCACCAAGCCGGACCTCTCCTGCACGGCGCCTCTCGAGATGGCGCCCACCATTGTTTGCTATACAGCTGGCTTTGTTCCTTGTCAAGATTGCGATGACCCTACAACCCTGTACTCCGTTGGCCGTCGATCCCTGGGTGCTCTACTTTCTGATTCTGGTAGCTGGCGTCAACCTACGGACGAGCAGTGTTGGGGTGCAAGTAGCATCCCTAGTATTACATCTTCTTGTTGTTGTGCTGAGCTTGAAGTTGGATATTTTATGTGCCCGGCCTGGTTCCACAGACGAGACAGTGTTTAGGAATGAATTATGATGTGATGTTTATTTTTACTTATTGAACATATGAATACGGATGTAGCTAATTTGAACATTATACTTATGATCCCACTGTATCCTGTTCTCAGAAATGTCGAGTTAGTATAAGCTTATCATCAAAATCGTACACCGGAATCGATGACCATTGGGCTATGGCCCTCAGAGATGCAGTGTCTACAGCAAGACCTGAGTCCATTTAGGTATCCGTTTTTGCTCGCGGGGACCGTTTGCTCGAGTGTCGCCATGCGGTACGTCATGCTATCAGCTTGAAAGCTCCTCAATCCATTCTTATTCGACTCGCTATCAATGCGTCAGCTCGCTCCGTCAAACAACATGCTCTTTCGATCTCGACACCTGTACATAATTCTACACATCAACGACCGCAATCAATAAACTCAACGGGTGGCGGTATCTCCTTGGCTCAATAAACCGCAAGGCCGGGATCACCCTTGTATATCCAAGATGCGATTAGGCTTCACAAATACAGCCTCATGATCCAGGAACCCGAATACGCCTTACCATGACCTTAAAATCAAAAAGGTTGTCATGCTAGTTCGTGACCCCAAGGGGCTCCACTGTGTCCAATACCTATTGTTTTCGGCGGGCCAAGGAGCGGCCAGGGTATAATAGTCTCATTCCCGTTATACTTGCCGGACAAAATGGTCCAAAGTGCAGGATACTTTTGGAGGAGGGATATGAAAGACTTCAGGAACAGTTCTTCATGAATTTCGATAGAATAAGATCTCTGGTAATGATGCTTGCTTGGTCACAGGCGGTTCTTCTCGACAGAGAGCAGGTAAAAGTCCTATGATCCTTCGCTCCTTCCACAACAATACCTGTAATTATTTTAAATTCTTCGGTACACTTTGTATACATTGCAGCAACCTTTGGCGTTTCTATGACTCCTGATTACGCCGCTCTCTAGGCATGCTGTTGGTATGATTTAGAATATAAGTGTGTATTACAACTAGTTGCCCCAACACTCTCGGCATCATGTTCTCGTTGACCAAACTTTGCATCCACCTGAAATCCAACCCAGTTGATTACACATTATTGTATAGCTATGATATTATTGCACTCATTGATATCATTATGCTGGTGTTTACAAGGGCCATGGCCGGCCCGGCCGGCCTGGCTGCTGTACAGACAAACCATGGGACCATGGTTGCTTAAAGGGTTTCGCTCTTAGCGGGCATAATAACCACTCTATAAAACGGCGCTTTTCACACAACAAAAAGCTCTTTTTTTGATCCAATGTATCATAGGCTACAATGTTCGTTTATGATTATAAAGATACTAGCTAGGTAAGTCGACCACGGGAGCCCTAGTGATTAGCATTGCTAGCCCATGTCTAACTGGGAGTGTATCAACCCAAATGGTTAGGATAAAAACGAACAATCGGGAAATACTGACATTTGCCCTCAGACTTAGGATGACTTATAGCCGGCCAACGTATTGTTGATATACTGTGGATCATGACAGTGGGATCTGTAAACATGGATCCCAGTGCTGAAAGTGGAATTATTCCGAGGAAGGATTGGATCAAAAAAAAAACTTTTTGCTGTGTGAAAAGCGCCGTTTGTATAGTGGTTATTATGTCCGCTTCCCAATTAGGAAATATTGAGAATAGCGGGAGACCCGAGTTCGAACCTCGGACGGCGCATTTTTTTTCACGTACTACCTACGTGGCCTGCCTGATGGTCCAGCTCAGCCCTTCACTCTACTACACTGATCAATGGGTTATGGCATAGCTGTGTTATAGGATCATTAACTAGACCACATGTGAGTTATACAAGAAAGTGTGTTTTGTAACACCACGCCTTAATTTATATACATATATGGATAGATCAAGAAACGGATGTAATACCTCAACTAGGCCACTATCGGCGTATTTCCCCAGCTCGCGCACTGCCTTCGACGTCCGCAAGACTTTGGATCCTTCCACTCCTATATAATATGCACATGGGTTAAAGACACCCACGATGATGTGGGTAGAACAGTAATTCTTAGCGTATTTGGAGGCAAGGCCTGCCTATCCCATAAGCCGCGCTGGACTCACATCTATTCTGCTGAGCCTAGGAGGCTTGGCCAGCAATGTCGACCATGGTCGGCTTGGAAGCAGAAATAGGGCATTGCTAACTGGTATTGGGAACGCTAGACAGAGACGTAGCGAATGAAACAATAGGGTGTAAGACAAGAGAGGAAGACATTGATTATTATGTGCCTGACCACGAGCTCGCCATCATTCTTAAATATTCGCTTCCACCAGGCTCTATTTACTTATCGCTTCCTATTTCTTTCCGCTGGTGGCTTAGGATAATGCCCTGTACCGTAGCTGCGAGCCGGGGGTTGGCTAGGATAGTGGAATAAAGGACCTTTTACCTATTATCAAGAATATGGCCATATATCTATTCTCTTTAGTCGTTACCATGTCTGGGATTGATACAGGACACCCAAGATGTAGGCACCGCCTGGAAGACAGGAGTTTACACATTGTAAGAAGGTTATAGTTATCACATTAGCAACTAAAAATATCATAATGGGGTCCCGTCGCTCACCCTCTCTGTATAATTTCCCCGATGAGACCGAAACCACCATTAAGACGTTTGCTGAGTGGTTCGTCGGTTATCCAACGGAGAATATTTTATCAATCTGATACTGCGATTAATTGATGGGAACTTGGAATGGTTTATGACTCGGTTTTGGACATGGTCAGCGTCGTCATTTTGTTTTGGCTGGGATTTGGCGTTGCGTCTGGGTTATGGTTCTCTGTTTTGGAATGAGGACCTGTATATTCCCCGTTATTGATGACTCTTATTTGCATAGTCTCTTTGATGTATATTTGAATTGTTCTCCCGAAAGTAAGCCTTTTTATAACTCCGCCAGTCGCATGATCTAAATTTATTAGGGCTAGTAATATAAGTTTTGGACGCTGTGTGACGGTGTCTATTATGGCTTGTGATTTATCTCCACTTCGCAATGGATGTATGTCTGTCTTGATTTTACCTGAATGATGAACGACCGTCCAATTGATCCTCTCCCCTGTGCCGATTATCCAGACAAGCTTCGCAAGTTCGTAAGATCGTAAGATTTGCCGGCGGCCTTAAGCTACCGTTCGGTGTTAACTCCTCTTATTCCCGACAGTTAATTGCAACATTTGCGAACTCTTTTTTACCTTCTACATAATCCCTTATCCTTGTCTCCCTTCTTGCATATTGGTACACTCGACCCTGTAGGTTTATATATCTCGCTACAATGTCCTGCCCAGACTGCTTCTCTGGCCATGTCCGCGACGACGTCCCCAAAGGTCACGTCACGACTCTCCACGGGCTAGAGACTTATGTTGCAGAGCCCAATGTTCCAGCAGACCAGGTTAAAGGCATTGTGGTCATAATCCCGGATGCCTTTGGATGGGAGTTCGTCAATAACCGAATCCTGGCGGATCATTATGCCGACATGGGCAAGTTTAGGGTTTACTTGCCGGATTTTATGAAAGGTGGGTATTCTATGTCCTTGGCTTGATTACTACAGTTCTATGTGCAACTGGAACAGGACTGGCAGGCTAATTAATTCACAGGAACGGCGGCACCAGTTTGGAGCATTGATACGCTCCGCGCGGTATTCAAGACGGGCAGTTTGTGGGACTGGGTGTCGAAACCGTATTCACGCCCACCTCTCTTCATTTCATAAGTAAAATAGATGACAGCTAACAAGTGATAAGGTACCACATCGCCAACATAATCTATGCCGTCTTGCCATTCATTATCACCAACCGGCCCGCAAAATCCTATCCGGTAGTAGAATCCTTCTTCACATCTCTCCGCCAATCCTCAGAAGGACATCTCTCTATCGGTGCGGCGGGATTCTGCTGGGGCGGAAAACACACCGTCCTACTTGCCCACGGGGCAGCTACGACCGTAAACGGCGCGAAGAAGAACCTGATTGATGCTGGATTCACGGGTCATCCTAGTCTGTTGGCGATTCCCGAGGATATCGAAAAGATTACAATCCCCGTGAGCTTTGCGCTGGCGGAGTTGGATAATAATGTCAAAGCGGACAAAATTGAGGAGGTGAAGAAGGTTATGGAGGGGAAGGAAGGCGAGGTTAAGGTTTATTTGGGAGCGGGCCATGGGTTCTGTGTTAGGGCTGATATGGCGGTTGAGGATTCGTCGAGGCAAGCGGTTGAGTCGGAGGAACAGGCGATTGATTTCTTTAATAAGCGTTTTTCTTCGTAGACTTATGATATAATGGGGATTCACAGTGCTACCATGGTGAACTGAGAGGCGTATTTCATATAATGGGAATAGTTACATTGGCTAGCTATATTGAACTGTTTTATGTGTTATCAGGCTCAGGATGCTCGATGAGAGCCCTTAGTCTCCCGCCTGATCGTCTCAAAAGACCGCGGTATGGGCCTTGCTCAACAACCCTTCCATCTTCCAATACGACAACATCATCTGCCATCTCCATCATTTCCTTTGCGTGGGTGATAACGATAACCGTAAGCCCTGTTTTAGCCGCAACAAGTCTCCGCACCGTCGTCTTGATGGTCGCCGCACTATCTGGATCAAGGGCCGATGTCGCCTCGTCAAGAATAAGTATCTGAGGTCGGCGCACAAGGGCACGCGCGATAACTATCCTCTGCGCCTGTCCGCCTGAGAGTCCGACCCCCCCATCCCCAATCACGGTTTGATAGCCACCGGGTAAGGAGGAAATAAAATCGTCTACGCCGGCTGCACGGGCTGCGGTGCGGACGTTGAAGATATTGCTTTGCTCGGAAACCTGATCTAACCCGTAGCTGATATTCTCTTGGATTGTGCCGGGGAATATAGTTGGCTGTTGGGGAACAATGGAGACGAGGGAGCGTAGGGAGCGTGTGCGGATTTGGCGGATATTGGTACCAGCGAGGAATATGCTTGTCTTTAAAGAGGAAGGAATTTCGTAGAGAGACAAAAGCAAGAAGGCGATAGTTGACTTCCCAGACCCGGAGCGTCCAACTATCGCGGTGCAGGAACCTTCTGAGATGGTGAGGGAGACGTTTCGCAGGACGGATGCGCCTGGGCGAGATGGGTATCGGAAGCTGAGATGGTTGATTTGGACTGGGGCTGCCTTGCTTATTTGGAGCACACCCGCGTGCTCATGGGATGAAGCGTCTGGAAGGTCGACGATCCGAAAGAGTCGCCGAGACATTTCTCTAGAGTTGCTTATTTGGGGTACTGGTTCGTTAGCTGAGGGTGGGCAAAGCTGGTAAGTTGAAAAACGTACTCCAAGTCATGACTGTGCTGGCGTATGCCAGGCTGAAGAGAAGAACCGAGTTTACAGTAGTAATATCGTCCACTGTAAATTCATTGTACCTGACTAGAGTTGCACCATAGTAGAAGATCAGTGCTGCTTTTGTTAGCAAATACTGTACAGCCAATGGGATCATCCAACTCACCAGTGACGAACACATTGGAAGACTCTACTAGACCAAAGAGCAATCCTGTATATATCGCCTTCCTCAACCCCATCTTTAGACACTGGGCTGCAGCCTTTAAATGCTTAAGATGGAAGTAACGTTCCAATGTCAAGCTCCTCACCGTGCGTATTTCTGAAAAAGTTTCTAGAAAGACATCCGAGGCTGCGGCCCTAGTAGCAATGCATCGCCGATCCCATATACCATTTGTCGTCTCAAACCCTCTCGTAATGGCAAAGACAATCGGTCCACACGACAGCGCAACCAAGGTCTGTTTCCAGCAAATCGCAAGGCTCCAGACAACGGCCATTGCCATGATGGAAACAGCAACTAGAACGAACGCAGTGAAACGGGTGATTATGGTACGAACATCTTCCCCACTTTCATGAAGACAAATGGTTAGTTGTGAGGCGCTGTTCCTTTCGTCTTCGAACCACTTTCGAGCCTGGTCTAGGACTTTGCGGAACGCTTGTTTCCGAAGGCCATCGACCCAGGTTTGGCCGCAGATGTCCAGGAGATAAAACATATAATAGTTTGTGAATGCATCGCCGATTGCCACTCCGAGGACAGCTAGAGCCCACCTCATGCTATTGTTGCTTTTGTTATAGAATGTCTTGAGGAGTTCCGCGAGGAAGTAAGAGAATATCGGAGTTGCTGCGGCATGAGCCAGGATGCAGAAAATTGCGAGAGCAAAAAACAGACGCTGTCTGGGTAGTAAATTTGGTAAGACCGACTTCAATGCCCTTCGTATAGGTTTCTCAAGGCCTTGCTGGGGAACACTCGTTTCATTGTGTGAGGGCTTTTTTCGCCGACGTACCTTGAGCCGGCGGCGCAATTTGGAGGTTCTGGAAGGGCCATCGAAACGAACACTTTGAGTCCTCATACTGAGGTCATCCATTTCGATTTCATTGTGGCTGACAAATGGGTCTTTTCTGAGGGAGGCCTCAATTTGATCACTCCTCCATAGCGAGCTTCTTAGATCATCCCGGAGGTTGCCAGGGTAAGTCATGTATGAGTCCTTTGGAGGTAGCGGGGGGGGGCTGTAAAAGTCATCCGAGGACCACGACGATGTAACGGAAATGTCGCCATCATTGTTATCCGTCTCGGAATAGTCGTCCTCCTGGTCCTCATCTTCATGAAAAAAGGCACCCAACTTCGGGTCTTCTTTGAGCTCTTCTTTATACCCGGCCTGAACGACAGAACCACTGTCCATGACATAAACGAAATCGTTCTCCTTGATATGAGACATGTCATGAGTGATGATGATAGTGGTCTTGCCCTCACGCCATTTGCGAATGGAGTTCATGATCTGGACCCGATTTGTTCCATCCAAAGCACTTGTAGGCTCGTCTAATATAAGGACAGGAGAATCCCGCAACCGGGCTCTTGCAATGGCAACTCTCTGCTTCTGGCCTCCACTAAGCGCGTTACCTCCTTCGCCAACGAAAGTGTCAATTCCATGTGGAAGATTTCCAACCATGCTAGCTAGCATCGCGAGACTTATAGATTCCTCCATGTCCCTTTCGCGAATATTCTCATGGTCACGGCTGCCAAAAGCAATGTTTTTGAATATAGATTCGTTGAATAGGATGCTTCGCTGTTCGACGTACGTGACGTTGTTCCGAATCCAGTTGATACCCAGAGTCTGTATAGGATACCCATCAATTAATATCTCGCCTGACGTTGGTAGATAGAACCGAGTCAGTAATTGTCCAAGTGTACTCTTGCCGGAGCCGCTTTTTCCAATGACGAATGTTGTCCCTCCAGCGGGGAATAGAAAGCTCGAGGAGTCTAGACTGAGTCGGTCTGGCTGGGAAGGGTATGCGAATGATAGCTTGGAAAATATTAGTCGCATACAAGGGCCTGAAAAAAGCGACTCACCTTTTTCACCTCGATGATGCCATCACAATGACTTGGATACAGCGCCCCCTGCATCTCCCGCGAAGATGTAGCTTCCAGCCCATCATTTAACGTGCGTTGTAAGGCGGCAGCAGCAACCTTGCCTTTCTCCAAAATCATGAGATGCGGCATCAACCACTCAATAGCCTGGGCGAATGCAGAGCAGGCCCAGAACGTTCTCAGTACATCACCGGCTGAAAGCTTGCCCGATGTCACAAGATAACTTCCGTACCAGAAGCCTTGTACAAACATGGCGAACATTATGAACCGCATGGCGGTTATTTGAAGCGCGTTAAGACGTGCCATCCTGGTATACTGCGACGCAGCATTGTCCACGCCGCCGGTGAACTTCTTCAGCTCAATATCTTGTGCATTGAGACACTTCACGGTGTCAATAGATGTAACCGCATTATTAACAACTTTGGAAGCCGTCTTAAGTTCATTTTGTTGAGCTTGGATGCCAGCATTAATCTTGGGTGTCAAGTAAGGAACTATGAGCGAGACGAATGGAATTCCGGCAAGGATAACGAGAGTAAGGTTCCACGAAGTATAAAATGATACGCCAAGAGACACGAGAATGCGAAAAATGTACTGCAATACAAGCGCCAGAGAGTTTGATGTTGCTGTTTGGAGTTCCTGCACCTGACTGTAATTGCATCAGTCCTGAATAATGGGTGAATACTGGGGACGCACATTTGAAGGCAGCCTAAAAAAGTCCGCTCTCCTTCTTCATGCTCTTCGAAAAAACGCTGTTCCTTCTTCAGTAGACTATCGAATAGTTTACTGCGAGCATTGGCAGCTTGCAGTTCGCCAAAAACGACGAAAAGCGTGAAGTAAATCCCATTGAAGAACCATCCGAGCACACCTAAGGCCAGAAACTGCAAGCATTGACGCGAAACTCTCGGGATTAGCGCATCGCCAGTGATATCTCCGGATCCGAGAAGAGCAAAGTCGTTGAATACATCGCCCAGAATGATGGAAAACAACGGCACGGTAAAACTGGCGATGAAGCAGGAAAGAGTGGCTATCGCTAGGGTTGGGACATGTTTCCTTGTTGTGAAGTTGAGAAGTCTCGGAGTCCCGATGAGGCTTTGTAAATATTTTAGATAAGCCATCATCGGCTAGCACTTCGTGGTTGTGGTTTATTCATTGATGTTGGTATATTGAGTGTTGGACAGTGAGGAACCAGATATAGACAAAAAGGACAGAGGAACACATAGACACAGCGACATTGCTTAATATTTCCATCCTTCCTTTTGTTGTTTGAAAGAACAAAAAAACTCAACATGGCTGAATTTGGCCCCCCAAAATCCCAATGCGGGCACATTGAAGTTGGTTTGGTGCAATGAGATCAATGGGCTGGCGTAGTATTGTTCTTGACCGGCGGGGGCTGACTGCGGCCCTGCGCGCGCCATGCACCGCTACTACCAAGAGTACATGGCCACCCTCCAAACAAAGAAACATCCCATATAAATACATGTCCGCCTTTTCATGTCCACTTCTTCCCAGGAAACGAGGTATTACAAACATACCCAGCAGCGCCACGAGGCAGCCATGGCCACTAGCACCACGTGGGTTCACGGTAAGGCATAAAAAAACAGTCATTGTTGGAGGTCTACAATAATTGGACGATTCGAGATCTTTCGGCATATGCAGCGTGTTGAAATGGGTAATTTGTAGATTCTAAATTCTAGATGCCGGAGACCCGGCGGGTGGTAAGCGGAATTATGAGCTGGCGTTTTTCTGTGCCTGTGCCTGCTCGTACACCCAGTCATTGAGACCAGCACGGTTTCTTAAAGTCAATCAGTCGTTAGCAATCCGAGAGTCACCATGTCCATTGGAGCAGAAAGCCAAGCTCACCTCGAGATCTCAACGGCGTAAAACTGCATGCGCATTGCTGTACTCCGTTAGACCCAAACCTCTTCCCGCAGCGCACCGGTCAGTCCATCCAGCCACTTACCGAAAATTGTGTTTTCCTTCTCATACTCAGTCTTGGGGTTCGCGCGAAGCATCGTCCCGAAGTTGAAATCGTGGATCTTCTTCTCGTACTGGTTGATCCAATTGCGCCACTTCTCCTTGCCCTCCTTGCTCTTCATAGTATCCTCGTTGATTGTCGCGGCCGGGTCGAATTCCGGGAATTCTTGCTTGAAGTGTTCATAGATCTCATCGTCGATCTTTGTCAAGCGCAACTGCGAGCCGGGGACCTTCTCAAGGATCGACCAGTATGTCATGAGGTGTTCGACGGCTGTTTTGCATTGTTGTGAGTAGCGGCCGGAGGGAGCGGGGATTAGTGAGACGAACCCTTGACGGCGAACTGCTTCTCCATCTGTTTTATTGTCAGCTCTGCTTGGGAGGGTCTAGAGGGGTCGATGCGATAAGGGACCTACATCATCCAGGTTCTGCGCCTGCTCTGGATCGAATGGGCCGGCCATTTTGGTGGATTTGGGGGTATCAGATGACTAGTAAATGACAGACAATATGATCGTGTAAATGGACTGGACGAATATTGGTAGATGGTGGTTGAAACAACTTGGATAGCCCCGCGATGCTCAATTTTTTTGCCGAGAATTTGTGCTGCCGCCCAAACCCCCACAGTACGTCATTGGTGGTCGGCTTGGCGGTCACCACCATATCTATGGTTATAAGAGTCGCTACCTACGGAAAAGATCTGTTAAGGTGTGAAAATCTATTTCCTTGTGTTTTGGATATAGATGGTGCTTCCAGGTCGAGTTAAATACAATTCGTGTATGTGGGTAATGGGGTTGCGCGTAAATATATACTCAATATGGTCAACTTCATCAACCTATATATGCCCTATTCAGTCGCTATCCGAGTCAGGTAGTTCTTCGAGCCTTCCTTCTTGTAGAGCTTGTGTGACTGGGTTTTCAACTCCAAGAATGCCGTTTGCCTTGGCCCTGTTCGTATAGTTAGTATAAGCAGTATGACAATGCGACCCGGCACTTACCTTTCGAAAAGCACAAATAGTCTTTCCGCCTCTCGTTCCTTTTCTTCTTGGGTCATGGGCGGGCCTGTGTCTTCTTTTTCCTTGTCCCATCTTTGGCCCGTGATTGGGTTGACTTCCGGATCAAGCCCTTCAGAGTTCGTCGCAAATGCTTCACCAGCAGACTTCGGAATGTCCATGCCTCGGGATGCAAGTAAGCCTGCAGCAAAACCATAACCAATATTCTTGGTTAGGCTTTCGGCATCCTTTCCAGAGAGTACAAACATCAGTTCGGAAATCGCAATCTTAAGGTTCCGGTATGGCATTGTTGAGAGCTTGAGCAGTTTCGAAGAGAGCGTGTCGGACTGCCCGATTGGTCGATTTCTATCGTTATCATCGGGCAAGAGAAGCCACTGCATATATTTGCGAGGACCATCCGGCGCAAGCTCGTGGATTGTTACAAGAGTGTGTAGGAGTGGTATGGCCTTTGTTTCGAGCTCTAGCGGGTCATATGCCGACACTGCTTGATCCAAAATATTGATCAACTTGTCGACATTGCAGTTCTGGTTGAAAGTAGGAAAAAGTGGGTTGCTCTCATAGGACCGTTCCTTTTTGTTTTCAAGGTCAAGAGTCGAGAGGCAGTTTAAAAGGGTACCAAGAAGGCCGTCCAATGGCTTTAGAGGAATGTCAATACGGCTAATGATTTTGAAAATGTAGGGAATCGACGGCGAGAAGGTTGGTGCCAAATCCTCAAAAAGTTTTGATACATTGAATACCAGCTTCAGAGTATCGATAAATGCTAGTTCATCAATTGGTGGTAGTGGCTTTCTGCCCGATTTCGGGAACTGCTTGGAGTGTCGAAAGATTTGCTGCGCGACGATTAGTATCTTTAGATTCATGATACGACAACCAACTCACATAGTTGACATTTTCTCCCAGGGAGTGATTATTGATAAGATCGTCAAAGCTCATGTTTGTCTCGTATGTTGAAAGGAAAAGTACACGGCTGATAACCATCTCATGTTCGGAAGAATCACACTGACTCGGTTAGTTACGAGTATTGCGCATGCGACGGTGCCATACTTTCAGCATTTCAGCCAACTTTCCACCTCTGCCAGTGTCTACAAATAGCTGGCGCATGTTCTCATCCAACAATAGAGCATTTGCGACGCAGCGGAGGGCGGCGTGACGAACATCCGTTGTCTCTCCGTCAACGCCATATTTTGACAAAATCTCAATCCCCTGTACAAGAATTAGAATGAATCATGGCTGCATTTGACAAGTGCTTGAGATTACCCTTTTTGAATAAATGGGACCCGCGTTGTCGGGACTAGTGCCATGTTGCCTCAGCTGCAGGAGAGTCTGGGTCCTTTCTGGGATGAGTTAGCACATAGAAGTTGTATCTACTGCGCTGTTGTGACTTACGTGCAGAGTTCAACGACTTATCCTTTAGATCCCTTTCAAGGCTATCTAGAAGTTTCGTAACTTGTTGCAGTTTCTCTGACAACGTCTGAGTTAGCGCGTTGTGACAGCAAAAATAGAGTTACGGTGACTCGCGGCGTACCTGGACCTTGAAGAACACGGAAATCCATATTCACTCAGCGTTTGTTTCGCTAAATTCAATCGCAACTTTGTAGCTTGCTATGTTCAGAAAATCGGTCAAGCAGCAGCGTGTCGATCGCACGGAGACCTGAAGAAGCTCTAGCGGCGGGGAAACAGGGGTTAGATGCAAGAAAGCGTACCAGGCAATTCACAAAATAGGTCGAAACGGGCCTAAGGAGCCAAACGACCTAAAGGAATAAAGAAACAGAAGATGATTTGCGCCCTGGAGTCGATTTCATTGTTCAGTTGATCCTTTGAGCCTTGAGGGCAAAGCCATAGAAACAGCAGAACCCCACCGAAGGAACAGTCAGCTTCTCCGCAGGTGGCCTGACGCATAAGGCTGCCGCTCTGCAGGTGCCTTGGCGCGGAATGTTTGATGCCTTACCGTTGTGGCACCGAACGCGCTGCCACTTAACGCGTCCACGGTCCGCAGCGCCGCGTCTTTTCAAGGTGCGTGGCTTGGCGTATTCTCCGGCGTCTGCAGGCGATCTCGACATGATCTCCGTCAAACATCACCTGTGCAGTGCTCTCGACATTCAGGATAGGAACAGAGTGGCCTGAGTCCGTTCCTGGAGCTTGGCGGTACCGCAATGTTCCTTTACCTCCCTTTCTTACACTCTGTTTCTTTCCTGTCTTGAACTATGGTAGACGTTCTGGGGCCTTTGTCTGCTCGTCCGCCGACTCCACCAAGGACTGCGTCTCGTATGCTGTCTGAGAAAGATCGGACGGAAGACTCACCTGTGACTGTACAGACACCTATCGAATCTCATTTCCTGCAAAATGACTC
This sequence comes from Aspergillus puulaauensis, assembly GCF_016861865.1. Classification (NCBI taxonomy): domain Eukaryota; kingdom Fungi; phylum Ascomycota; class Eurotiomycetes; order Eurotiales; family Aspergillaceae; genus Aspergillus; species Aspergillus puulaauensis. The sequence continues at coordinate 3,570,896 of NC_054858.1, forward strand.
AACCGGGGCGCCCTCGAGCCGCCAATCCAAGCGCGTGAACTTTTCACCATGGCCGAACTTCATCAAGGCCCCTTCATTCACTGACGCGAAGCCGAGCGAAATCAAAGCCCTCCTACCCTCGAATGACCGTAAGCCGACTAGGTCCATCCTCAAAGCGACCAACTCGCCAGGCCCTGTTAGTCCAGCAGGCGTCATCCCAAACACCCCCGAATCGTTTGCAATGCTTCTAGAGTCGATCACCCAGCAATTGGCTGGGGAATCAACCAGTTCGAGGATTGATGCGTATATGCAGTTCTTTGGTGCATTGAGGGCATACGAGAAAGTGCCAACGGAGGATGAAATCGTGCGCAAGCTGGACCTGATCACGCAGTTCATCCAACGCGATATTAGTCGCGACCTCAAAAAAGGCGGAACGTTGGATACTAATGTTGTTATATATGCGTTGAAGCTCTCTGTGGTGTTAGTTTGGCATCCTCAAATCTCTCCGCAACTACCTGAAGACTTCAAGCTTTTCCTCTTGGAGCACTCTGTCAACTGCCTCGAAGATGGCAAACTACCCAAGTCCGTCGCAACTCATTACCTTACCGTTTTGTCAACACAAAAATTCTCGACAAGAATTATCACAACTGCTAGGGCAACCCGAATACTGGAAATGCTACATGGCTTGACCGATCGGGTTAAAGGAAATTCCGTGGTCTCTCAACGTTTGACGATATATGAACGCCTGTTCGAACTATCTAAATCAACATTCATTTCTCATTCTGGGTTATGGATGGACCACCTCGTATCTGGACTGCTTCATCAGATCAAAAATGTTCGATTAAATGCGCTTGAGCTTGGATTCAATGTCTATATGGCGTCTGGCGCGAATTCCACTTTGTCAAAAACACTTCGCGATATTTTCGATCGACCCCTTGCAAACGACAGGAAGCTGGTATCAGAGATAAGCGAGCGTATGTCGAGGATGATGACAAGTCCCGAAACCGGTGAACACGTTCCGCAGATCTGGGGTGTTATAACGTTGCTGTTGAGAAACAAGCGGTTCAACATCGACCAATGGCAGCATTTCAAGGAATGGGTTCTTGTTCTTCAGAAATGCTTCAACTGCAGTGACCCTGAAATCAAGTCAAAAGCGATCGGTAACTGGAATCGGTTTGTTCTAGTCGTTAACATCAGCGAGTCAACTACTCCATCGTTACTACGGATGTTAAGCAAACCAATACTGTCCCAGTTTGAACGGAAAAAGCACGAAAAACAAAATACACAGCCTAGCCAATTGGTGGTTGCGAGTTACTACAATTTGCTCTACTATGCTTTCCGTCCAGATGCGTCTCATCAGCAGCTCGATATTGTCTGGGGAGAGTATATCGCTTCACCCTCGTCAAATATATTTGCATCCGTTTCCAGTCTCAGTGACCGACTCGCCCATGCTTTATCGAATATGCTGTGGAGCTCACATCCTATTAAAGCTTGGTCTGACAACCGCGTCAATGAGCCAAAGAGGATCGTTGCCGAAGAACTGCCACCCTTGGATTGCAAGTGGGTTAGGTCAAGAGTTCCTTCCGTGCTGAAGGTGTTCGAGGATATCTTGAAGTCATCTGTCTGGGACCCCGAGCTGGCAAAGTCTAACATTGCCACTGCATGGGTTAGCCTGTCTCATGCCCTAGCATTTGCGGCAAGCAAGGAGATAACCCCTTCCCAAGAGTCGATGCAAACAGTAACCCATGTTTGGGGACTTTTGGAAAGGCTATGGCAAGCAGGGCCCTCGTCCCTCAATGCGGCTGGGGAGAATACAATGGACACTTTCTTTGAACGCTTCAGATTCCTGTCAACCACTATGATAGCTGTGTTAGGAAGCATCCCGTTTACGGAGAAGTTGCTTTTTAAAACAGGAGATTCAACATATCAAACCTCCAACACGCCTACGAACCGCAATTCCAAAGCCAGCAACCACCCTGATAGTCCCACCCTACACCTACTCCGGCTCATCAGTGATGTCCCCCGAATCCCAGCACCAACTGCAGCATATTCTCGTCTCGTCAAAGACATTGTTGAATCATCATGTCGTGGCAAAATTTCCAGAGGCTCACGACTCGATATTTTGAGGCAATGTGCAAATGTATATCCCGATGGTAGCGATGGTAGCGATGACAGCGAGTTTCTTTTTGGAATTGGTGGTTTCGCGCAGATTGTCTGGACATCAGCTGCGGAATTGTCTGCAGATTGTCTATGCTCCTTTCCTATTGAGTCGGCTCGTGAACGGGACGGATCCATTACGCGGGATTACACCACCGTGTTCATGATTCTTTGCCAGGGATTGAGATTTGCAGATAAGTCTCCGGCCTGGGATCGACTTTTGGATGCATTTGTTCGTGTTATGAGAACCGAAAGAGGAGACTTTTCAATCGCGACAATGGTTTTGGAGCCGTTAGCGGGTCAGATGATGGGCCTTAATGTTTGCAGTGCCTATTCACCGGCGTCTTCCATGATAAACCATTCTTTATCAATTCATTTCGACTATGATGGTGGAGCTAAGAGTGGGAACCCCAACACAAATTCACCTCCACATCCCCATGCATTAATTGGATTGATACACCGGGTTCTTTCGGAGTCCTACGAGTTCCCGGATCCTCAGAACTTGGATGGCGTCGCCGTCTTCATAGAGTCACTCGTTTCTTTCCTGGGATCAGGCACCTTTACCTTTAGGTCTGTGCTTCTTGATAAGCTACAGTCTCCCCTTGGTCTATATCTGAAGGACGCAACGCGCAAATATACCGTCGAAAATGGAGTCGAGAGTAGGATTCTTACTGCTGTAAGTGCATGGAATATGTCGATAGCATATATTCTAACTAACTCGGTATAGTGTCGCGCAATTTCGACAGTCATCTTGAATATTCTGCAAATCCTGCCTCATGACGCTTGGAATCTCCAGAAATATGAGCATATCATCTGCTCGGGCTTGATGTCCTCGCATATATCCACCGCGAAGCGATTTGCAGATTTTTGGAGATCTTCTTTTGGAATTCAACGATTTTTACAGTGTCCGCCCATCGTATCCCAAGCCTTAGGGGACCTCGAAGCCCGCGTTGATATTCAGACGGCAGGGGTACTTGATAGACCTTCTACCCTGGCGCCACAAACCAGTCACTTGGAAACCGGACTTGAACAGCATACCAATACGCTTGTCACTGAAAGCTCGAAAATTACATCAGAAGATGCCCCTGTTAAGTCTAAAATCGATTTTATCTTGGATGCACCCACGGGGTCTTCGTATTCTGCGCACATGGAATCGTCCCCAGTAATTGCGGGCTCTCAATCGGCAGCCTCGACGTTGCAAAAGACGGAATCGAGCCTTGACCAAGTTGCGCTTGAGGGGACCGCAGATAACACCACTAATATGGAAGAACCACTTCCTCCATCTGTTAAAGAGGACACCACAAGGCACAGGGAGGTATTTTCGATGATCGATAGCCTCCGCTCTTCCTCTCCTCCCACGACCACGCCCAGGGAGCTTGGGTTCATGACACCTCCTCATTTACGCAGTCTACGAAACGAAGAATCTGGGACGGAGACTCCTAAAACCCCTACAATAGCCGCTGTCGCTGCGGAGAATGAAGACGGATTCCTTGGTTCGTCCCCAACACCTGCCATCAGAGGCCGAACATCATCAGTGGCGTCCGCGATTCCCCCGTCGTTTTCTGAAGCCGGCGAGTCAATGGATATCGATCCTCCTTCATCGCCGCCTGAGCCTGAACGACAGAGTACTGATTCGGGACGCAACACTCCCCAGCCTTCAACTAAAGGCAGGAACGGCAATAATAATAAACGGAGAAACAGATCTAGGCGATCCAAGACGCCCAGCAAGGAGAAGTCTCCCAATAAAGGAAGGCCGGATAATGCCCCGACGCAAAATGAGCAAACTGGGCAAAATAAGGAGAGCGTTTCTCAGCAGAGTCTGAGAAGTCGCCTTCGTTCTGCAGCGGAGAAATCTCCGGCAAAGAACGAGAGCACTGAACGTCAACAAGTGGACCAAACGGAGGAAATGCAACAAACGCCAAAAGGACCAAAGGCCCTTTGCAACGAACCTGCCCACAATCCCGTTGCTGTTCCTGATCCCGATCCCCTACCTGAACTCACCCCAGTTCCGCATAACGAGAATCCCGATGTTGCCGTGGAATCTGCTAGCGAAGATACCGATACACAAGCTATGTCCCAGTTGGAACATGACTTAGTATTCGCGGTGGATTTGGGAAGTGATGCAGCAGACAAAGAAGCCGCGGAATATATGCAAACAGCCGCGTTCACACGCAAACGAAAGCGAGAAGGGGAAAATTGGACCACGATTGCTAAGAAGGAGCGCGAGCGCCGCCGCTCATCAAGGATTTTTTCCACCTCAACACCGACAGCTGAAGTTGAAGACAGCCAAACCATGAGATCCAAGAATCCGAAGCCTTCCACGATTTCCCGAGAAACCCCTACGTCGCCCGCGAACTCAGTCGCAAAGAAGCGAAAGCACAATGCGGTTGATTCTGCATCTGTAACTCCGAAGCGCGACCGGTCCAAGAAGAATAGAGACACTGCACAGGAAACGGAAATGCAGGAGTCCCAGAAACGACGATCTGGCCGTATCAGCGGTGTTCCCGGACCTGATCTTCCACCTGCGGAGGAAGATCCTGGGCCAAAGAAGTCGCCCCGGCCGAACAGCTCGCGGAAGCAGAACAAGAAGCAAAAGAACCGCAGGTCAGAGATACGCCAATCCCAGCCAGCGGCAGAAACTTCCAACCAAGAGGCCATCGCGACAGGGGAAAGCGCCCAAGAGAAGGCACATGAGCAGCAGCAGCAGTCCCAGCCACCACTCACGGACAATACTTCTGAACAGAATCTGGAGTCATGGAGCTGGCCTCAAGTCAATCAACCTGAACCGCATCCTAGTCAAGAAGAGCCACCGAAACAGTCAGATGACGTCGAAATGGCAGAGGTGCTGGAATCAGTCCCACCAGAGGCACAGGAAGAGGCCACGACGAACAAACCTCAGCATGAAACCGATATCGATCATCACGTACCCTCTGAGCCGATCCGGGAACAGCAACCCCCAGCTCTACCAGAGCAGGAACCACAACTAGAGCCGGAGCCAGAGCCAAAGGCCGGGTCGGTGCCAGCACCACAGCCCAACCAGAACACACAAATATCAACCTCCCTCCGCTCTCTCATCGATCAGGTCAAACTCGCCTCCTTAGATCGGAACACCGTCAAAGAGATGGACGATCTCCTTTTCGACCTTCGGGTTGAAATGCACGAGGCCCTAAGGCGCCATAGTGGCACTACTGCCACCCCTTCTACCCAATAAACCATTGATATTATTTATGAGAAAAACACCAAAAAAAAAAGACAAACCAAAAACAAACGATTTTGCATAGCGATGGCGTTTTGAACTGCACAGATAAAGGCATCGAAGAGCGTACGAAGGCTGGTCGACAGGCTGATAGCCGGGGATCAACAGACAGCTGGGGCCGCTAGACTTGTTTCACTTTTCAACCTCTTGTTACTGTTTCTTTCCCGAGTGGGCTGCCTTCCTGTTATGCTACCTGTATACTGTATACTGTATTCACCGATATACCTAGCCTAGGCACTGCTAGTTAATTAGTAGTACTTCTTCCTTGAATCAATCGTCCTGCCCAAGTAGACATTCCCGTAAATAGCCTCGTTTAACTTTCCTAACTCAGTTCCCTCGTGTGAACGGCCGAGCCAAATGCAGCAGAGAAATTCCGCAATCCCGGCAAAGAATAACTCAATCACCACCTGCAACGCCAAGGTACCTAGTAGAGAAGCACATCCGAGGTCCATCCACCGCATCCACCTCATCCAACCCCAGACCCCGGACTGGAATTGGAATATCGCCACCTCACCCATGATTTCCCTCATTTGCAACCTTCATCTTTCCTTCGTTTTTGAATCTCACATGCCATTGGCACCACATCCGGCTCAGGCCTTCCTCGCTTTTACCCACTCCCAACCACACAAATCGCCAGAACGCCACAAACCTCAAGGTTAAACCCAAGCCACCTCTTAGGCAGCCAGCCTGCCACCAACCCGCAGCGCCGAGAAAGTCCAGATTCTTCCATCCTTCTTCCATTCCATTCCAATCCACGCGCCAGATGCCAGTAATGCATGGGATGAGACGGTCGACGGCTAGGTCCGACAAGCCCATCAAATTCAACAGTCGACACCCAGCCCGGTTAGATTAGATCAGGACCAGGGTGCCCATGTAGGCGCTAACCTGCTCGGGCTCCTTACAGAATCCAGGCCGCGGCTGGGGGCGGAGCACAGTTCCTATTGCGGTATAGTTTGGGGAAGTTGGAGGGGAGGGGAATGATGCCGTGACTGTCTCTGGCACTCTGGGTAGGCGACTAAGACTGGAATCTGAGACGCCGCGAGCCTTGGCTTGCAGGGAAGAGGGGGTGATGGAGGATGATGGTTTGACTCGTATAGAGACAGGGCCCGTTCAATCTAATTCGTATGTGTAAGATTGGATCTGGGGTTGGGTTGGGTGGGTTTGAGACTTTGGTTCCAATAATTAAATTGGAATTGGTTTGGGAGTTATCAATAAGGTTGCGGATTGCGGAGGAGGTGCGGTTATTCAAGGGGTTCGCGGGGGAAGTCTTGCTTTGGGTCTTGGGGTTGAAACTTAATTGAGGGGGGTGTGCGGTGGTGTGGCTATTCACCAATCTATCCAATAACTACCGGTAATGGTTGGGAGATAGCTCTGGAGGGTTGGGCTTATCTGACACGGAGAGAGGCGAATCTCACATCAGCGCTACGGCATCTAGGGAAGCTGAGATAGACTGAACAAGCAGGGAGAAGATAGTTGAAATTATGGACAAATGTAGATATGCTATGGATGGCGTTTAATCGTACATAAGTTAAATCTGTCATTAATACTAGTAACCGCCAGTTGTTGATCTATCCCAGAACATGTCCTAGAACACCCAGGCGAGGGAGGCGAGAGTAGAGATGAGCGGGAAATCCGAAAGGATATAAAGACTACTAGAAGGCGATGCTGAGTATACGCCTCCAGAGGGGTAGGGCCGCGTGTTTGGCACGCTGGGCGTTGATGTACTCCCAGTCGACCTCGCGACGACCGGAGTTGATATCGATTTGGTGGGTGCGGAGCCATCCCTCGCGCTTCCAGAGATAACCACAGGCCCAGAAGAAGAGGACAACAGGAAGTGCAAGGTATGTCTTGAAGAAGCCCTTGGCATCGTTGTAAGTACCGTTAGGGCCACCACCAGGAGGTGCAACCGCGACAAAGAACTGTGATTGTGGTTAGTTTAATGGATCTCGGTGAGAGTTGTAATCGGGGGAGATGGCATGTACCTGAGCAACCAAAACAATGAAGACGAGGAAAAGACCGAGATACGATCCATAGATACCACCGATGGCCTTGAAGGGGATCTCGTCGAGAGTGCGGCCGTTGTAAGCCCACGCTTTACGGAATCGGATGTGTGCCAAACAGATGGAGCCCCAGGTGAAGAGAGCAGCTAAGCCGGACAGAGCCTGGAGCCAAGCGAAGACTTCCTCACCCGAGGAACTAACGTTGACGTATCCGAGCACTCCAAAGAGGATGAGGGTCGATACAGACACGAGAGGGCGACCCGAGCGATCAATGTAGGCGAAGATTTTCGGAGCATAACCCTGTTCGGCGAGCGCAGTGAGGGTCCGCGATCCACCGTAAACACCAGAGACACCGATAGACAGGACAGAGATGAGGATGATCACGTTCATGAAGTGGTCGTAACCGTTGAGTCCACCATATGCGGCAATGAGCACAAAGGGGGATGCTTGGACGTCAATGAGACCGCTGCCGAGGAGGCGGTCATCGTCGGAGCGAACCAAAAGGCCGACAAACGTTAGTCCGACAATGTAGAACCTAGGACACCATTAGATCCGAGCGGGTGGGGGCACAAGTGAAGGAGCAAAACATACAGAGTGATACGCCAGAAGACCTGTTTGATGGCCCCGGGAAGAGACTTGGTGGGATTCTTAGACTCAGCAGCAGCCAGGCCAACAAGTTCCGTTCCACTAAAGGAGAAGGCAGCGGTGACGAACACGGAGCAAAAGCCCTTGAAGCCATTGCGGAAAGCACCAGGGTTATACCAAGTGCGCGCACCCCAGTACTCACTGTACTGACCGCTCGACGGACCACCGCCGCAGACGAGGATCAAAGCAATGACCATGAAGACGACAATGGCACCGAGCTTCAAGCACGAGGACCAGAATTCTTCTTCCGCATAGCCGAGAGAACCAAAGATATTGACGATGATGATAGCAACCATGAAAACGGTAATCCACACGGCGACACTGACATCAACTTGCCAGTAGTCAATTGTGAGACCGGCGACCGTCAATTCCAGTGGCACGACAACAGCCCATTGAAAAACGTAGTTCCAACCCATGGCGAAGCCCCAGGAGGGGTCAATGAAGCGGGTCGAGTAAGTGTAAAAACCACCAGAGATAGGGTACATGACAGCGAGTTCACCGAGAGCGTAGACTGAGCCGTCAGCGATATAGTCTATGGTATAGGGTTGGTTGTATATACATACCGACGTTGAAGATCATGACACCGATGATCAGGAAATCCAGGAACAAGGAGGCAGGCCCTCCAGTGCTGAGCGCACCACCAGATCCGACGAAGAAACCAGCACCTAGGAAGAGCTGTTAGCTGGGGACTGTTTTGTGGATTTTGGACATGCATACCAATGGAACCCCCAATGGCAATCATATGCATATGGCGCGTTTTCATGGTACGGTTAAGCTCGACATGCGAAGCAGGACGGCGCTGGAAGGACTTCAAGCTCAGACCACTCCGAGTCCAAAAGTCCTCCTCCTCGTACCTGTGAATTTGGCCATCGTCCACGTAGGCTGGGGGGGCGGCAGGAGAAGCTTCGACGTCGAGACCCTCCTTCTTGGTGGCCTCGACATCGTACGTAGTTTTTGATGGCTCGTCGGCAGCCATTGCTCAGGTCCAGGCACGAGAACAAGAGAATAGGGAATGGGAGACAAGGCAAGGAGGATGAGGGGAGGAAAAAAAAGACGGGATGGGCAGTCCAAGAAAGATGAGCGTGTGATCTTGCTTTAATAGGGATGGCAGGCGGCATCAGAAGATGCAGGGAAGCAGGCAAGGGCTGGGACGCGGTTTTCTTTGTGAATGGCGAATCATGATAAGAGCACCGCAACCGACGGGGAAGCCGAGAAGCTGAGGTTACAGCTGTCGCATCTCACCATGGATCGGGCAACGGCTGGCCCCTGCGATTGGGTCGAGCAGCTTCACTGGGCTCTGTCTGACTCTGGGGTTGGTGCTGTTACAGCTGTGGCGCTGGGAATCTGGGAACCGGTGCTTGATTCAGAAGTACGCCCGGCAGCTTAAATTGCATGCCTCTTGGACGAGATACACTACGGCTACATATACAGACGCTGGATAGGGAGAGCGCGCAGGGAAATGGGAAATGAGAGAGAAATGAGAGGGAAATGAGAGATGGGAAATGAGGGATAGAGAGACAAAGAGGCACCTACAAGTGATAGAGAGAAAGAGGGAGAGATAGGGGCTGCTATCAGTGAAGACTTAAGGTGAATGAAGACCCACAAAATAGAGCACAGAAAGTTCGAAACCAGAACCCGCTGGAGATAGGTATTTACAAGACACAAATAGATTACGCCAAGTCCGATAGGAGCTTTCTCCACCAATTGCATGTCCTGAAAATGCGGTTACCGGCGGGTCTGTGTAAGATACGTACGACAGTACCAGAATAGAGTCTTGGGCCTCGTGGACTAAAAGTAGTGGATGTAACATCGTGATCTGGGGTTCTCCACCGCGATAAGTGACAGTCGGCCATGACAGCTGATATTGCTGATATTGCTGGTGCTCGCCGCTGCTTCCTGTCGAGCTCTTCTTTCAAAACATAATGGCTGTTGTTTAAGCACCCAGGAAGAACCTGGAGGGAATGCGACCAACTCAAATGGCTGCCCGGCTCAGCTCAGTCTTGGACGGCTTGGTGCGGGGTTCCATGCCAGGAGACACGAGACTCGACTCCCCTGCGTATCTCAGTCCAACACGACCAACACTCAACGCATCATCACCTCCACCTTCACCATCACAACTCCCCACCCTGCCACACCCACGATAATACCTAATACTTAGTTCCATCATTCAATGAATTAGTTATCTTGTTCTTTCTAGTCTTTTAATGTCTAATCACAGCCCCTAGAGACTCGGGTGGTACCTCGATGGCGCAGGACGAGGACAAACCCTCTGGGGCCACCCTGGGTTATCTTGCCCCGATATGCGTAGCAATCTTCTTCATCATGGCCTGGTATTAATATCTGCCTCGTCTTTCTTTTTCTGTTTCCAATCTCATTCTGAACAGCTTTCGATACAGGCTTGTTTTCGGCACGCGACAGCGCTTCAGAGCTCACAACCGCCAAATCGATCACGAGTCCTGGCCGCTGGGCTTCCCCCGCATTATCCTGTCTCCCGCCGATCTGGATGCTCGATTCCCCATCATAAAATACGGCGACTGGTCGACGGCCCACCAGGAGGCTAATTGCAAGGAGACCGAGGTCGACCTGAATACGAGCCAAGGTCCAGCATCGCCTTCGGCTGACGCCGATGACAAAGAGACCGAACAAAATGACAAGTCTGTGGAGAATGGCATTCTCTCTAGCCATGGCAACTCCCACAACGAGTGCGCTATCTGCATGGAAGACTTTGATGATGACGATTCCATCCGCGCGCTAACTTGTGCTCATGTCTTTCATGCTACCTGCCTCGACCCATGGTTCACTAAGCGCCAGGCGAGATGCCCGTTATGCAAGACCTCCTACCCTCCCGAGCCTAGTTCTTCGGCTCCCACACGTCCAGCGGCCGCCGTGATCAGGAACCATTTCTTTCCGCGTGGGCTCTAATTGTTGGTATGTGAGCGGTGATGTTACGATCTGTTATGAGACCCTCCCGCTTCTAAGTCGCCGTTGGGGGCAGTGCCCTTGTTGAATTCAAGCTGCACTGCATCCGCCCCTTCAGTGTGATAGCTATAGTCGGTCTTATTGTTCGTCTCCTCGCTCCCTCCCGAGTCCCGCAGCCCCTCGATTACTCTCCGATCCCCGAACCCACGGATTAGCCATGCCCGGTCGCGGAAGGTCGATGGTCGTGATTGCGAGCTACCGAAAGTTATCCCGTCTGATTGACTTGCCTGCGCACGATTCGGATCGCTTCCGCGCTGCGTCGCCGCAAAACTACAGATCTTTCGCAGAAGTGGCCACAGGCACACAAGATTGGCAACATAGATCGATGTGCTCGCCTCGCGGATATACCAGATCTGGTACGTGGTTGTCAGCGGCGAAGCAAAGTTGAACGCTTTGTTTAGTATCGCTGCCACGATTGTGAAGACACCCAAGCTCATTATGCACACCAGCAAAACTTTCTTCGTTTTCTTCATCTGGGCCTTTATCAACAGAGGGACCGGAATGGCGAGCATAGCTGCATCTGATGAGATGTTGAAAACAGCCTGCGTGATCGAGTAATGTTGGTACGTCGCACATTGCATGTTCTCCACAGGCATCGCCCAATACTGGGAAAATGGCCGGCAGTATATTGCATAGTAGGTCACCATGATGACCACAAACCCCACTGCTACATACCACACCACAATCTTCACATATAGGTGTAATGGGAGGTTCTTTGTCAACCTCCAGAACAGCGTCAGCATGCACGTTTTGACACCCCATGTCGAGAATAGCATGCATTGCTCTAGCCCAATCACAACCTTACTACCAATTATTCGATTTCGGACTTCTTGCGGATCGCTCAGGACTTGATCGTAGTCTGCCGGGTCCATAAGGTTTGATGCATAGCGGGATGAGACCTGGATCAGTACAAGAAGACTGGTATAAATGAGCTGTCCACTCGGGCATCATCAGCTTGTATCATGTAACAACATCGCGCGGAACTCACAAATGTCGCGCTCATCACATAGTCTTCGACTGAGGGTTGCTGGATTAGCACACAACCGCCCTTGGCATGGCATGGCATTCACATACAGTACAACCGCCTGATTGACTCATTTGCAATTATTCGAGATACCCTTTTTCAGTCAGCTATATTCCTCTAAACACGGCAATCTAGAGGACTTGCATTCTCATGATATACAATACCACGCCAATGCTCCAGAAGATGAGCGACTCCGTGAGCAGCTGATGGGGAGTAGGAGACACATTCCCCATATTACCAAGACTACTCACACCCAGACAGTTTCAAAGCTGATTGACCAAAGCATCAAGACATAGAGGAATGGGTTGGCTTTAAACCCCCTGACGTCGATCTGAAACAGGTTACACGTCCACGTCTAGTGTTGATACTCGAGATTCGCTATCTTGAGCTAATCCAGCCAAGAGAAGAGCTGCTGTATTGCAGAATACAATCTCCGGGGTGATAAAGCTTCGCAACGTCGCAAGGGAGTTACGCAAGGGGGTCCCCAGCCACAATACCCTCTAACGGTTGCCTTGAGAACTTCGAGATAAACTCTGTCAAGGACTCAAGATAGTGGATGAAGCTCCGGCACAAAGTCCAGCTTGCGCGTAAACGAAATTAAAGTGAGCAAGACCGAAGGGGGAACGAGTCTGAGGGGGCGATGATCACAGGCCTACATCTCCCATTACATGGCATTCGCAATCATTAGCCAAGGAACAAGCAAAATCAATATGAACCCTCTTCAGTTCTTGGGCTGATCGCAGCCAATTATTATCTTTCTTCTCATTGCGAATGTGCCGAGCATTGGTGTAACGCTCTGTAGCGTGCCACTCTTTCCAGACTCGGGGTCCAGAGAGAGTAGGTCAACCGGCAGCTTCAGTCTTCACCGTGGCTGCTGCTCGCCCTTGCTTCAATTCTTCACCCCAAGAATGCGCCAACAGCTGAACATGAGCGCTGTCAAATTACTTCAGGTCGTTAAGAGATCGTCGAATCCCACAACCTTAAACTGAGCTGACGATCGTGTGATGAACGCGCTGTTCATGCAGCATGTTTCACACGCTCATTCGTCAATGTTTTTGTTTTGCATCCCTGCACGAGCCTGTAAACCTTAAGGACTCGAAACCAGCAGCCTTCCTGCGTACCAAAATGAGAGGGGGTCCTCCTAGTATGGAAGTCGAAGAATGCTTCAAAGTTATTATTACACCCGCTCGGCTCGACCCTGAACCCTGAGAATGTGCCCGGGGTTCAGTCGAAAACTTTAATTATGAGTTGTTTAACTTTCCATTGTCGGGCTGAAAATGACGCTATCGAGTCTCGTTTTTAGGGCTCGCTGCAGTGCGCCTCCAACGGAGGGGAGCACTACACGAATCAGGTCAGGCGGAGGCCGACCTTTGTATACTTTCTTTTTCTCCTTGTACTACGGTGCACATTGTATTCCTTGGGCCATCCGAGTCCCAACCCATCGGGACACAGATACGTGACTTCGATTTGCCATGATGCCGTCCTACCTTCGTACTCCCGGTCAGGTCGTTTTCGAGTTTCATGCCGACAAGACCTCGACTCGAGCCTTGGTTTCCCATCTGAAACATAAGGGTGCACTTGTGCGCCATCTCTGGATATGCCCGTGGTATGCTCGGGAGCATGTTCGGGGTTTCGACATGCTCCGGTTTTTGTTTTACCGGAGGCTTGGTGTAACAATTCTTTTTGGGTCAAATATCCTATGTTAATATGTAATATGTAGTATCATTTTTTACTACTTCAAGACCCTTGACGACGTCAGCGGGACAAGGCTGAGGGAAATATTTTCTCGCAATTTCTGTTGGCATCGGTTTGCCAGACCGGGTCCTTGGAACGTCCTCTCCGTCATTCGCAATACGGAAAATGTCGTCTTCGTAGCTCAATTGAAACATGACCCTTCTGAAGACGAAGCACGAGGGAAACCAGCATGCCTTCAGCGAAAATTTTCTCCACAGGCACCACATGGGCTTCAAATGAACGAACCATTCAAGGTGACTACATAGTACGTACTGTTGGAGCAGAACTGTGGAGTCCACTACGAGGACCGGGCCGAAAGTAGCAATATATACCAGGCATCAGCAAATAAGATGAACTACATAGTAGAGCGTGATTGGATATCATGGTGTAGGGAACTATCTACCTTAGCTAGCTACAAGGTCAGACATGGAATTTTCGCTTTTTCTTCTTCACATCCATACCTAAAGGTTGATCCGTTAGCTCAATCGCATTTACCCGTCAGGCTCTCATTCTATTTCAGATATTCGAGTTGACTTTCTGTGGGGCTTCCAGCTTTACAACCTGACATCTTTAACTTCTGGATCAATCGTGATAAGTCCTTTTGTTCAAATCGTCTTAAATCATTCAATGGCGTATCTACATCTTTTAGTGACATACTGTGATCTAGTTGCCTCCGAGCTTAATACTTTGGCCACCCTCCCAGGATTCCCCGGCCTCCAAAGTCTGCCAACCATTCACAGCACCGGCCTCCACGCAAACCATCTTCTTGTAACCGTCATCGGGGCTGAAATCGCCCATGCCCTTTGCCTTCTCAATCCATGGGTTCCACACGACTGCGTCGTTTAGCCCTTCACGCGTAATGCTGAACAGGTCCTTCTCCTGCCCTGATGATGTAGACGCGATAACGAGCGGAACTGTGGGGTCAAGGTCCTTGTACACGCGGTCCGTTTCAGAGCTGAACTTGATGGAGGGGGCGGATTCGGTATGAGAGCTTGCGTTTTGCACCTTGTCGATGTATGTCTTCCCCTGCAGGTTCTTGACGTGAATCTGAGAAATATCCTACCGATTCAAACAATCTATTAGCCACCACTTATCCCTCTTCCCCAGAAGGGGCAACTCGAAAAAAAGGAAATGGAAACCCACCTTAATGCCGAAGTAAGTATGTAGCAACACCTGGAACTCAAAGCTCTGCTCTCCCTGGTTCCGCACCTGCAGCGAAGTTCCCAGCCCCTCCGGCGAAAGTGTAACACTGTAGACTAGTCCGAACTCGTGTGGCCATTTCGACTGAAAATCGGAGGTGAGCATTGCGGAAGACAGCCCGAAGTCCAGCTTCACGGTGTCGTCTGCGGCGGCGCTGCCGGAGGACTCGGAGGAAGACTTTCCGAGGAATTCCCAAAGGGAGGAGCGCGCGAAGCCATGCTGGGGAAGGGCGGATGTGGCGTGGTTTGGGGGTGGGGGTCCGAAGACCTATTTCGAGCGATAGTCAGTATAAATTCTGCTGCGGTGCGATTGTAGTTTTAATTGCCGTTGCCGTTTTCGGTGTCTGGGATGAGGTGAAGGATCTGGCACATACAGGGAACACAACGGGGATTCCACCCCGGATCGGTTTCGATCCGTCTAGGATAGCAGCTTCACTGAGCCATAGCTGTTCTGTGCCGTTTGCTGTTTTCCAGGAGGTTACTGTCGCGCCGTGGAGGTTGACGGTGACGGATTCGCCGGAGGGCAAGTTGGCTTGGACGACGTTGTTGGCAAGGGAGATTGTCGGTTGGGGCGGGGTTGCGGTTACGCCGATGGCGGCGGGCTTGTTAGAACGGTCCATTCCGGCTGGAAATTATCTGTATACGAAAGAGAATGCTAGAAGGGGAGGTTTAAAAGGATGAGGTGAGATAGGATGGAGGAAGAGGGGCAACCGTGCTCGATCGATGACAGCGTCATAAAGTCATTGGTGGGGCTGTTTCAGGTCCACAGATCTATACTGTGGTGCAACCAAGATCACAACATAAATATTTACAACAAAAACTCCCCCTTTGTCTTTGCAACCTGCTCGTCATAATAAGGCTGGAAAGCTAACCACCCTTTCTCTGGGCCACCAACCTGCGGCGCCGAATATGCCGCTTCTTCCTCGTCGATAAAGATCTTCTTAAATCCCCCCGCTGCCGCTGCATCAGCCAACAGCTGCGCGTGGCATGTTTTATCAAGGCTAATAAACCAAAAAGCTGCCTCATCTACACTCTGTCCAACGGTCAAAAGCCCATGGTTTTGGAGAATAGCCGCCTTCCCGTCCCCCAACGCCGCGGCAATACGCTTCCCTTCTTCACCGTCAAGGATCACACCTCGGAACTCGCGGTAGACAGCATGACTCTTATAGAATCGCAGCGAATCTTGGGTAATCATCTCCAGTTCACGCCCAAAGCACGAAAATGCCTTCCCCGCGACGCTGTGTGCATGGCATGCGGCGTTGGCGTCCGGTCGGGCCTTGTGAATCTCAGAATGGATGGCGAAAGCCGGGAGGTTAACTGGCTCATCGCCCTCAACGACATTACCATCTTCGTCAACAAGAACAAGGTCAGAGACCTTTATCAGGGAGAAGTGCGCAGAGAGGGGATTTATCCCTGCGAGCATGGTCAGCACTTGTATCTCTCGAAACCCATAAGGGGGAACGCACAGAAGTGATCAGTCAAGATAGGATCGCGCACAGAGATATGCCCTGCAACACCCTCGTCGAATCCACGGTCTGCAAATACACGGAATGCTGCGGCGAGGTGCTGCTTGCGATACTGTCGCTCATCCTCCAAGTTGTCGAAGCGGGGATAACTGCGGATCTTCAGTGTCTTGCCGCTCTTTGTCTTACCCAGAACTTGGACCTGCGGAGGCTTTTCAACCCGGTTGCTCGAAGGGGGAGCAATAGATTTGGTAGGCACAGCGGCTGGTGGCTGGATATCGCTTATAGTTGTTGGAGACATTGTGTATACGATATCAATGATATAACTACCCGGGTGATGAGTTTATGTTCAATCAGATGAATCGAAATGGTAAGCAGTCATTGTTGAGTGGAGTTACGCCTATATATGTGATATGTGAGCTACTCCAACCCCGCCTTATTAACCAGTTATTTTGTTCGTTTTCCTGTTGTGCAAGATTCCACGGAAAAGCGTGATGCTTTTCCGACCCGAGGTTATACAAATCCGTCTCTGCCCCCAGAAATGGGCTCTTTCTACTAATATACATCATTCCGTAGGATATGTCTACTTTCTCCGTGGAAATTGATGCCGCTACAATGACGACAGTTCCAGGTTCCTCGCCGTTCGCGAAGAAATATGTGACGCGTGCCTGCGACACCTGCAAGAAGAGGAAATGCAAATGTGACGGCCTGGAGGTGCGTTGCTTTTGCAGTCCAGATACCCTAAACATGAATGAGCTAATAGTTTTGCTTCTTAGCCATGTTATAGATGTGCATCATTCCGATTAGGTACACTCCAATCTGCGGGTGAAAATCAGAAGCGCAAACTGACGTTGCGGACATAGATTGCAGCTACAACGCTTCATATAAGAGGGTGAAGAGACGTAAATTGGTGTGTGGCCTTGTTCTATCATCTGAGTAGCCCTAACAAAAACTAGGATAATGACCAAGCTCGAGCTGGGAGGCGGCCAAGTCCGCAACAAAATGAGTCTATCAGTAACAGCCCAAATGGGACGGACGACGCTCGACTATCGACAGAGACAGAAGGAGATGCCGGTATGCTTCCGATAAGGGTATCACTACTGCCGCCGAGACTCCTATATTGATGACCCCATTACTGCAGGAGACGCCAGCGCCCACGCCTTTCTCAAAAGCGTCTACACTCATCTACAATCAATGGGACAAGTCCTTCCCCGTAATCTTCATCGACCAGCGGAGCAAATCCTCGAGGGCGATTCAGTCGCATCCATCTTCTTTCCGCCAGAACGCCATTTTGCGCAGGAGTATATTGATTGTTTCTACGAGCACTCTAATGCCACGTATCGGTATATCCCGAGGTCGCAAATCGAACACCTCCTGGCTGGGTTCTACGGTCAGGAAGAAGAATTCCTGCAGGATGATGCGAGTATAGCCGTTCTGCTTCTTGTTATGGCTGTTGGGTGAGGTTTATACTCAAATATCAATGGTGCTTTGAACTAACAGCGGCGACTAGTTGTGTATGGTTGGCTTCCTGGCGTAATCTCGATCTAGAAGAACAAAAGACCAAGGGGTTCGTTCTACTCCCGTCCAACAATATCCATGCTCATTATTATAGTTCTCGACTGTTTAAAGCTGGAAGAAGAAGACTTGCTCAAGTAGCCACTGTATATCCACCAACCACCACTATCTTACAAGGGCACGTACTGGAGGTAAGATCCTAGCTCCTCTTCCTTTATAAATTGAACTAATAAGAATAGTGTCAATTCTACCTAGCGCTGAATATGTTTAATACAGCTTGGGTTTCGCTGGGGAATGCTATACGACTAGGGCAAGTGGCTGGTCTCCAAAGAGCAGTCAAACAAGAGTATAGTCTGAAAGAGTGGTCACGACGCGGAATCTTTTGGTCGCTATACATGATGGATAGGTATGTGAACGGGGCTTAAAATAATGCATATTAACAGTTGTGAAGGTATCTCTCTGCTGCATTGGGTAGACCCATGGCATTGGATGACGTCGATATCACCCTTCCCTATCCAAGGCCTGGGCTTGAGGAAGATTTGGGTAAGAATGAGGTTGGCTTGACGAAAGGAGTAGTAGCTCATATAAGGTAGCGCAATAATTGCAATCGTGCCCTAGTTTCTGCTGATCCATTTATAGGCTCACCCAAATAACGGGCAGGATCCTGAAGCAGCTATACCCAGCAGTCAAACACCCCAGGACCCCAAAGAGCGACGACATTGTAATGGACATCGAGCTCGACCTTCAAATTTGGCTAGAAGAAACACCCTCCTTCTTCCACCCAAAAAGTGATGATGACAGAAGTGAAGCCGGTGATTGTTTGGCGTTTTTTGAGATTCCATGGATTTTCAAACGGTCAGTTGACCCTGGTTTCGAAATCGTATAGCATTTTTAATTTATGCGTCGCCGCCACAGACAACAACGAACCGTCCGAGCGGCATACAATTTCACTACCATTCTTCTATACAGAGGCTATCTCCTCGATGAGTTTCTACAGCCGAATGTCCCCCGCCGCCGAATACCATCATCCAAGCCAGCTGTTGAGAAATGCGTTGAAGCAGCACTCCGGCTGGCATCTTTCGCCGCTGATATTGAGGCAGACGAGACATACAACTCGGTATATTGGGTACATATTCCACGACTAGCCATAACAACGAATAGTCATCACTAACCGTCCCGTAGGTAACAACCCATTTCACGTTCTGTGCCATCTCGATATTGACAGTGTATATGACTCTCTACAATGACCCAGATCAGCAGAGGATTATCGAGGCAGTCCTTGAAAGGGCCATGAGAGGCCACCGGAAATTAGACAACAGCATTAACAACCAGTCACAACGATTACTTGAAGTAAGATATGTTTTGTTTCCTTTTTGCAGATATATTAACAGGTCCAACTTCAGGAATCAAGGTCCATTGCTCAAGCTATTCAGGCCAGTCCTCCTGAATATCCATCGAGAATGCAAAGGCAAGACTTGACAGCTTCACACCTCTGTGAAAGAAGTTCCACTATACCCATTAGCAACGAAGTCGCAGCACAAAGCGATGAGCACTTGGATTCAATATACAATGAAACAGGATGGGTACTTAATCAAACCACCCCGCATCTATCTCTGTCAATACTAATAATACCAGGACCCCCAGGGCTACGCAAACATCCTCCACGGCGAAGGTCTAGGCGTGATCATGAACATCGGATTCGACACCTCACTGAGTCCTCTAAATAGCTTCCTCCCACCGTAGATACCGGGATTTCCTTCACTTTCGTTTTAGCCTTAATCAAAGTCTACTTAAACCCTCCTCGAGCTCCCTAGCCTTCCTCTCCACCTGCTCCCTAGACGCCATCAGAAAAGTCTCATCTCTACCATACCTTCCTGCAGAGTTCTTCTCATCCCCAAAGAGATCCCTGTACTCATTTTCCCAAAAGTACAACGCAATCTCTTCATGAAACTTCATCAGAATAGTAGCGTCGGGGTCCCCACGACAACAAGCACACATTTGCACCTCGTCTTCACCCGGCGGTGGGATCTTCACGCTGCCGTCTTTCAATCCTTCCATGCGTAAATCCTGGCTGGCGCTATAGATTTCCTCCATTGCCGCGTCGAGATTTGTATGCAAAAGACGGGTTTTGAATGAAGCGTGTTCGCGCGTGCATCTGTCGGCGCATTTTAGGTAAATTCGGCCCAGAGTATCGAGTGATCCGTGGCCGGTTAAGGCATTGAGATTGTCTGTTGAGGCTGAGCTGTCGCTAGACGTGTAACTAACAAGGCGAGTACCGGTTGGGGAGATGGAGGGGGTTAGATGGGGGAGGAGGGAGTGGATGGCTTCGATTGTGGTGTGGAGTGGGAGGTTGTGGAGGGTGTTGAGGTGGGTTTGGAGGGGAGAAAGTTGTTCAGGGTTTTCGGTCGGTTGCATTGTTGGTGATAAGATGCACGTTAGTGGAGTTTTAAAAGATGATGGTAGGAGGGGAGATGGAGACTTCATTCAACCTTTATAGGTGATGGTCTGACAGGCTACAGCAAAGTCATCAGGCAACGATCTTCCTACAGCGCAAATGACAACATGTCTATTATTCTGTGAGTGTAAGCGTGGATTCTCGATATTCGCAGGTCACGGCAACGATATGGAGGTGAAAATAACTTCGATTTCTCTAAATATAGAGAGATAGAATGTATTGCCCGCCATCTAAACCGCCAGCCATAGACCTGAACAATCCTTCATCTATGTACACAAAATAACCCCAACAAGTCAGCTAAGATAGGTTAACATTAGGATAATGTCTATAAAGATTAGACAAGTACATACCATGTATTCCGGCTGTTTGGATCATTTTCATTCCACATAAAAATGAACATGGTGGGTATATTCCGTTCCTAGTCTATAGCAAATAATCCAAGCCGTCTGATGCACAACTCATCCTAGCAGATATTCAGCAACTTCTCAATATCCATTTTCGACTATTACAAGGGCGGCTTACCTGCAATCCATAAAGTATTTGGTATGACTATCGATCCTCTCAAGAAAAAGGGACCAAAATCTAAGTAGCCCAAAGCCGTCTTGTATTTGTAATAAGCTCCTTCGTATTGATAGGTCCTGTACAATATGGAGATATTGGAATTAGTTAAATAATATCAAGAAGTGGGATAGATACCGCACCTTTCGTACGTAAACAGAAACAGAAACCTAACACTTGTCGCCATGTTTGGCTGACGACACTTTGGCCGCTGGCTGCTTCCTAACTTGAGAATCATCATCACCAGAGCGTTTCCGTTTCTGTGATGCTTTCGGAGGTATGCTGGTCCCGTCCTTCTTCGGTTGCTCATCACGCAATACCGACTTGGAGCCATGAGGCTTCTTCCATCCTTTTGCTCGAGAAAGTCGACCAGGTCCATGGCTAAGCTCCGGGCATTTACGCTCCTGGTGCCCTTTCAAGTTGCATATGGGGCAGGGTCGGACCTTGGGACATTCTGCTACGGTGTGGCCGTCTTTCTTGCAGAACACGCAAAATTCACATTGGGGGCAGGTTCTGAGGGTAACACCGCATGTGCCGCAGCGTTTGCAATGGATGCGTTCTTCATCTGGCATAAATGACTTTGCCATGATGAGTGTATGAGATAGGGAATGAAGTTGGAATGGCGTACGGAGTTGGAAAAGCAATGAAGATAGAAGGAAAGCGAGAGAGGGGTGAGAATCAGAACGAGGACGAAAGTGTTGCAACCCTGGAGGATATTCACCAGATGTGAATTTGTGGTCTCGGTGTTTGATTCACAACAACAGGCCCCAAGGAGCCAATACAGTATGACGAGAAGCGCTTTTCCTAATCAGGACTGTATATTCACTGTGCTGTCTTTGTCCATATTAAAATGCTACTTCTCTAATGCATCATGGGTCTGCAAGAGGTTCTGATAATTACTTCGTACTTGTACGCGGAAGTATCACCAGTGGTCCGGCACACCCAAATCATGCACTCTGGTTAAAGTCATAAGCATTACCAAACCCCCGATTCAAATAACGCGACAAAGCCTCCTCCCGACTAACCCAGTCCACTGGAACCTCAAGCTCGCTCTGCCCTCGAATGGTCTCCTTCAAATCATCCGAAAACTCCAACTTCATAGGGTTCCGATACCATGGCGCAAAGTGAACTGAACAATCATTATTAGCATTTCCCTTGCCAGATATTTGATTAAACTGTTTTTGGGGGGCAGGAAATGAAGTAAAGGAATCCATACTCATGGCCAGCATAACCCTCGCAATCTCCGTCTGATTCCCAATACCCGCATGCCAAAGCCTCAAATCCCTCACCACAAGCGAGCCCTTGGGCACAACAGGCTGGCAAGGCGGCCTTACAGCGCGACGAGCCTCAAGCTCATCCGTCTTAATTCGTCCACTCGCCCGTTCCCCATGCAGACCTTCCTGCACGTGTAGTCCTGTATCCGTGTGCGTGCCCAGCCATACCTCCGTCGAGCCATTCTCCGGCGTCATGGTAATCAATGGCACATTGATCACGTATGCGAATGGGTGTACTGGATGTTCGAAGTCTGCGTCTGAGTGCACAGGCTGCGACATTGGGGGTGCTGTGGCTGTTGGTGGCATTGCGGTGTTTCCCGAGCAGAAAGTCCATTTTGGACGGGGGCCGAGGGCTGTAGATGTTATTTGGGTGGCGATGGGGTCTATATAGAGCATCAGATTGGCTTCTTCATAGGTAGGATTGGTGCCACTCACTCATGAATATATTCTTATCAAAGTGCTCACTAACAGGTGGTGCGTCCTGCTGAATATTCCCCGGGTTGTAGTTATACGGGCTATCGTCTTCCCTGGACTGGAGGGCGTAGGCGTCTTTTACCATTTTCTCGTTGAGGCGGGCGAGGCAGTCGTGCGGGATGACGTCTTCGACGACGACGAGACCATCGCGGTGCAGGCTGCGGATTGCGACTTCCAGGTTCTGAGGTGATAGACGTGCATTTTGAATTTCTGATCTCGATGGGCGGATTGAGGTTGGGTAGCTTGTTAGTTTTCCGAGCTGGGTTAAGAGTTGGCGGGTTTGTTTTGCGAGCCTTGTGACGGTTTGATTCATGATGCGAGAGGTTGACACTGTTGTGGTGTTGCAATTAAATACAGATTGGATATGTTGAGAGTTGTTAGATTGGGTTAATGCTTGTGTGAGGGCAGAGGGTGAGCTAGGATACTTATATTTACTATTCACCCGGTTTGCCAATCCAATTATAGCTATCCCCGCAGCCTCGCCTTTTGGGTTTCGCCTTTCGCTTTTGGTTTTGTTTCGAAGTTCTATAGAGGTGGGTAAAGAATCCCACTAATTATTATAGACAACAATTCCATTGGGGTAGAGCGGACAAATCCAGTCCGCTTATGGAAAGGCCTCGCTTTTCCCATCTCGTCTTTCGCCTTTCGCCTTTCCCCACTTCATGCGGGAGACTGAACAGCGAGCCATTCCAAGGTCAAACTGTTTCCGCAAACTGAACTGCCCAAAAGGCCTTGTGAGATTATTCTGCTCTCCAAATAGAACCGAGTAGAAGTAGCCGGTATACCTACCGTTCGTCAACGCTGATATTCTTTTCATCCTAATCCACTTGTAATTACATATTTAAATCTCCTTCATCGCTCAACATCCATAGGCGAGGAGAGCGCTTCTGTTATGGTGGAAACAGGCCACCCACTTAATTCTCCCCACCGTTTTACCTCCTCTGTAATCTCGTTGCGTTTTTGAATGTCCTGAAGCCAAGGTCCGCCTGTTGTATATTGTGAGACTCGGTACCGAATAGCCCTGGAGGAGACTTACAGAACGCGATAGGACCAAAAGCATTAACCCATACCGGCGCCGAATCACTTGTAAGCACCAAAGCACACACTTCAGTCGCATGGTGATCTAACTTTTGACGGAGGGCGTTCATGTTGTTTAGGCGTTGTAAGGTATTGAGTGGCTGTGGTAATGGCTCTGCCAGCCAGAGGATGCTCATGGCGGTGTGATAGTAATGGAGACTCGAGGCTAATCTTGTCAGATGGGGGTCCGAATTGGTGTATACACTATACTCACCATGCCAGCCTCGGAGAGCCCAAATGGATGGGAAGTTACTTTGCTTTCCCAGGCCTGGGGTTTGTATTGGGTCAAAAGAGGAGGGAAGCGAGGCTTTCCAACTATCTAGCTCGGACTTTATACTTTCCCATTCTGGGAGGCTGAGGGCCGGAGAGTTTATTGATAGGCATCGATTAATAGCTTTTCCAAGGAGGAACGTCACACTATTGGCAAAGTCCGCGTCGTCCGCAGATTCCGGAGGGGTATGCTGAGACAAGGCGATCATGAGGCTCCGCTGTTCAATAAGGGATACAGTAATATCCTCTCGCAGATAGTTCCAGAACCCTGCGCTAAGTAAGTCTGAAGTAAGCTGGACGTGCCGGCTGGCTAGGAGGGAGTAGCATCCTTGTAGATGACTTTGGGAGCTGACATTCTCTGTCGTCTAGAGTTAGCATGTGCCACCCTAAGAGTCAGATTGAGCTAACGTGTGATTATTTCATAAGAACGGAGGAGGCAGATGGCAGCCAGTGTTTCACCAATTGGCATGTCATCTATATTTCTAGTGAGCGATATCAGTCGTCGGACGCTATCGTAATGGTAGAACTCGGCGATATCTAGGTAGCTGTTTTCTGCCAAGGTACGGTGTCGGTGAGCTGCAGCAAAAGCAAGGATAGCGCTTAGCAAGAGCGGATTATGTCGAGCGCGGACGGGCACTATATCCTTGAAATGACGCCTGCTGTCGTTCAGATCATACCAGCCGGCGAGCCCTTCTATGTAGTGGCGAAATATCCTCGCGACCTGGGGATCCTGTAGGGCTTGCTCGGGGTTTTGTGTGGGGGTGTATTCGTTTTGGCCACAAGGAGCTGGAAACGAGGTACCAGACTGGACTGCAGGGGTTATGGGCGAAATTGCTGTTTGTGTGTCGTCAATCCACCGACAGTCTCGAGAACTTCGTTGGCACGGTGCACATGTAGGTCGACCTCCATTGCCTTACAGGTCCGTAGTTAGCAAATAGTGTGCTTCATTCGTGTGACTCAAAACCAACATTTGACTCTTCTCGATCTGCATTGTTGGCTGGCAATTACAAGTCAGCAGCAGTTCACCGAGCTGTCAAGATACTGAGGATCCATGCAGTATTGTGGAGTGACTCACCACCCTGTGTCAAGTCATGGTCAGAATTGCATTCGCGGGCTACAAACAATATATGATAAAAAAACTTACGGTTCCGCTCAAGTCGTCGCGGCATCTGCGTGTTCTGCAAGGTGTTGTTGTTCAGGCCGTGGTTGCTGAAGAAGAGTGGAATGTTCCGCGTTTGGCGCTCGCTTTTCGCAGTTGACTTTCCCCGCAAATAACGACGACCAACCTTGGTAATAATGTTGAACTCCAGGACAAATCTAATCGAACCAGCTTACTGATTGCAAATGGTACTACAGATCTTGTCTGCAGCGCCTTTTCTCTTTACTGACGTATAAAGAGGCTGGCAAGCGTCTTCCATGAGAAAAGGTAAAACATGGCTGTCATTCTTCTTGTCGCTTTATCATACACCGCAAAAGGAGATGCACTAATTAATGCGGATTCCTTTTAGATCAGTCACATAAATGGCGACGGTCTCATTGTACACTTGCTCCTCTTCTTGCTCTTTTCTTCACTGTCTTCCTTCGGGCTAGGCCTAAGGTTCCCCTGTTTGATCGATCACCTTCAAAGCGCCCTGATAACTATAAAGCTGCACTGCTCGCTGCGGAACACCCGGATTGCTTATATACATTATACTCCCTCGCCCTGCAGAAGAAGATAACCAACTTAAAATATAGGGGTTCTTCTCACATACATCAGTCACAATGAACATCCTTAGTCTTCCAAATGAACTTCTGTTCTGCATCGCAGATAATCTGGAATATACGTGGGAAATCAACAGGCTTTGTCGCGCTAACAAGCGGCTTTACGATTTATTGAAACCGTGGCTCTATCGATTCGACAGACAATATACTCGCACATCAACGCTGTTAAGGGGAGCAGGATATGGGTTTGCGCCTATCATACGAAAGCTGCTTGAAGATGACGCCTTTTTAAAAAGCATTTCTGAGAAGGAATGGGGAGGACTAATTTCGGGATCGGCGTCAAGAGGCCAAATAGAATGCCTCAAGTTGCTGTTGGAAGCTGAGAAGCAGCTTCAGCCTTCAATCGAATGGAAGCAGACTTTTTCTAGCCTACTGTTTGACGGGCTAGGTTGGGCTGCATCGAATGGACATGTGTCTACAGTCCAGCTCCTCCTGGAATACGGTGCACCCATATTCCAGGATACGACTTTCTGCGTCCGGACTTTGCGCCATATGCCGGTGGCAAATATGGCAATGGATTGGATTCGCCAGTCTAATAGGTTCACTGATACCCAGAGATTAGCGAACACGCTATATACGGTACTTGATTGTACAATACGCCTTTACCACTATCGCCCATCGGACGATTGTGTTCGGCTCATTGTTCAGGGATTCCTTGAGATGGGTGTCGATCCAAATTCACAAGATACTAGAGATGAGGCCGAAAGATACAGGTTCAATCCAGACACAGGTTGCGGTTTTATTTACTACCCCGCCATGAATGGTTTCTCTAAAACCGTGCAGTGTCTGTTAGAGCACGGGGCAGATGCTAGCCCAAAAATGGACGATGGAAGTCGCTTGAGACCCCTTTGCTTTGCAGTTGAATGGTGTAATATAAGGCTTGCAAGGTTAATGCTTAAAAGCGTCGATACAGAGGAGATTATTTCCGATGGTAAAGAGACCGGGCCGTTGCTATGTGTTGCAGCGGCGTGCGGTCTCCAAACGCTGGTACGGGAGCTTTTGTACGGTGGATACCAAGCAGAGGAAGCCCAGGAAAACCAAATAGAGTGGGCTGAGGAATATGACCAGCAAAAGGCACTCGACTGGGCTTCCAAATTTGGACATGGGGGAGTTGTGAGGCTCCTGCTCAACCACGGCGTCAAGCCCAGCTTGGAAACTCTCGGCACAGCAGTCCGCCACCGATCTGTAAGGATTACAAAAATGCTTCTTGATGCTAACGCAGACGCTGCCTGTTTCCCAGACGGTTATATTCTCCACGATGACTGCCCGGCTTTGGGTCCATCTCTATTCGAGCTCCTACTCAATCAACACGCTGAGCAGAATCCCGGATATGCCTCAGACCTTTCCAGATTAATGCAAAAGGTGCTCAGGAGTGGCCACATACCTCAGGCCCAGATGCTCCTAGACCGAGGTTTCCGGTTAGGGGCTATCCTTAAAGACAACCCCGACGATAATGGTGGGATCATGCAAAGCCTCGACATCCTGGAATTCGCAGCATATGGTGGAGTTGCTGCGCTAGAATTCTTGTTTGACAACGGGTTTGAATACCCACAGAAGGACACGATAGATAATCTATCACCAATAATGATTGCCGCCACCAATTGGGATTTCGATGCACTAAGGTTCCTCCTTGAGAAGGGTGTCAGGGTCCCCAGGGACGACGAGCTCGTGCATACGCTCATGTCTATATTCCGGAAGTATGATGCGGAACAAG
Source organism: Aspergillus puulaauensis (assembly GCF_016861865.1). Classification (NCBI taxonomy): domain Eukaryota; kingdom Fungi; phylum Ascomycota; class Eurotiomycetes; order Eurotiales; family Aspergillaceae; genus Aspergillus; species Aspergillus puulaauensis. The sequence continues at coordinate 3,598,430 of NC_054858.1, forward strand.
CGCAAGAGCTATGTGATCTGCTAATTAGCTATGGCGCCGAATTCAACTTTACAGGCGAGGTCGGTACCGACGCCTTGTTTTCCGCAATTATCTACAGATCGGAGGAGGCCTTGAAGTTTTTCCTGAACCACGGTGCTGATCCCTTGTCACGAGATGAGTTTGACGGTGAGCCTCTGGGGACTGCATTAAGATGGTGTTACACTCGAGGAGTCCAAATTATGTTGGACACAATGCATGATCCACCTCTTGACAGACTGAGAAAGGAGGTGTTGGGACTCAAATCAAAAGCGGCACTAGAGAGACAGTGGAACAAAGTGGGGGATTTCTATTGCTTTGAAGTCAGAAACGGATTTCATTTACTCCCTACACCAGATCCTAATAGTATTCCAAAGCCATACCGACGCTGGCCAGAACCGCCTGGTGGCGTAGACTACGCGGCACTGGAGCGAAGCAGGATGATACTTGGTATGGACTGGTGGTAGTGTTGTTTATGAACCAACATTTATATCTTGAAATTGGGAGCGCAATGGTATTATGTTAGCTTGTGGATAAATGATAATTAAAGATGTAGCAACTACTTCGGTGCTCAGCCCTACCGGTGTCTGGCTTGTGTCGCGGCCCACCGGCACATCCACTTATGTAATACGTATACGGCCAAGAGCAACAAGTTCATCACAGTTGACGGCTCATGAATCCGGGGAAAGGACTATCAGCGATCATCAAAGAATTCCAGTATTTAAGTTATATTAGTACGAAGCAATTTCTGATCCATTAGAAAGTTCCCTCAACCTTTGCCTTGTGTCTGTCAGGACAGTTCCTGTTTCCGTCGGAGTCTCGTGGAAGCCCAGCCACCACGCCGTGCGATCAGCGCCAATAAACCGATACCTGGCCAGCCAGCGCTCAGCCCAGCTCCTTGCCATGGTGATGATCGCGTCTTCCAGGTTTCTTCCAATTATATCTGCATGCAGCCTGGACGCCTCGCTGACAGCCGGGACTTGGCTCCTTTTCGTTGCAGCCTTCTTCGACATGCTCCTCCTCTCTGTCTTCTCTCCTTTTCGGAGACTCCATCGAATGAATCTGTCAGGGCAGTTCCTGGTTTTCTCGCTTCCTCGTTGATTCTTCTTCTTATCCTTCGTAAACGTATAACACCCACTGCCTTTGTTTCATAATTATCACCCTCAGCACCAAACCGACCCACACCGACCACCAGGTCTCAACCAGCCGCCGACTCCGTACTCTTTCCGCTCGAGTCCGCCTTCTTCTGTCTGGGTCTGGTCAACGAGCAAAGCCTGGTTCTATTTTCACATATTTTTTTTTCCGGCGGTTTTTCGACTTCACCAACCGTCCTATATGCATTGAACTGAGCATTATCGGGCTATCGCTCTTTCTCTGCCCATTATCTCAGCATGCTGATTCCAATTCAGCTTCGGCAGCTCGAGCCACGTCAATCTCCCGATTCTCCAACTGATAAATCAGACAGGAACGACAACTCTTCGCAAGATAGTTCAGGAGGCAAAAACAACAATGCGGTTATCATCGTAAGTCATCATTTCTCTTGGTTGTTCTTTGAGCGTTTTTAGTAGCTAACATTTCGAGGCAGGTTGCTGCCATTGTGGCATTCGTTATAGCCTTTCTTGTCGTCGTCTACTTTGTCCTGCGCTCTCTCCGACGAATGAACTGTCGCCCAAAGTACATACCGGGAAAATTTCTCAAAGATAGGTGGATAAGATGGAATGTTGGGAGTACATACGGGCAGGTTCCGGGTGGCTCATCGTCAAATCGAGCCGCCGGTGTTACCGTAGCCCCTCAAGCCGCCGAGGAACCCTCACGGACCGACCCTAGCGCCGGAATTCGTCGCGATACCTCGATTCGTTCAATCATCTCGTTGCCTGCCTATTCCTCAAGTCCAAAACCCACCGAACAAGTCATCGCCCGAGAGGGAGAACGTGGCGGAATGGACATGGTGGTGGAATTCCCGGAGACAGGAGAAGAAGAAGAGGATCGGCGAGAAGAGATGATGGAATCCCTCTACCAGATTCGTCTTCAGCGACGGCAAGAGATTGCTGATCGCGAAACTCGACGCCGCGAGCGCCGTGAAGCTCGTGAACGAGGCGACATTCTCCGTCTTGAACAGCTTCGAACGGCAAGCCGAGCACGAGCCAACAGTCGGGACTCCGTCAATGGAGGAGCTTCGGGCACGGCGGCCACTGCGTTGGCAGAGGCTCAAAGTCGCGGTCGTGACCGGCGAATCTCAAGCGTCAGCTACGCTGATGTAGGTTATGTTCGGCACGACGGTTCCCGCCTCCGGGCTGGTTCGCACGAGTCCGACTCCCGACCCCTTTTGAACGATGTCGCTGCCATGAGTGCGGATGGCCCCGACCGCTCGTCTGGCCTTATGAGCGTACACTCTCGCGGTGAATCCTATTCCTCCGCGGCCGGCTCTGACAGCGAGAGCTTGACTCCTGTACATTCTCACGGTGCTTCCCTGCGTTCAGTCAATCATTCAAACGAGGCGTTTGAAGATGGGGATGTTGGAGCACGAAACATTCCGCCTCCGGACTATGAAAATCTAGATTGGGGGGATGCTCCCCCCTATGATCCTTCAACATCACAGCCGAATTCCGATGGTCCGCCTCGACTACGGGAACTGACTCCGCTACCTACGATCCAGATCGACGTGGTAAGCCCGATTGACAACGATCCCCCCACAATTCCAATAGCACAGCAGGGAGAAGAACGTGTGCACACGCCTGCTGCCGATTCTTCTTCTTCACAGGATACTACGCATTCAGCTCAAGATATTCGGCCCCGGGAACCTCCTGCTGAACCATCCGCGCAAAGTGATAACGACGCACCAGCTGCGGGGAGATCAGCATAGAATATGAACGCCTTATTACGAGTATGACATGCTACGACCATAACATTCTTTATTACATTCTCTGTCTACAAATTGCATTTCATGATGTACCTAGCAAGGCGTTTGGGTGGTGGCACTGGTAAAGTGGGAAGACGGGCTATTCTTTAGTGAACTCGGCTGTATATATAATTTAACTCTGTTTATTAGAAGAAATTTTTTTTTAATGCTTACCCTGAATATTGAGCGACATCAGTGCCAACTATTGTTCAGCGGCCTATTTCTTGGCACATTTCCCACATGTGGCATAAAGGCGGTGAGACTAGTTTGGCACGGGGTAAACAAACCCAGCCTCCCCATTTACTATTGTTTCGATGATCGGAATCCGCCCGACGCGTTGTTTTATTTCACGCAATCCGTATCATAGAGGCAGATACATCTTAACGCCTCGAGATCAGAAGCGGGGTTTTCCTACCTTGAGCTTCAGTCTCTCGAGTATCCTTTCGAGAAGAATCCGTCGCGTCATTTACTATGTCGCGGGAACACACAGCCAACAGCTTCGCGTCTTTTGGGTCCGATTTCGACCCAGAACACGAAGCAATTGCATCAACCAGAGAATTTGACGAGAGCCCACGACTTCCCAAGATGAACGGCGCGTCAAGGAAGCTGCCACAGGTCGACGAAGAAGATGAACCAGATTACGTCTTCAACACCTCCACATTCGAACAATATCTTCCCAACTTCTCGCCGATAGGAACATCCGAGGAGGAAGACGACAACGACATCGACGACGATATCTCTATTGAGGCAGGCCGAGGCCCGTCCAACCCCCCTCGCCGGCTAGATGACTCTCGGAATTCATGGATGAGCATGGAAAACAGCGTCCGCTCCTCCTCCCCCGCTGTCAGACTCGACGTTCCCACGCCCCAGAAATCAGCCGTTCGCAATACGTCTCGACGTGCGGTTAGCGAGAATCTCCGAAAGGATGCGCAGCTGAGACAGGCGAGTCTCGCTCACAAGGAAAATATCGATCCCAATCCGCCAAAGCCCAGTCGAAAAGAACGACGAACTTTGTCTGAGATCCACGACAAGGTTCGCGATTCATATGAAGGTTCTTTTCTTGAAGATGAACGTCCATCACCGGCTAAGACCAGCACTGCACGTCCCACTCGGTTTGGAAACGTGAATCTATCCCATCAGATTGCCGATGCCGTTGAACGGGCGTCCCATGAAGCATATGGGAAAGACGCCCGCCGGGGCAAGGCACGTGCATCCGCCAATGTTGGAGGCGATACAGGCACTCAACAATCCTTTCTCCTGCCCGACTTGCCTAACCTCTCGGATCTTGTCTCGGGGGTTTATGAAGATGGAACCCCGGTGTATACGCGACAGCCGAAAACACGGACCACGCGGTTTGTCTCACCTCCAGTCGATACCACAAATGCTTCCTTGAGCCGTGAACATATGCCTCTTGATGCACTTCCAATTCCAGAAGACGAGAAGGCCTTATTTGTGTCTTTGAGACTCCTCCAGGACAAGGTCTCTGAGCTCGAAAGGGTCAAGGGCGATACTGAAAAGAAGATGGAAGACTTGCGCCAGGAAAATAACTTCCTGAAAGGAGGCAAGTCCCGTGGTAAGCGCTACGAGCTCGAACAGAACGACTACAAAAAGGATCGATTGATCAACGAAAATCAGAGTAAGACTTTTTTGCCCGGAGTCTAAATTCTCAAGGCTAACCATGTTCTAGAATTGGAGTCGACAAACTTGGCACTTCAAAACAAGGTGGATCTTCTTGAGCGCAAGACCGACATACAAGAGGCGGCATTGAAGAAGCTGAACAAGGAGCGTGATATGGCCGTCTCTCAACTCGGCGTGGCTTATCTGGAGTCTCAAGATCTAAAGAGTGAAAACGAAGCCCTGCAGCAGGAGCTCACAGAGCTTAAGGCTCGGTTTGCCCAGCTCTTCCCGGCCGGATCACGGAAACAAGAGGACACCGCACAGTCTGAGCAAAGCACCGCCAGCGATGCCAGTGCAGAAGATAGCCAACTCAGTACCCGACAAAGCACCACCAAGGACGCCACCGCTAAAAGTACGCGTTCGAAGTCAAAGAGTGGCCGCAAGGAGGATTCCAAGTCTAGAGTCTCGAACCAAGTTGATAGAGAAATTTCTCGTCTGGAGAGGGAACGTGCTGATGACGCTCTATTCTCGATCGAACTGCCACGGGTAAGAGAATCATCTGGCTCGAAGAAGCAGAAGAGCACACGACCTCGGGCAACCAGCTCCCAAGGCAGGAGGCAGTCGAGCAGCGGAAAACGTGTCAAGAGGGTTGTGGTGGAAGAAGTCGAGGTTACTGACCCGGTCGACACAACTGCTGAGGCAACCGGACACACTCGCAAGTCATCCGCCACAGAGCAGGACATAACTTTGTTGAGCTTCATCGATGTAAGTGCCGTAAACTATATGACAAGGCTTATGTTTTAACGGTTTGCGTGTTTAGGAACGTGAGATTGCGCAGCTAAGAAAGACGCTTGAAGAGGAACGGCTGGCCCGCAAACGTCGTCAATCGAACCCGGCTACTGAACACACTGTGGGTGAGACTGACAATCTAACTCGTCAGAGTGCACTAAAGCCTGCTCCTCGGAAGTCTTCAATGAAGGAGACAAAAGCCCCGATACCTCGACCTGCTTCCGCTCTTGGTGATGTGACTGCCACCTCAAGGGTCACCCTACCGGAAGGGGACAGCCACCTGTCAATCCCCGCTGAACGCCCAAGACGACACTCGGACCATTCGACCGCGTCTGTAGCTCAGCGACGACGGCGCCGGATTGCCGAGGAAATGACATCTGCTTTCATCCTACCCGACATCACACTCCGACACGCTGACTTGCCTGAGAACCTCACCAAGCTCCCCGAGTCGACCCAGCGAGTACTCAACCGGGCCACACAGCATAATGGAAAGAATTGTACCGTATGCAAACAGTCCATTCCCGGAGAGGGTTGCGAGCACACCAACGACGCTGTCAAGATCCCCAAACCCACCCCAGTCTCCGAGCGAATGCCAGAGCCATCTGTCTACAATGAAGAACCCACCCTGCGACCTGCACAGTCGCCAGCAGTGGCCCTTGCTACCGTACTCAAGGCGTTAGAAGATGAGTTGTCGCATTTGCGAATGCAGCTCATCTCCTACCAAAGCGCGTACAATAAGATGGATGCGTCTATTAGCAAACGCCAGAGAAAGGCCCTTGGCGAGAAGATTGAGAAGCTGCTGAAAGACATCGATATGAAGGCCGATCAAATATACGCACTTTATGACGTCCTTGAGGACCAGAGACATCGCAGGCAGGAAATGACCGAGCAAGAGATCGAGGTGACGCTTCAATCCATCGGCATTGACGCCAACCCCAAAATGGGCGATGTTACCGGCACGACCGACAAATCTTCTCGAAAGGACGGAACAGAGTACGATGTAGACGATGATGATTCAGAACTCCCATGGGAAGGGATTGAAAGCACAGCGGAGATGACCGGAGGAAGTCGGCATAACTAGATATTGTTTGGTGCGTTCTGTCGAATACGTAGCCTTGCTATGCTGTTGAGCTATTGGAGTATGGTCACTTATTTGTTTCTTGTTTGTTTTATTATTTGTTTTCATGGACGGTGTTTGGGCTGTACTTTGCATTTGTTTTTGGTATCTCGCATGGACTTAAGGAAGCGTGCGATGGCGTCAGTTTGTCCCAAAGTAGCACCATTGAGCATCAGTTATCCAATTGATTTTGGTTCTTCCTCTGCAATGCTGCATCATCGTACCCAATATTCCACAATAATAGATTGTTACCCTTTGGCTATCTTGTTAGGTCCTCAACGGCGTTGACTTGATCTCCCAACCCGGTTTAGCGCTGCAATTCACCTGGCATCTAATCGGAGCCGATATCCGCTCTGATTCCATCCCAGTTCTTTATTTCTCCAATTTTGCCGCCCGCTTTCTCTACTCTTTCTTTGCTTCTTTCACCTCACCTCTAGAATTTATCAATTTAGATTTCTCTAAAAAACTCGTTTTACACGTCTCTAAATATAAACTTTGATGGGTGCTAGCCACCAGCATAATTCGAACCTTGACCGCGGAGACCATGTAGATTCTTTCACGACCTCGAATTTCTTCGCCAGCAACCATTCCTCTCAAAACGCCCTCTACGGCGACTCTGACGATGATGCTCGAAGCGTCCGAACCGTCATCCACAACAGCAGCACCCCTCACCTCCGCCTGCTCGAGCCGGCGCCCATAACCGACGACGAACCATGGTCAGGCGACACCAGCGACGAGGATGACCCCATCGAAGCGCCGAGCGAAAAACCAGTAACATGGTCCTCGCTCCCGAACAAAAGCCAACTCGCGATCCTCACAATCGCGCGGTTGTCGGAGCCTCTCACCCAGACGTCTCTGCAGGCGTATCTGTTCTACCAGCTGCGATCTTTCGATCCGTCGCTGCCGGGATCGACCATCGCGACGCAGGCCGGGATTCTGCAGGGTAGTTTTACGGGTGCGCAATTTTTGACGGCGATACTATGGGGTCGACTTGCTGATTCGGAGTTTATGGGTCGGAAGCGCGTGTTGCTGATTGGGTTGTCGGGCACTTGTATCTCTTGTCTTGGATTTGGGTTTTCGAGGTCCTTTGCGGCCGCGGCTGTTTTTCGAACGTTGGGTGGTGCGTTGAATAGTAATGTTGGGGTTATGAGGACTATGATTTCGGAGATTATTGAGGAGAAGAAGTGAGTTCGCCCCCAGTCCGTCTGTGCTCCGTCTGGTCTGCCTTGTGCTTATAAAAAGCCCAGATACCAATCTCGGGCGTTCCTGCTATTGCCAATGTGTTTCAATATTGGTGTCATTATCGGTCCAGTTCTTGGTGGGATGTTGGCGGATCCGCGCAAGAACTATCCGCAGCTTTTTGGACCTGGTTCGATCTTTGGGGGTGAAGATGGGGTGTGGTGGATGGAACGCTGGCCGTTCGCGCTTCCGAACTTGATCAGCGCTATTTTCATTTTCACGTCGTGGGTAACGGTGCTTTTTGGGCTTGACGAGGTATGACCCCCCGTATCTGCAGCTGAATCGACCTTGCTAATCTGTACCTGCAGACCCACGAAGTTGCACGGTACAGAAGCGATTGGGGTCGGAAACTGGGACGTCGGATCGCAAGGGTATTTCGACGCCGACGATACCGCCATTACCGCCCTATATCGGACTATCCGGACGACACATCTCTATACCTCGACGAGAGCATAGCCAGCATATCGGCCCCCTCAAGCCCTATCCGCGCGCGGATGCAACACCGCCAGAAACGCCCCGGCTTCCGGCAAATCTGGACAACCAATGTTCTCTTGACCCTTCTCGTCCAATTCCTCCTCGCCTTCCACACAAGCGCATTCAACTCCCTGACCTTCATCTTCCTCCCCAACCCTCGCGCGCCGGAGGGAAGCAACCAAGGCTTCTTCCGTTTCGGCGGCGGCCTCGGCCTTCCGTCTTCTAGGGTCGGTCTCGCGACGGCGATTATTGGTTTTATCGGCCTCCCACTTCAAATATTCATATACCCGCGCATTCAATCTCGTCTAGGAACACTGACGTCCTTCCGCACATTCCTCCCTTTTTCGCCCCTCTCGTACGCGCTAATGCCATTCCTCGTCATCATCCCCAATTTCCCGTGGCTCGTTTGGCCTGCCTTCACGGTTGTCGTCGGGCTGCAGGTTGTCTCGCGGACGTTCGCGCTGCCCGCGTCTGTGATCCTAGTTAACAACTCCGTCACGGATCCGTCTATCCTCGGGACAGTCCATGGTGTTGCACAGAGTATCTCGAGTGCCGCGCGCACTCTAGGCCCGCTTTTGGCCGGTTGGGGATTGGGTCTCGGGCTGGAGTATAACCTTGTCGGTGGTGTCTGGTGGGCGTTGGCGCTGGAAGCACTCCTGGGCTGGTTCCTGCTTGGGACCATTTATGAGGGGAAAGGGATTGATAGGAAGAAATATCGTGAGCAGGAGGAGATTGAGGCAACACAGGAGAGTAGGTGAGGTGAGGTGAGCCGCTCGTGGCTTGCAAGGATGGTGGTATTTACGACACGTCCGTTTATGCGATCTTGGATATGAACTGAACTTGAACATACAACACATAATATTGCGATGTGATGAGCTGTTTACGCGAGATATGATATGATTTACGAAAGACCTATTTAGATTTCTTTTGCTAATAGAGTCAATACAGAACTTCTATTTATTAATTTACCGTAAACCCAGTCCCAAGGTAAACGCCAAATGCAAACCCCTTAGCACCACTCCAGTGTCCCAAAACAAGCTACAACCTGTCTCTGCTTTCCAATCACACTGCAGCAGCAGATAAGGTAGGAGGAGACCTTATAAAGGCCCGAATGGCCTTCTTCGCATCCCCCTCATTCGCCCTCAGAAGCTCCGTCGCTTTGACTTTATTCAGATCCAGCTCGTTCACCTGCATATCCAACATCAGCATCTATAAACCCCACAGACTAGGGAGGGGTATATGTATATAACATACCAACAAACTAACATCCTCCCCCGCAATCTTCACCGCAGGCGCAGCCTTCTTACCAACCTCCACGCCAACACCCTCACTCTTCCCCGCAGCCTTCGCCGATCCCTTCTGGTGTCCCCCCGCCGCAATCTCCAGCCTATTCATCGCCTTCCCCAGGGCCTCCTGGTCTGCCGAGGACGGTTGTTTTGCGCCGGAAGCCGCAGCGGGCTCGGATGTGATTTCAGTGGTGTTGAGCGAGGACAACGCCGCGGCGGCTTTGCGGTCTTCGGCGGAAGTGGAGGTTGTGGGTTCGGTGGGGGCTGCGGAGGGGATTGGGTCGGACATTTTGGTTTAGTTGGACTTGGGGTTTAGTTTGAGACTTAGAGTTATTCTGGATCTTGTAGAGTTATAGATTGGTTGGTTTGTTAGTGAGGAGCTTGTATTTTGGTGGATTGTTAGATTGGGATGAGAATGTGGATTGTATAAAGAGAGAGGGGTCTTTGTTATGAGGGGAGTGAGGGGGATGATGGATGATGTCATCATGTGACAGGTTATACAAATAAACAAAAGTGATGCTTCTTGGTTATTGAATGTATTTTAGTTTGTTTATATCTTGCAAACCATTTAATATGAGAGTCTAGGTCTGCTGAGGCGTCGATCAGCATACTTTATTTTGGATATATATTGGAAAGGGCGGCACAGGTTAACTATAACTCGTATGTGTTTCGCAGCTTTTGAATTATTTAATGACATGGTCCGAAAATATCAGGAGGACAGCAGGCGCTCATTTCCTAAGCCGCCTGAGGCGCTCAGACTCAAATGTTCGTGACAGAACCTCCTACTCTCCTCACTCACATCAAACCCATTGATCCACATTCTTCCTCCTGGCTCAAACGTGCTTTTACAATTTGGATCAGGTGCCGCTCTGTCCTGGAGGATCTTCTCTTTAAGCTTCTCATGCACAAGCTCGGCCAACTGCGCCCGATGCTTATCGCGGATAGCCTTCCATTTCATATCTCGAGCAATTTGACGTTCGCCGTCCGGAAGGGTCATATCAACGGCGTTCCCCTGGCTGATGCTACGTAAATGCTCTACGCGAGCCTGTCGGAACCGGCTCCATGTATGCATCACCTTGGCCAGATCCTCTGTACACCTCAGCTGCCCCACAAACTCTGCCAGACTTGCGGTATCCTCCATCGCCATTCCCGCCCCCTGTGCAGCATGAGGAAGGAGGGCATGCGCCGCATCCCCAACCAGGGCGACTCTTCCAGATGTACTGACATAGCTGGGGATCGGGCCGACCTCACCCAAGGTCCAGGAGACACACTCCCCGTCTTCAACGAGAGAAGCCAAGGCGCGCACTTCCTCGCACCACTCCGACACGAGCCCACGCATCGTGTCAAGATCGGCAGGGTGATTCCACCTGCCCAGAGGCACCCCGTCACTCGGCCGCGGGACCCCAATAACAAGGTTATATAGCTCGTTCGAGGCGACCGCGTACCCCAACACGAATATGCCCGGCCCGACCCACGATTTCGTCTCGGTCGAAGACATGAGCGGCGCCGTCACGGGATTGGAGAGCATCCGTGACCGCGGAATCACAGCGCGGTAGTGATGTTCCTGATACGGTGTGGGGGTGATGTCCTTTGACGCCGGCAGGCATCGTCTGGCCCGGGACCAGATCCCATCTCCTGCGACTGTGAGATCCGCCTCGAAAACCTCGCCATCAGCCGTGCGGACAGTACCAGTTTCATGATCCACGGATACAACTGACTTGCCGAATGAAACAGACACGTTCTGTTGCTGCTTTAACCGTCCGAAGAGGATTTGCTGTAGGTCTGGTCGGTAGATCTGGCACTGGGGCCAGCCGTAGAGCCATGTGGTGGTAGGGTTGTTCAAGTTGACGGATAGCTCGGTGTTATCTCTCCAGCGACGGATGGACATGTGGGAAGAATTGCAGGCGACTTTCTCCAAGGATGGTGTTAGGCCCCATTTGTCAAGGATGCGGGTGCTGTTGGGAAAGAGTTGCAGTCCGGCACCGAACTCGCTGAGGAAGGGGTTAGATTCGAGAACCGTGATCCGGTGGTTGGGGTTTATGTCGGCGAGTGCTATGGCTGATGAGAGACCGGCTATACCGGCCCCGATGACATTTATCTTCAATGGGATGCCTGGCTGGCTGGGAGACATGCTGGCGTGCGGAAGCTCAGAACAACGATTTCTGACCCGGGTGCTGCTTTTCTCTAAAGAAAAAAAAGAAAGAAAAGAAAAAGAATAAAAATAAAAATAAAAAAAGGTCTAGTGGTATTAATGTGGTTGCTACTTGGGTATATTACACGCAAATGGTACCAGTGCATGGGACGAAACTGGATATCCTCCCGCTGACAGCCACATATCAACAAGCGCCTGTCGCAACAACTGGCAGTGCATTGATAGATGATCCAATGGACAGTTGCCTGCTCAGGATTATAGCGCCAATGCGCATGCTTTGCCTTGCTTTGAGGCTGCGTTAGCCGATTAAATACAGTAATAAAGAATATGGGTGTTGGTATCTGTCGGGTCGGTTGTATAGATGACTAAAAACAGTTCAATAGAAATAGGAAGTGAACCTCCAGCCCACTTGCATTCTTTGAGACGGTGAAGACCCGCTAACATCGCGGTTACAGAAGCTGAAGCACCATTTGTGGAAGTCACCAGGCACGAGTTCAGTTCTCTGTGTCACGGTGGCTGGCTGAGATCTGGGGCCTTGGTTTGGTCAGCTTTTCCTCCATATGCACACTTTGGACGATCTCTCTCTGCATACTTTGGTTGGTATGTAGGCTCAGTTGCCAGCCTGGACCGCCCCTCTTCGTAAAACCAGCGCGATACACCCCTCCTCCTACATCGACATCGGCCACTCCTTCTTCACCACGGCAGGGGAGGTTCTCGACAACGATTCAGCAGAGACCATCTGCCCTGTAACCAACTCCGCGACGACTAAGATAGATCTCTGTCCGTTAAACTTGAACTTGATTCCTGAAGAGTGGCCGGCGGTGACAATGTGGGTCCGCAGTGATTGGCTTGCAGTGGCTGCTGTACCTTGAATATCACCCCAGTCCTCTTGAGCTCCCACCTGTGAATTGTGACTTATCGCTTTTGTGTTTCTGAGGGATTACTAGTGTTTAATACCTGGGCCTGTGAGAGAATCATTTTTAAAGAGCCGATTAGAGAAATTTTCCTGGCTAGGCTGGACTTTTCAGGCGCCTAAAAATCCCATTGTCCTGCTATCAAGCTATTTATGCAGGCTAACTATACGCTGAGCTTTTAGCAGTAAATTGAGGTTATTAGGCTGCTTGTTTCCTTTCTGTTCGCCCAGGACGCTTTGAACTCGTTATTTGTCTAGTTGGTTGATATTTGGACTATCCCTGGTATTGATTGCTAGCGAAGGGAGCTTGAAGAGGTAATTCTATAACTCTGATATGTATCAATCCTCTTGGTTTCTTCATGTTATCATGAGTGCTTTTTCCACCATTCAATTTGAAGAATGTCCTCGCGAATACGCCCATCCAGTTCGATTTCCTCTGCATATACGGAGTCCACGTCAGCATCCTGTGGGCGCCTGTTTGAATCCCAGCTTGGATCTGGATCTCGCCCACAGGCCCGGCTCTTGCATACCGCCATTTCCAGACGAGACATGGGTCTTGCTGTTCGCAGATCCAAGGAGATATGACGTATGATCCAATGCACTCGTGCCCAGTCTTGGTGGCACCGACTATCGATTCGAGTAGCTCCACAAAATGCAGGCAACATGCAGGCAATTTTTTGGAGGGGGTATTGTAATCATAATTAATCACCAGGTATTGAAACATTCGCTCTGCATGATGATGATGATGATTGCTGCACCCACCTTTTTTTTGTCGCCAGGAAATATATCCTTAATTCTGCCAAACTGCCAGGAGGGCCCCGCACTTCGACTTTTCGGGCTCAGAAAACTATCGCGGATGAGTTGTTGCAAAATTCCTTGATTAGAACCCTCACATTCACCATGACGATCCAGGAACCTTACGATCTTTCTAGCCTGACTACGAAAACCGTGGAATCAATTGGTGCATACCAAACGGCCAAAACTGAACAGGCACGGCTTGACGCCATTGAAAGTACTACAAGACTCCTTCGAACTCTTGAAAACCCTGCAGATGCAGTCTACAAACTGTTCGCTTCGGTATGGCCCAGAGACCGGTGATTTCACCTATATAGCACTAATGTCAGGAACCGAAAGCCTGCTGTTCCCATGGCCGTCAAGACCGCCCACGACCTGGGTGTCTTCGCGCGGCTATCCCAAACCACATCTTTTGTCACCTGCAAAGAGCTGGCTGCAGAGAAAAGCGCCGACATCCAGCTTGTAGGTACGTAATACCCATATTCACATTGGCCTTGGCCTTGGCTGCGAATACTGATCGCATTTTGGTAGAGCGCATCATGCGAGTTCTTGTTTGCAACGGTTTCGCCCGTGAACTGAATCCCGGTCAATATCAGCCAACTGTCTTGTCAAGGCAAATGACGGAGAGGAAAACGATTGGGACAATGGACTCTCTGTAAGTGTCCTCGGTTGTTCGACTTCGCCTGGCCTAACACCAGTTTATTTAGTTTCATCGACTTTTTACCAATCATTCACAAGACACCAGAATTCCTACAAAAGTCCGGGTACAGAAATCCAGGGGATCCTAAGGATGGGCCATTCCAACATGCCTATAATACCACTGGTTCCTGTTGGGACTGGCTGGCTCAAAACACGGATGCACTAGACCGCTTCAATACTTTCATGGAGGGCGGTCGAGACGAGACTGCCCACTGGGCTCAATGGTTTCCCGTTCAGAAGCAGTTACTGGATGGAGCGTTGGCTGATCGTCCGCTGCTTGTTGACGTCGGTGGGGGCCGTGGTCATGATCTTGTCGAATTCAAGGAGAGATTCCCATTGGGACCTGGACGGCTTGTACTTGAGGACTTGCCCTCGGTTATTGAGGACATTCAACACCTCGACCGCGACATTCAGCGAGTCAAACATGACTTTTTCCAGCCTCAGCCTGTCAAAGGTTTGTTATGCTTCAGCTTCTGTTCCATTCGCCTATGATCTAACAGATACGGTAGGGGCTCGTGCATACTACTTCAAACACATCATGCACGACTGGTCCGATGACCATTGCCGGACCATTTTGAACCATACTATCGCTAGTATGGAGAAGGGATATTCCAAACTCTTGATCGAGGATTACGTCATTCCCGACCAAAATGCCGGACAAAAGGAGACCTTGACCGATATAATTGTCATGGCATGGTGCCCAGGAATTGAACGGACTCGCCAGGGATGGATAGATCTTCTGCAGTCAGTCGGATTAGTGGCCAAGAACTTCTGGCTGCCTCATGGGCAAACTAAGGGAATTATCGAAGCCGAACTGCAGTAGATTCCCTGAGACGCCCCGTTGATGCCAGATGCAGAGATATCCTAATGCCGTCAGATCCACGCTCATGTGGCTTTGTGTACCTTAGCAGCTAGCTTCCACAATACACATCCTATCTGAGCTTGATATTCGTGGGTTGAGCGCACAATTTCATGTGTCTTTCAGATGATTACGGACAGAGTATGAGACACGGGCAATCCTGCTGAGGCTCACAAGATATCTCTACTAGTCTTCTAGTAACGAAGCGATGTCTACGAAGTATAGGATATCTGGTTAAACCAATCAGAGAGCTTCGTTTGGAACAGAATGAATTGCTAAGGATCTAAAGGAAAGCGATATCTAGAGGTCTTATAAAGACATTCTTCCCGGGCGCTCTCGCCTAGAAGAACTCGAATTGAGTTTCGGTCCCCCCCGGTTTACGTGAGTCTCCGCGAATGGAGGAAGGGTTATACTGTTGCCGGTAATGCATTCGCATATAAGATCCTACAATTGGGCCAGGCCCAGACGAAAACCATCTTCTCCTTGGCATCTTATGTATTAATTAATCCAAGGTAGGAAGGACCAAGCTAGCTCATGTCCATTGCACCTGCCTTGTGAATTCAGGAATATACATATATATTAGGAAGGAGCGGTGGGGTGAAGTATATCTTGCAATGAAGATTGATAGAGAGACAAATATATTTCATCTAAACTAGGACAATAAATAGGATAAACTGCCATCCAACATCCTTTTAACCATTATTTCATCTCGCCAATCGTAGTCATAGCAGGGCCGTCCGTAGATCATGATCATAAACATAAAACAAATCATCAAGCTCATCAAGAAAAAAAAAGAAGATGAAAATAAAAGAAAAGTTGAGCTATCACTCCCCAATCATCATTTACCCAAGTAATGATCTAAGTTACTTAGGTAAACGCCTCAAACCACATAATGCGGCCTGCGGCTCGAGGAACTATGCCTCCGACCATGACCATGACTGCTGTGGCCCCTACGACTGCCATGACTGTGGCTTCGCCTCCTCGAATGTGTCTCCTTAACCACAACCCCATGGTCCGGATTCCGGTGATAGATCCAAAGCGCGATAATCGCCGTCCAGAAGAAGAACAGGACTTCCATGATCCCGATCGCAAAGCAAGCCTTCAGCATGCGACATGTCTTGTTCAGGTCGTCCGCGAGCGGGTTATTCATTTGCCGACCAGGGAATCCGAATGGGCCGAGTGCGTTGTAGACGCTTCCACCGTCCCAGTCGCCGCAGTTGGCGCTTGCGATGAAGCGCAGCTGGTATACGCCTGCGATGAAGGCGCCGAAGAAGAGGAGGTCGACGAAGGAGACGAATGAGGCGGAGCGCTTTGTGGTCGCGTGCCGGATTAGAGTGTCGATGCACCAGAAGACGGCGATCACGGAGACGATGAAGAGGACGAGGATGAATGGGGGTGTTATCATGTTGGCTTTTAGGTAGCCGTCGACGAAGTAGGCCTGTGTTGCTGGTTAGTGTCTGGTCTGTCTTTAGGGTTGCAAGGCCGAGGGTCAGGGGACGTACCATCATTCCGATGATTGGAATGAGGAAGGTTATCTCCGTGAGGCGATTGAATATGAAGAAGATGCTTCCGATCATGTTGGCGGTTGGAGTCTACAGTGTAGACTGCACAGTGTAGATAGGGCTGTAGAATGCGGGGCCGGGAAGGGGAATGTTGGTGGAGATGAGCTTAAGTGTAGAATTGTAGTCGCACTGCAGGAATGCGATGAATGCGAATGTGAGTTGAGAGAAAGAGATGAAAGAATGTCACTGGAATGCGATCGATAACCTGTGAGTCTCGATTGAGTCGATTCACAAAGACTGGAGTGTTTATTGTCGATCCAGACGATCAGCGATGCGATGCGGGATGTGATCAGTCAAAGCTCAACACACGCGCAGCCGCACGAGGAACGAGAATCAGATCAGGAACAGAATGAGGTTTAAAACGATGCAGGGGAAATGGCCGATGCAAATAAGTAAGAAAAAAAAAAAGATGGAGTCGACCTGCGAGATGAGGTTATGGGCGGGCTGAAAGCGAGGGAGGCTGGGCGAGTCAGAGTCGCTGCGGGGGTGGCTGGGAGGGACATCGATACCACCACCGGCAACGTGCGCCTGCGCAACATCCATGCCAGAGCTGACACACTTCCAGACTGTTCGCCCTTATTAGCCTGATGTTCTAGTGACCCCGTAATGCTGTCTGGCCCCGGGCCTGTGGGTAATGTCGATTCGGTTGGTGATCCTTGTTTATATTTGGCCAGCCCTAAATATTCCACTCTATAGTACAACGAAAAGCTAGGATGACACTGATCTCCCAATGCCTTGCCTGGCGCATAAAGCAACTTCAATAGAATTTTACAAGCTAAATCAAGTCCTTTACCATCCGCCTTTACCGCCAAACCCGGACGACTCCTCGATCTTCTTTCCCACGCCGCGCGTGGGCTTCGATTGGGCGGCTTCGTGCTTGCGCAGTTCCTCCGGCACCCGGGAGATGGGCGATTTGATGAGCATCTGCTTGAGATCATACCTAGATAGGTTAGCATATTCGTAAGTTGAGACAAAAAGCAAGGGGAGCCATACATGACGTCGTTGTCCTCATTACCCAAGAATGTAATAGCCACACCACTCTTTCCGGCACGACCGGTACGACCGATACGATGGGTGTAGCTTTCAATCGAGGTAGCCATGTTGAAGTTAAGAACAAGACTGACGTCTGGCACATCGATACCACGACCAGCCAGATCCGTGGCGACCAGGACGTCAGTGGAGCCGTTACGCACGGAAGCCAGGGCGGCTTCACGCTGATCCTGCGTTTTACTTCCGTGCAGTGTGACGGAGGAGAAGCCCCATTGCTTGATTTCGCGGGCAATGGCGTCACAGTTTCGCTTGATGTTGACGAAGACGATAATGGGCGGCCGGAAACCGCCTGATGAGAGAATCTCGCCCAGGCGCTTCTTCCGCTTGTCTTCTCCGGCAATCATCTCAACACGCTGCTCGACGGTGTCCACAGCTTCACCGACACCACCAATTGTGACGATCGCTGGTCGTCGGAGGTACTTTCGCGCAATACGTTCTACGGCTGTAGGCATGGTGGCTGTATACATCATCGTCTGCCGATAACGGTCTTTTGCTCCGAGGTGCCGGCTCATAACGGCGGAATTCTCAGCTTCTTCCGAATCGGGCTTCTCGTTGGTAACTGGGAGAGCATCGAGGATCTTGTTGACCGGTTCCTCGAAGCCAAGATCGATCATACGATCGGCTTCATCCATAATCACGTAGCAGCACTGGCTAAGAACCAACATGCGACGCTCAATGCAGTCCACCAGACGACCCGGCGTGGCGATGATGATCTCGGCACCATTTCGTAGACTGAATGCCTGTTCCTCAAGCGAATGACCACCAACAATACTGACAACGTTGAATCCCAGCGGTTGCGTGAATTTCTTGGCTTCAATCTCAATCTGCTGGGCCAATTCACGGGTGGGTGCAAGAACTATCGCATATGGACCGTCGTTTTTCCGCCACTCGAACTCGTCTATCCGGGGCAACTCCGCAATATAAACGAGAAGAGGGAGCAAGAAGGCTGCAGTCTTACCGGAACCAGTCACGGCAACACCGATGAGATCGCGCGACTGCAAAGCGATAGGAATAGCAGCTCTTTGAATAGGCGTCGGCTCCTTGTATCCAACACGGTCAACAAGCTCCATAAGTCGATTCGGCAGGTTGGACTCATCCCATGACCGCATGGGGTTCGGTACTGTTCCACCCTTGGTAGCAATGTTGAAATCTTCCTTGAAGATACGCCAGTCTCTCTCGCGCATATGATCCAGTTTCTTCTCGCTCCAGTGCTTGTCCAGTTGGTTCCGCGTGCTGTCTTCCCGTCGTCTCCGCTCCATCTCCAGAATCTCTCTTGCTCGAATACTGCCCGCTTCGTGATCACGGTCCTCCAACGCCCGAGCATACTTCTGCGCAACCGAATCCGCCACGTCGTCTCCAAAACCAGCCAGACGCCCGCGTCCGAAGAAATTGGCCTCATGTCGGTGCTGATACAGCGGGTTATAATCACCACTGGTATCCTCCTCTGCATTCCACTCGAAATTGAATTTCCTGTCTGTCGTCCGCTTTCGTTTTTTCTTTGCTGAGAAATTCGACGTCTGGTCTGCACCCATATACCTCTGCTTAATGAGAGCCGCTTGCGCGACGGCCTCATCCTCATCATCCAGCTGCTTACCCGTCTTCCGTTCTGTCTTCGAAGCACCCGATTGGGCAGACTCGTTCTTCGAACGCATCGTCGCTGGGCCAGTCGGGGCCCGGTCGTCGCCGTTCCTCATCGCGCGTGGACCAGTAGGGATCGACCTAGCATCTCCATTCGGTGTCTCGGAGCCCGTAGACGGCATATCCAAGTCCATTCCATTATCCAGCCCGTTAGGTGTTCCATTTGACTTGTTGTTCACCCGTCGCTGTGCGTCGACGTCTTTTGCGCGCTTCTCTAAAGCGAGTCGTTCGCGTTCCGCCTTAGACACGAATTTCGGCTATAGCAACACACGTGTAGTTAGCGACCAAGCCCCTCTTCAGATAATACTTTAGCCACGTAAATGATGGTGTACATAGAGAGGAAGAAAGAAACGTACCTTAGCTGCGGCGGCATCAGCCTCTCTCTTCTTCCGGACTAGCTCTTCAACACTCAATGGCGTCGACGCCGGACGCTTTGCGCCCCATCCCACTTTCTTCTTCTTTACTTGCGGTTCAGGAGGAGGAGGGGGGAGGTCTTCGGGCGGAGGTGGAGGCGCAGATACATCCGGTGGTGGCGGAGGAGCACCGGATTCTGGAGGGGGAGGAGGAGCGCCGGCATCTTCAGGAGGAGGAGGGGGGGGAAAGGCAGATGATGATTCTGTTGAAGCGCCCATATCTTTACTGTGTGTGACGGAGAATGTAAACAGGGAAATCAAGGGCCTGTCAATGAAAGAACTCAAGGCCTCGATCGGGGCAAAAAGAAAGGCGGAAGGGCATCAATTTATACGGGTGGCAAAGAGACCAGAAGCGCAATCACGTGATCATTAGATTTCTACATTCAAAACTCACTCGACTGACGAGGTAGATCGTGAGGAGCCTGCTACTTAGTTATAAGAATACAATGGAGACAGTGTCCAAACCGACGATGTCCACCCAATCCAATCACACGTTGTCTCGTTTTCGGAGCAGCATAAGACAGACCTGAACCGCCCTGCTCGAGCATTGAAATCGCTGGAAGGTGGTGAATAGTTCAAAAAAAGACGTAACGTAAGGTAAAAGAAAACAGTGGTGTTCTACACAGGGTCAAAGACAAACCAGAGACCTTAGATGGGAACAGATCCGTTCATGCTATTGTGTCGGTGATAGATCGGGTATAGCTGCTATGTCTTGCGGGATTTGTGGTGTCGTATCAAGCCTGGGGGTTCGGGAAACCGCCGTTAACGGGACTCTGTTGCTGGTAGTAGTTGTACGGATTGGCTTGGGGTGCAGCAGCGACTGGTGCAACGGGAGCGACGGGGACGACGGGAGCGGCGGGGGTCACGGGAGTAGCATCCTGGTGTACGGCTTGAGGAGTTGGCTCTGTGCCTCCAGTTTTCGCCTTACAGACAGACGCGGGACCATGAACTTCCCTGTCAAGTGTCATGTATTCCTTTGCAGCATCTTGGGTACCGCGTTCAAGCAGGTACACCATATAGATCTGAACGAGCTCCTTGGCAACGTCTGTCGAGAGTGCGCTCTTCGACCGGATATCCTCAACCACTTGCTTTATCCGCTCATATTGAGCTTCCTCTGTTGCGGCGCTTGTAGGTTGGTCCAGCTCGAATGTGAGGTAGCTCTTCCAGAACGGTTGGCTGCCCCAGTAGAATTGCTGGTTGGACTGGAAAACTTGGCGAGCCTCCTCGGCCGAGCCCTTGATCTTCCACAGTAACCGAGCCCATTCAGCCACAAGGGCGGCCTTGGTGCTCAGGTCCGTTTGTGGAGAATCCAATTGAGTTTTGTACACTTCGATGCCGGAATCAAGACCCCCATGACGACGGCATACATTGGCTAGCGAGACAATTGTTTCGACGTGGTCGGGGATGTTGATGAGAATAGCTTCATGGATTTCCTTGGCCACACTCACTCGCCCAGACATCTCTTCAAAGTAGGCATACTGTAGGCGGGTTGCTGGGTTGGCGATTGGAACATATAGATAGCTTGCGCGCTGGTAGATGTTGCGCACTTCCTCTTCCTTCCCAGGCTGAGCAGACATCCATCTAGCATAACGCTGCCAGAACTCATCGTAATGCGCGCACGTCACGAGGCATCGTTCATACAAGAACTGTGTTCGTGAGTAGGAGCCTTCAGTCTCTTCAAAGTCGAGATACTTTCTCCAGTTGACCAGTTGGCCTTCGTCCAGTTCTGTGACATGGAAGTACGGGCGCTTTATTTCTGATTCGTATGTCCAGCGTTTCGTAGTCTCGGTCTGTGTCGTGGAGAAAATTTCGAGATGATGACTGTCGACACGAAGACGCAAGTCGCGCTCGATTTCAGCATCAGCCTTTGCACCAGGAGGAACCTGTCCTGCGGCGGCGTCCAGTTCAGCACGGAACTGTGACAAGAGATCGTGAGATGCCAGCTCCGCCAAAGGACGCATCTGCGCGAGCTGTCTGTAGCGCTCAAAGTAGCGAGCATACTGGTGCATCGGAATCTCAATGACGCGGCCTAGGATCCCGAAAATCTTGTCAAAGGCCTCGACTCGTTCCTCGTACTCGATATATTTATCCCAGAACGGGTGTGACAGGAAATCTAACCCGACACAGTTCGCTCCGCGCTCAAAGAGCCTGTAAAGCATGACTGTTAGCGTTGTTCCAAACGGGCCGAGCCGGCAAACGAAAGAGAGGGAGTGGGAGGGAGGAGAGAGCGAAATGACAAGGATGGCAAACATGAGCATTTAAAAACTTTCAGTGCGTGCGAGCCCAAACAATTCAACGACTAGGAGGATCAGTTTGTGGAGAGGCTGCTTTCCCTGCTCTGCATCGAGCTCAGAATAAGTACCATCTAACAGGATTCGTGGGCCATGGTGTCGGTGCAAGGAAAATGGTGCTGATGTTCAAATTGCAGTTCTTTTTTTCTACGGGGAAGGGAAACAGCCTGAAAACACCACGGGTGAGAAGTAAACTCCAGCCGAGTTTGGGAAAGGCGACGTCTCACCCATCTTGAGGGAGCTGCTGTCAACGGGCTTTGCGTCATGCGCATCTTGCCCCGTCATGATCACGTCGGTGCTGTATCGGTAGTGGTTACAGGGAAGGAAAGGAAACCAGCGCTAGTCTACTTACTCTCTGATGATGTCTGTGTCGTGAGATGTCTCCGCTTTGAAGGTGCAGTAGTTGGTCCATAGATCAACGGAGGAAGAAATGCTCGCAATGCCTCGCTCGTACACCTAAAATAAACTGTGAGTAAAATGCATAGTCGGAGGGGGGTCACTCCTGTAGTAAGACACATACCATATCCGCCGCCTCAGTTCCAGTGATGGAGAATTCCAGGTCGGCATATTTCTTCCAGTATCCAAACAATAACGGGAATTTGGCGAGGAACCGGTCGTAGGCGTTGCGCACCGTGGTGATCGCTTGCGGGTTGGAGTTTCGGTTTACACCTCCCTCCAGAGCCTCTGCACCACGAACAAGTCGTTCCCAGCTCTCGAAATTATCCGGATCATCGAGCTAGAGGTGAACCTTGATTAGCTTCCAAACTGGCACAAGCACATTAAGAGGTTATCGCATCATACCAGCTCAGTTTCTAGCTTCTTAAGCTCTGCGTTCTCCTCCTCGGAGCCTCCAAAGTTGTAATCCGCCATGTTGGCCGTCAAGACTGCAGAGTACAAGCACCGTTTGCGAAACAGCCGCCTGAGACAACGAGATACCGCAAGGCTGATAAAAAGAAGGAAGAAGTGATTGAATCGAAGATACCCGTAGACAGTTAGACGGGGAAGTGGATTTCCAATGAGTGCAAGCAGGATGTCTTAGACAGAGTCGTGAACAGAAACAATGAAGCTCCGAGATCA